>NC_031994.1:1737692-1807606 GCF_001879085.1 Nicotiana attenuata
CTCGTAGGGTTCTTTGCTGGAGGGAGACGAGGAAGACCGGGGGGGGTGTTTGGACTGGGTGGGGGGGTCTAGTTCCGACAACTATATATTGAGTGGGGGTTGAGTTCCTGTCCGTTGGATCTTGTTGATCCAACGGTTGAGATGGGAAAGCTCAAACGGAGTTGTTTGGTTAGGCATGGAGACCGGACCGGGTTCTGGGGAGGATTATGGGCTGGCATGAACGGGTTTGGACGGGTTTCAAGGGAAGAGTGTTTGGTCCTGGGGGTGAATTCAATTAAAGAGCCCAAAAATTAAACTATCTCTTGTGTTTAAAACTTTTTCTTTGTTTTTTCAAATTCAAATTTTCTTTTCTTTCAAAATTAAAAATAAAACCTAAATTAAATCCTAAACCAAATTATCCCACCAAATTAGATTAATTACTCAAAATAATATTTACAACAACTAATTAATTTCCGAATTAAAAGAAAGTACAAAATTTAAAGTTAAAAAAAATGCAAAATGAGTCCTTTTTGTGATTTTAATCATTTTTATAAGACAACTAAATTGCTAATTAACCTAAAAATGTAAGATTAAATCCTAAATGCAAATGCAATGTATTTTTGTATTTTCATGAATTAAATAAAATAAACGTGCACAGACAAATGCAAGCAATTAACAAAAAATGCTACAAAAATCCACGAAATTGCAAACATTGGGAAAAATTTGTTTTGTTTGAATTTATGAGAATAACTCATATAGGGCAAAAATCACGTGCTCACAATTACTACAAGGAGCAAGACTCAACTCAGAGCAACTCTAAACCGCTACAAGGATGACAATGTGTAACAAACCGAATAGCAACCAAACCAACTAGCTATATTGATTCACTGAACGGACTTACAAATACTGAAAATTGCAATGAAACAGTAAAGGATAATTGAGAGATAACATAGAGGGATGAGAGGGCAAAAATACACCATAGAAGAACGGAGATGAGAAGCTTAGATGTAGAGCAAGGAGATGAGAGGAACAAATATATTCTTCTTCAACAATAGGCATAATCCCCAAAATCACCGACCACTACTCTGTTTAATAGAACTGTTCTTGGGCTCATTACTCAACCTGGATCCCAAATTAGCCTGGCCATATTACTTGTTCTTATCCCAATAGCTCTTCTTCAGCCCAATAGTTATTTGTGTGTTAATATCCTTGCTGGGCTGGGGTTGATTCATAACAATACTCCCGTCCTCAATAAGAACCTTGTCCTCAAGGTTCAAGTTAAGAACAAGGATACTCACAAGCTTCCAACCAACAATATCAATACTAAGGCATTCATTATGTCTAAAGGAAAATATAGGATCCCGCGCACCTTTAGCGAACCATTCTAAACCATGTCCTTTGTGGCTCTCGAACATTAGCAATGTTATCAACTTGAGTGTCATCCTAACTTGCCCTGCATATTGACATAATCTTGCTTGCCCTCTTCGCGAAGCAGTTAGCGGCAAGCGAAATGATTGAATCAAGGCAAACTTTCCAGAAGCAAATTCCCACAAAAGCAACCCATGTAATGTGATAAGCAAACCATCAATTTGCCTCAAACACCTTAGTATCCTTTCCTTAGTCACCTTTAGAGCCATCAGTATATTTTCTGTTGAGTAATGTCCATCAAGGATGGTATTGTACAACACCTCTTTTGGAACATGCCCCTTGTTAGATATGTTTGTCAACACCCACTCAGCGTCATCACATTTCGCAAGTTTCAGCAGAATATGCATCCTATACACGGCAGTTCTTGACATTATACCATTTAATCTCATTTCTTCCTTCAAAATGAGTGCTTCTTCTATATTATCATTCTTGAAAAGCCCATGAATGCATATACTATAAGAGAGAATATGATGACATGTAGTTGTAGTTGCCCTTACCCTCAGGTATTGTGTAGTTTCCACATAAAACCCATTTGAAAGCTCTATTATGCTTGAATCCTCTTTGACCTTCTTCTGTGACGACCCAAAGGGTCATCACCTATTTTTTTATTTATTCCATGCTTCCGAGGCCTTGAAAACCTCATTTGGGGTTGCCTTGATTTGCGTGCACAGTCCGGGCGCGTAGCCGGAAAGCTTAAATATGAATTCTATGAGAAAAATGCTAAATTTTGATATTAAATTGATTAAATTTGACTTTTGTCAACATTTTGGGTAAACGGATCCGGACCCGTGATTTGACGGTCCCGGAGAGTCCGTAGGAAAATATGGGATCTGGGCGTATGCCCGGAATCGAATTCCGAGGTCCCAACCCCGAGAAATGAATTTTTGAGTAAAATTGTTTTTCTGAAATTACTAAGGAAAATTGAAATGAAAATTGGTTAGAACGTGTTGGTGTCGGGCCCGTATTTTGGTTCCGGTGCCCGGTACAGGTCTTATATGTGGTTTAAGATACTTCTGTGAAGTTTGGTTGAAATCGGACGTCGTTTGACGTGTTTCGGACTTAAAACTCTAAATTTGAAAGTTTATGAAGTTTGAGGAAAAACTTGTGATTTTGAGGTTTGATTCGTTGTTTTTGATGTTATTTTGGCGATTTGATTGCCCGGTTAAGTTCGTAGGATGTTGTTGAGTTAGTGTATGTGTTTGGTTAGGAGCCCCGAGGGCTCGGGAGTGTTTCGGGATGGTTTTTGACTTAGAAAGATTGCAGGTTTTTGCTTCAGCTGTGCAGGTCCCATTTTGTTCTTCGCGTTCGCGACGCATCCTTCGCGTTCGCGATGGCTATGAGTTCACCCTTTATTGCGTTCGCATACCTGCCCCGCGTTCGCGTAGAGTCATTTGACTCTGAGGACTCAGCCCTCTTTTACTCTTCGCGTTCGCATCTACCTACTCGCGAACGCGTAGTGTTGCAGATCCCCTTACTCGTGTTCGCGTTAAGGGTCCACGCGTTCGCGTAGACCAAGTTCTGTACCCCCAGCCTTTTCTCTTCGCGTTCGCAGCCTTCCCATCGCGAACGCGATGCCCAGCCCAGATTACCCTTCGCGACGCAACCATCCTTCCGCGAACGCGAAGGGCAATTTTGCCCGGTTATATTTTAATTTCCAGAACAGTGTAGTTACGGGATTTTCATAAAAACACACGAGCTCCTTCTTCTCCAAGGTCTTTAGGCGTCCATTGAAGTTCCCTTTCACCAAAACTTCTTGGGTTAGTAAATCTTAACTCATTTTCTTTATTTTCCATCAATATTTGTTGAGTTCCTAAGCCTAAAACATGTAATTTAGGGTAGAAATTGGGGAAAATGTGTAAAGTTAGGGCTTTTTACTTTTTATTGATTTAGACCTCGTTTTGGGGTCGAATTTGAGAACAAATTATATATTCGGCCTCGTGGGTGAATGGGGGATCTGATTTTGATCCGAACCTCGTGTTTTGACCAAGCGAGCCTGGGGGGCGATTTTGGGATTTTTAGAAAGAAAGCTTGGAAATCTATAATTAGACATTGGGTTTGATTTGCTTAGCATATATTGATATTATGAAGTCATTATTGTATAGATTCGATTGAGTTGGAGCCGAATTCGAGAGGGAAAGCGGTTGTTGTGGATTGATTTGGCAATGAAGTTGAGGTAAGTGTTTGGTTTAACCCTAGCTTGAGGGAATAGGAGTTGAGTCTTATTTGATACTTGCTAATTGTCGAGTACGATGTATAGACATGGTGACAAGTATCTATTCAATGGTGTCTAGCATGACCGTGAGTCCTTATTTTGCAAATAGTTGGGATTATGATTATATGTTCCATGCTTAATTGATGACTTCTGTATGTTGTAAAGATCTTGTGAAAGGAAATTGTGATCTTTAAACTTCGTGGAGCGTTGGCTCGAGTTAAAAATGCAAATTGTGAAGGTATATGAGATAAGTAAATCCTTGGAGCATTGGCTCAAGTGGTAATGTGAACTATGAGATGAAAGTGAAAGAAAGAGAAAGACTTAATGATTTATTCCCTTGCCGGGACGTAGTTGATTATTGATGTTGTGCCCTTGCCGGATTTTTAATTGTTTGCTTGTATTTCCTTGCCGGGATTTCCATTATTGTTTTATTATTTCCCTTGCCCTTGTTTGTGATTGTTGATTGGGTGAGGAAGAGTGTTAAAGCACGAAGGGTGATGTCGTGCATTGTTTGCTTCTTGTGAGGAAAGAGTGTAAAGCACGAAGGGTGATGCCGTGCATTGTTTGTTTATTGTGAGGAAAAGAGAGTAAAGCACGATGGGTGAAGCCGTGCCGCACGATGTGCCATTCCATGCCGATTCTATTGATTAGATGTGAGGTATGAGAGTAAAAGCACGAAGGGTGATGCCGTGCACGTTGATATACTATTGTTTAGGTGAGGATGAGAGTAAAAGCATGAAGGGTGATGCCGTGCACTTGTTGATCTCTGTTTCTTGTTGTTGTATGAGTTGTGTTTTTCCTTTGTATCAGTCAGTTTATACTTGAAACTGTTATCTCCCCACAGCATGTTCCCCTCCCATATTATTTACTTGTCTTGTATTTCGATTCCGCTGTATATATATAATTGCACAGGTTTATGTGGTAGTCCAGTCTAGCCTCGTCACTACTTCGCCGGGGTTAGGCTAGAAACTTACCAGCACATGGGGTCGGTTGTGCTGATACTACACTCTGTGCTATTTTGCACAGATCCAGGTTTCGGACAGCAGCAACAACAGCATTAGTGTGGGAGTAGGCCTTCAGTCCAGCGAGACCCGAGGTAGCGTTGCAGGCGTCCGCAGGCCCGGCGTCTCCCTTATCTTCTCTTTTAGTCAGTTATCTCATTGTGTCGAGACAAACAATTTGTGTTTCTTTCAGACGTTGTATTTAGTATTCTTAGCAGTTCGTGATTACAGTGACACCAGTCTTGGGTAGAGAATTTTGTTAAACTTTCCGCATTTCTATTCAGTTTTATAAAATGCTAAGACTTCCGCTTATTATTGAATTCTGTTGCTTTTATATTTTGTTGTTAATTGTTAAAATGTGTTAGATCTTTAATGGAAAGGTAATTAAAATTGGGTGGCCTAGCTCTCATTAGTAGGCGCCATCACGACTCCCGAGGGTGGGAAATCCGGGTCGTGACAAGTTGGTATCAGAGCTCTAGGTTGCATAGGTCTCACAACTCACGGACAAGCTTAGTAGAGTCTGAGGGATCGGTACGGAGACGTCCGTATTTATACCCCAGAGGCTACCGAGTTAGGAAAACTTTCACATTTGTTCTTTCTTATCGTGCGGTTTGGTTTCTCAATGCTAATTGAATTTCTACTCTGTTCTTTTGCAGATGGCGAGAACACGTGCTTCTTCATCTTCCTATCAGCAGTCCGAGCCCCAGGCAGCTCCCACTAGGGGCAGAGGACGAGGCCGTGGTAGAGGCCGAGGTAGGGGCAGAGCTCAACCCCGAACAGCAGCACCAATGGTGGAGCCTCAGGTCAACTTTGACGAGGAGGTTCCGGCCCCAGCCCCAGTAGTTCCGGTGGCCCCAGCTCAGGTCCCAGAGGGGTTTATTGCCACCCCAGTTCTTCAGGACGCTTTGGTCCGATTGGTGGGCCTCATGGAGAGTGTTACCCGAGCGGGTTTACTTCCTGTAGCACCAGCGGTCTCTCAGGCTGGAGGAGGGGCCCAGACTCCTGCTACTCGTACTCCGGAGCAGGTAGCTCCTCAGGTTCTGGCTCCACCAGTTCAGCCAGTTGGATCAGCTCAGCCGGGCGTGGTAGCCCAGGCAGGTGATGGGGCAGCCATGTCTGTCGATGCTTTATGGAGATTGGATAGGTTCACCAAGCTCTTTACTACTACTTTCAGTGGTGCACCCACCGAGGATCCTCAGGATTATTTGGACAGCTGCCACGAGGTTCTTCGGAACATGGGTATCGTTGAGTCCAATGGAGTTGACTTTGCTGCATTTCGCCTATCTGGATCCGCCAAGACTTGGTGGAGGGATTTCTGTTTAGCTAGACCAGCAGGGTCTCCAGCCTTGACCTGGGAGCAGTTCACGCATACATTTCTGGAGAAGTTTCTCCCTGTCACACAGCGTGAGGCCTATCGGACGCAGTTTGAGCGTCTCCATCAGGGATCTATGTCAGTCACCCAGTACGAGACCAGGTTTATTGAGTTGGCTCGCCATGCTACTGTCATACTCCCTACTGAGAGGGAGAGAGTGAGACGATTTATCGATGGACTCATCCAGCCTATTCGTCTTCAGATGGCCAGAGAGGCGGGGAGTGATATTACATTTCAGGAGGCGGCCAATGTGGCCTGGAGGATCGAGATGGTATTGCCACAGGGGGGTGGTCATAGAGCAGACAAGAGACCCTGTCAGTCAGGCCGATTCAGTGGTGCCTCATCTGGAGGTAGGGATTCTTATGATAGGGGTCAGCCTTCTAGGCCTTTCCAGTCAGCCCTCCAGGTTTCTCAGGGTGCCCTAGGTGATCGTGGTTTCCGTGGGCATTATTCCGATCAGCAGTCCCTCAGTGTACCGTCAGCTCCCATCAGTGCACCGCCACTTTAGAGTTTCCATGGAGGTCATTCAGGTCGCCAGGGTTCAGAGGGGTGTTATGAGTGTGGTGAGTATGTCACATCAGGAGAGCTTGCCCGAGATTGAGGGGTACTCAGTCGCAGCAGTAGGGTCCCCGTCCTATGATTCAGGCACCGGATGCTCCACAACCAGCTAGAGGTGGAGGTAGAGGCCATAGAGGTGGAGGTAGAGGCCATAGAGGTAGAGCTCAGACCACCAGGNGGTTTATTGAGTTGGCTCGCCATGCTACTGTTATACTCCCCACTGAGAGGGAGAGGGTGAGACAATTTATTGATGGACTCATCCAGCCTATTCGTCTCCAGATGGCCAGAGAGGCGGGGAGTGATATTACCTTTCAGGAGGCGGCCAATGTGGCCCGGAGGATCGAGATGGTATTGCCACAGGGGGTGGTCATAGAGCAGACAAGAGATCCCGTCAGTCAGGCCGATTCAGTGGTGCCTCATCTGGAGGCAGAGATTCTTATGATAGGGGTCAGCCTTTCTAGGCCTTTTCCAGTCAGCCCTCCAGGTTTCTCAGGGTGCCCTAGGTCGATCGTGGTTTCCGTGGGCATTATTCTGATCAGCAGCCATTCAGTGCACCGCCAGCTCCTATCAGTGCGCCGCCGCTTCAGAGTTTCCGTGGTGGTCATTCAGGTCGACAGGGCCAGCAGACTCAGCAGCCGAGGGCTTGTTACATTTGTGGTGACACGGGTCATATTGCCAGATTTTGCCCTCGAGCACCGAGCAGTTCTCAGCACCAGGGTTCTCGTGCCATGGTTCAGGCACCAACTGCTCCACAGACCACCCAGCCAGCTAGAGGTGAGGGTAGAGGTGCCAGAGGGGGAGGTAGAGGTCATAGAGGTGGAGCTCAGACCGCCAGATGTGGAGGCCAGCCAGTAGTAGGCCGTCCCAGAGAGGCAGATCAGAGTGGTGGGGCCCAGTCCCGATGTTATGCTCTTCAGGCTAGGCCTGAGGCAGAGGCTTCAGATGCGGTTATTACAGGTACGGTTCTGATTTGTGATAGAGATGCTTCAGTGTTGTTTGATCCGGGGTCTACGTATTCGTATGTGTCATCCTATTTTACCCCGTATTTGATCATGCCTAGTGATGCATTGGGTATTCCTGTTTATGTATCTACACCAGTGGGTGATTCTATTGTGGTCGATCGAGTTCATCGCTCTTGTGTTCGGGATTCCAGTGCTGAGGTTCCCTCTATCGATTCTGTGCCCGTTGTTTGTGAGTTCCCTGATGTTTTTCCTTCAGACCTGCCGGGCATGCCACCCGACAGGGATATTGATTTCTGCATTGATCTGATTCCGGGCACTCATCCCATTTCTATTCCGCCATATCGTATGGCCCCGCTGGAGTTGAAGGAGTTAAAGGGAGCAGTTGCAGGATTTGCTTGAGAAGGGTTTCATTAGACCCAGTGTGTTTCCTTGGGGTGCTCCAGTATTATTTGTCAAGAAGAAGGATGGGTCAATGAGGATGTGTATTGATTACCGGCAATTGAACAAGGTAACGGTCAAGAATAAGTATCCACTGCCGAGGATTGATGATTTGTTCGACCAGCTTCAGGGTGCCAGGGTATTTTCCAAGATTGACTTGCGATCTGGCTACCATCAGTTGAGGATTAGGGCATCTGATGTCCCTAAGACAGCTTTCCGCACTCGGTACGGGCATTATGAGTTTTTGGTTATGTCATTCGGGTTGACAAATGCCCCAGCAGCTTTCATGGACTTGATGAACCGAGTGTTCAGGCCTTATTTGGATTTATTCGTGATAGTGTTCATTGATGATATATTGATATATTCCCGCAGCCAGGAGGAGCACGAGCAGCACCTTAGAGTGGTTCTTCAGATTCTGAGGGATAGTCAGTTATATGCTAAGTTCTCGAAGTGTGAATTCTGGTTGGGTTCAGTTGCATTTCTGGGTCATGTTGTATCGGCATAAGGTATTTAGGTGGACCCGAAGAAGATAGAGGCAGTCAAGAACTGGCCTAGACCAGCATCAACTATAGAGATTCGGAGTTTCTTGGGGTTGGCAGGCTACTACAGACGGTTCGTGGAGGGATTTTCATCTATTGCAGCCCCGATGACCAGATTGACCCAGAAGGGTGCCCAGTTCAGATGGTCGAATGAGTGTGAGGCGAGCTTTTAGAAGCTCAAGACAGCTCTGACTACGACATCAGTGTTGGTTTTGCCCACAGGTTCAGGGCCTTATACAGTCTATTGTGATTCTTCCCGTGTTGGACTTGGAGCAGTGTTGATGCAGGATGGCAAGGTCATTGCCTATGCTTCGAGACAGTTGAAGATTCATGAGAAGAACTATCCAGTGCATGATCTAGAGTTGGCAGCCATTGTTCACGCGTTGAAGATCTGGAGGCATTATTTGTATGGCGTGGCATGTGAGGTGTTCACTGATCACAAGAGTCTTCAGTACTTGTTCAAGCAAAAGGAGTTGAATTTGAGGCAGAGGAGGTGGTTGGAGTTGTTGAAAGATTATGATGTCACCATTTTATATCACCCGGGGAAGGCCAATGTGGTGGCCGATGCTTTGAGTAGGAAGTCAGCTAGTATGGGCAGTCTTGCTTTTATTCCGGTCAGTCAGAGGCCGCTTGCTTTAGATGTTCAGGCTTTGGCCAATCGATTTGTGAGGTTGGATATTTCTGAGCCTAGCAGAGTATTAGCTTGCACAGTCGCTCGTTCTTCATTACTGGAGTGTATCCGTGATCGGTAGTTTGATGATCCCCATTTGTGTGTCCTTAGAGACACGGTGCAGCGAGGAGGTGCCAAGCAGGTTACATTGGATGCTGATGGAGTCTTGAGATTACAGGGGCGAGTTTGTGTGCCCAATGTGGATGGACTTCGGGAGTTGATCTTAGAGGAGGACAATAGTTCCCGATATTCTATTTATCCGGGCGCCGCGAAGATGTACCAGGATTTGCGGCAACATTATTGGTGGCGTAGAATGAAGAAGGATATTGTGGCATATATGGCGCGGTGTTTGAATTGTCAGCAGGTTAAGTATGAGCATCAGAGGCCTGGTGGTTTATTTCAGAGGATTGAGCTTCCCGAGTGGAAGTGGGAGAGGATCACTATGGACTTCGTTACTGGACTTCCGTTGACCCGGAAGAAGTTCGATGCAGTTTGGGTCATTGTTGATAGGCTGACCAAGTCAGCGCATTTCATTCCTGTGGCAGTCTCCTATTCATCGGAGAGGTTAGCTGAGATCTATATTCAGGAGATTGTTCGCCTTCATGGTGTGCCCGTATCTATCATTTCGGACCGGGGTACGCAGTTTACCTCGCGCTTCTGGAGAGCAGTTCAGCGAGAGTTGGGCATACGGGTCGAGTTGAGCACAGCATTCCATCCCCAGACGGACGGGCTGTCCGAGCGGACTATTCAGATTTTAGAGGACATGCTCCGAGCTTGTGTTATTGACTTTGGAAGTTCGTGGGATCAGTTTTTGCCTTTAGCGGAGTTTGCCTACAACAACAGCTACCAGTCGAGCATCCAATTGGCTCCTTATGAGGCTTTATATGGTAGGCGGTGTCGGTCTCCGGTTGGATGGTTTGAGCCGGGAAAGGCTCGGTTGTTGGGTACAGATTTGGTTCAGGAGCCTTGGACAAGGTCAAGATCATTCAGGATAGGCTTCGTTCAGCTCAGTCTAGGCAAAAGAGCTATGCAGATCGTAAGGATCGAGATGTAGCTTTCATGGTTGGTGAGCGGGTATTGCTCCGAGTGTCGCCTATGAAAGGCGTGATGAGATTTGGGAAGAAAGGAAAGCTTATCCCTAGGTTCATTGGTCCGTTTGAGATTCTTGATCGAGTGGGAGAGGTGGCTTATAGACTTGCATTGCCGCCTAGCTTATCAGCCGTTCATCCAGTTTTTCATGTATCCATGCTTCGGAGGTATCACGGCGATCCAGCTCACGTGTTAGATTTCAGCACTCTCCAGTTGGACAAGGGCTTGTCTTATGAGGAGGAGCCGGTAGCTATTCTGGACCGGCAGGTTCGTCAGTTGAGATCCAAGAGTTTTCCTTCCGTTCGTGTTCAGTGGAGAGGTCAGCCTCCCGAGGCATCGACCTGGGAGTCCGAGTCTGATTTGCGGAGTCGTTATCCTTATCTTTTCCTCGACTCAGGTACTTCTTTCTTTTGTCCATTAGAGGACGAACGGTTGTTTTAGAGGTGGAGAATGTGACGACCAAAGGGTCATCACCTGTTTTCCTATTTATTCCGTGCTTCCGAGGCCTTGAAAACCTCATTTGGGGTTGCCTCGATTTGCATGCACAATCCGGGCGCGTAGCCGGAAAGCTTAAATATGAATTCTGTGAGAAAAATGCTAAATTTTGATATTTAATTGATTAAATTTGACTTCGGTCAATATTTTGGGCAAACGGACCCGGACCCGTGATTTGACGGTCCTGGAGGGTCCGTAGGAAAATATGGGACTTGGGCGTATGCCCGAAATCGAATTCCGAGGTCCCAAGCCCAAGAAATGAATTTTTGTGTGAAATTGTTTTTTGGAAATAATTAAGGAAATTGGAAATGAAATTTGATTAAAAGACTATGGTATCGGGCCCGTATTTTGGTTCCGGCGCCCGGTACAAGTCTTATATATGGTTTAAGCGCTTTCTGTAAAGTTTGGTTGAAAACGGACGTCGTTTGACGTGTTTCGGACTTAAAACTCTAAATTTGAAAGTTTATGAAGTTTGAGGAAAAACTTGTGATTTTGAGGTTTGATTCGTTGTTTTTGATGTTATTTTGGCGATTTGATCGCCCGGTTAAGTTCGTAGGGTGTTGTCGAGTTAGTGTATGTGTTTGGTTAGGAGCCCCGAGGGCTCGGGAGTGTTTCGGAGGTGTTTCGGGATGGTTTTTGACTTAGAAAGATTGCAGGTTTTGCTTCAGCTGTGCATGTCCCTTTTTGTTCTTCGCGTTCGCGACGCATCCTTCGCGTTCGCGATGGCTATGAGTTCTCCCTTCATCGCGTTCGCATACTTGCCCCGCGTTCGCGTAGAGTCATTTGACTCTGAGGACTCAGCCCACTTTTACTCTCTTCACATTCGCATCTACCTACTCGCGAACGCGTAGTGTTGCAGATCCCCTTCCTCGCGTTCGCGTTCGCGTTAGGGTCCACGCGTTCGCGTAGACCAAGTTCTGGACCCCCAGCCTCTCCTCTTCGCGTTCGCAGACTTCCCATCGCGAACGCGATGCCCTGCCCAGATTACCCTTCGCGAACGCGTCTCTCTTTCCGCGAACGCGAAGGGCAATTTTTCCCAGTTATATTTTTAATTTCCAGAACAGTGTAGTTACGGGAATTTCATAAAAACACACGAGCTCCTTCTTCTCCAAGGTCTTTAGGCGTCCATTGAAGCTCCCTTTCACCAAAACTTCTTGGGTTAGTAAATCTTAACTCGTTTTCTTGGGGGGACTATCTGTATTGGGAAAAATAATATTTATATGTAAAGGTGACGTGTCAAGACACGTGGATTGGTCAAATGGTCAAAGAATTGCAATTAGCTAAGAGTCATGAGTTACAACAGATACGAGTAAAGAAAGAGGAAGAGGCACGGGACATCAGACAAGTAACACGGCGCCCGTACCTATTTAAGTCATTTATATCCGAGAATCAGAAGGAATGAATCTGACAATAGAAAAGAGTGCAGATACGGCATTTAATGAGTATTAAATGCTGAATACGTTAGAGAATATATTTTGAATGTAATGATTGTGCAACGTAGCATTCAATGTCTTTAATTACTCATAATAGCCTCATTATGACTTGAGCAAAACGTATATTCTCAAAAGTACCTATAAAAAGGAGATATATAATCAGTTGTAAGGACACGAAAAATCATCTGAATATACTTTGGTTTACTTGCTTTATTCAATATATTCTGGCTATTCAAATTATTCTCTTTTATATATTCTTGCGTAATCAGTAACCGTCACTACAAAAAAAATTGTCAAATTGTGGCGGTTTATTTATGGGGGTCATAAAAAACTCCCACTATACATTTGTTTTGTGGCGTTTGAGCCAACCCCCACAAAATAGTTCTTATTGTAGCGGTTTAAAAGTGGGGGTTATAACAGACCCCTACTATATATTTAATTTGTGGCGTTTGTTCCAACCTCCTTAATTTTTTTCTTATTATGGCAGTTTTTTGTGAAGGTTTTTGATGACCTCCACAAATATATCAATTTCAACTGTTTGAGAAATTGTTGCAATTCGATAGAAATTAATGATTTGACTCATGCAAATTTTTAGTATTTTTTTCCACCTTATTTCTTTAAAATTTAATCAAATTACGTATTATAGTTAAAACAACTGCGAATTAATGCAATTTACATCAATACTATACCTTCTAGTTTGTAATCTTTTTCTCCTCCCTTTCTTCAACTGCAAAAAGAAGATATGAGGTCTTTCATGTTCTCTCTATGTCTTACTCGCTAGTTTTTCATTTATTGTCTTTGTGCATTTCTATAATTCATCTCTTTATCTTTAGCAAAAAATAAATATACATCTATTTCATTTCTTCCTCATAGATTTTTTATTATATTATACGAAATGTCTACCCATAAATACTAAACATAATTTCTAACCATGTGAGTATCGTGAACCTTTAGGTGCAAAAAACGAATGTGACTGGCGTTGGACCACGACATTGGATAACAAAAGAATAATGCAAAATGAGCCATCACAAAAGTTGAGGTGTGGCTCAACAAAAGCAAGGAATGAACGGTGATTCAAGCTAGTCTCACCGTCACAAGTGATACTTGTCTCCAAAGAAGAAGACAAATATATAGAGAATTGAATATATCAGGTACTCACTGAGTCTCACTGAACAAAATGTAGGGTCAACGAGGCCTAATATAAACGAAAAAATATGCTTTAGGTTAACCATAAATAATATTTGCATTCATAGGTAACGACTACACATCAGATGAACAACAGTTGCAGGAGAGACATCCAAGTATTTTAATTATCCACATAAACATTTAATTTTTTTATTTTGCTTGAGATAATTTAAATTTTAAAGGGGTATAGATAATTGCAATACTTAGCATGCGAATTTTCTTTATTTTTATCATAGCAGGCATTCTACGTTCAAATAGTATTTTCAAAGGCGGGTGTGTGAGGCGAGCCATTTTACTACGGGACGATGTGTAAGCCCCATATATCTTTAATATTTTTTAATAAGAAATTACGCATAAATAGAAAGTCTATTAAAGTTTAAGAAATTTAAAAAGAAAATAAAGAACTCATACAAAAATATCTAGTATGTTTTTACAAATATAAATAATACAATAGTGTTAAAGTTGATGTGAGATACAACTATAATGTCTTAATTTTCAAACAATTAGAAAATTATAATTTCTTTAAAATATATGAAGATATATTTTACCTGCCTAAAAGTAATTAATCAAGAAAGTTCATTAATACTATAATTTACAAGATTACTCCTTCATGTATATACAAAATTACTTTCAAAGAGCAAAACAATAAAAGCCTAATATATAGTTTAAGACATGAAGACCAATAACAATAAGATACAAATTTTGATTATCTAATTTAGAAGAAATAGTCTAATGATATTCACACTCACAAATGTTATCAATTAGTAAATTTGACTCATGCAAATTTTTAGTTATTTTTTTCACCTTATTTCTTTAAAATTTAATCAAATTACGTATTTTAGTTAAAACAACTACGAATTAATGCAATTTACATCAATATCTATACCTTCTAGTTTGTAATCTTTTTCTTCTCACTTTCTTCAACTACAAAAAGAAGATATGAGGTCTTTCATGATCTCTCTATGTCTTACTCGTGTCATGTACTTGTTTAATTGTGTAATTGTGCCCGAGGGGCGGATCTTCTATGCTTATCTGTTCTAATTGCTTGCGTTCAATTGCTTAACTGTTGAAAAGCCATTTTTGAAGAAGTTTAAACTGAGCTAAGGTGCTTAAGAGATTTCACAGCTTCATTGCTTCTTGCTGGTTTTGTACTGCTTCTATACAGCATGTTGACGTACTCTTCGTGATTTCCTATTACTGAGTCTTCATTTATTTTTATTACTCACTGAGTTGGAAGTATTCACTTTACTCCCTGCACCTTGTGTGCAGATTCAGATATTTCCGAACCCGGTAGCGGGTATTGGTTGCTCAGAGGTAGAGTCATCAGAGTTTAGCAAGGTAGCTTCCCGACGTTCGCAGCACTGCTTTTCCCCCTCTCGATTTCATTAGACTGTATTTAGTATATTTTTTACTTTAGTTGTATTCGGACCTTAGTAGATGCTCATGACTGGTGACACCCCGATATCGGGTTGTGTTGGTTTTTATTTCCGCAAATTATACTGTTAAGTGCTCATTTTGGGATTTTATTTCCGATTAAAGACTTAGTAGTTATTGGTTTAGTTGTTTAAAGTAAATTGGAGGTGTGTCGGCTGGCCTTGTCTTCACGAGAGACGCCATCACGACCGGGTTGGGATTTAGGGTCGTGACAACTCGCTTGTTTTTCATTTATTGTCTTTGTACATTTCTATAATTCGTCTCTTTATCTTTAGCAAAAAATAAATAGACATCTATTTCATTTCTTCCTCATAGGTTTTTTATTTATAGATTATACGAAATGTCGATCCATAAATACTAAACATAATTTCTAACCACGTGAGTATCGTGAACCTTTAGGTGCAAAAAAAGAATGTGACTGGCGTTGGACCACGACATTGGTAACAAAAGAATAATGCAAAATGAGCCATCAAAAAAGTTAGAGGTGTGGCTCAATAAAAGTAATCCTATTACTTTTAGGATATACTTCTTAAAAATTCCTATTACTAATTTAATTTGAAAACGTATGATAATCTCCTATTACTAATTTAATTTGAGAATGTATTATAGGCACCAAATGATTGAAGTAGGGATATCTCAACCATTGGACTCAAATGAAATATCAAATGAGGGGCATAGGGAGGTTGTAGTGACTTTCATGATTTTCTCAAAGATAGAAGTGAAACACTGTATGAAGGCAGCAAGTTCACAAAGCTAGAGTTTTTTATAAAATTGTATCATATAAAGGTCTATTGTGGATTAAGTGACAAGGCAATGACTATGATACTAGATTTGTTGAGAGATGCATTTGAAGATGCAAAGTTACCTCCTTCCTTTTATGAGGCCAAAAAAACCATTAGCAAACTTGGCCTTGACTATACCAAGATACCTGCATGTCCAAATAATTGTATGCTATACTGGGAAGGTGATTCAGAATTGGAAGCATGTAAGCATTGTGGTACATCTAAATGGAATCCTAACAAGAAAAAAAAGCAAGCTGCAAAGGTTTTGCGTTATTTTCCATTGAAAGCAAGATTGCAACAATTATTTATGTGTTGTAAGACTGCTGAACATATGAGATGGCATGCTTTAGGCAATAATGCTGATGGGTTGATGAGGCATCCAAGGGATGGTGAGGCATGGAAGACATTTGATCGGACTCATTCTGAATTTGCTTCGGATCCTCGAAACGTTCGCTTAGGCCTTGCTAGTGATGGTTTCAGTCCTTTTGGAACAATGAGTACTACATATAGTATTTGGCCAGTCTTCTTGATTCCATACAATCTACCTCCTTGGATGTGTATGAAGCACACCTCCTTCATCTTATCAATGATCATTCCAGGGAAGCACATGCCTGGAAATAATATAGATGTGTACTTACAACCCCTCGTGAAGGAATTACACGAGTTATGGAATGATGGTGTAGAAACGTTTGACTCATCATTGAATGAAAATTTTAGAATGCATGCAGCTCTTATGTGGACAATCAGTGACTTTCCTGGATTAGGTATCTTATCTGGATGGAACACACATACTGGTTTTGCCAGCCCAACTTGTAACTTTGACACAGAACCTTGTCGTCTTCGTCATAGTAAAAAGTGGTGCTTTATGGGCCATCGACGTTTTCTGAGAAGAAATCACAGGTTTAGGTTGAATCGAGTACGCTTTAATGGAAGCACAGAGGAGCGAAATCCACCATTAAAATTGTCAGGGTCTGCCATTTTGAGACAAATTGAAGAAGGGAGAGGAGCAGAGTTGAATTGTAGAGGGAAAAGATCTAGACGAGCAACTAAGCAATGGAACAAGAGAAGTATATTCTTTGAACTTCCTTATTGGAAATCTAATTTGTTGCGTCATAATCTAGACTTTATGCATATTGAAAAAAATATATGTGACAATATATATACATTGCTCCATGATAAATCGAAATCAAAAGATAATATTAATGCCCAAAAGGATCTAAAAGAAATGGGCATAAGGCGTGATCTTTGGCCGGATGATAGTGGAAAATATCACCTTGCTGTGTTTTCACTTATGACTGATAAAAAAGGAAGCTGGACACTAAAAAGTTGTTCCTTACAACTTTGAAGAATATTAAAGTACCAGATGGCTACTCAAGTAACATTTCTAGCAGTGTTGATTTGGTACAAAAAAAGATTTTTGGGTTGAAAAGTCATGATTTCCATATTATTTTAGAGCAATTGCCACCATTGGCGATTCGCAATGTGCTGCCCGACCATGTAGTTGCAGTTTTGGTGGACTTCTGCTCATTTTTCAAAGCCCTTTCTAGCAAAACCTTGAATGTTTCAGAGCCTGATAAGCTCCAAGAGCACATTGAAAGCACACTTTGCCATCTGGAGATACTATTTCCTCCAGCATTCTTTACAGTAATGGTTCATTTGTCTGTCCATCTAGCAGAGGAAGCAAAACTCGGAGGTCCAGTGCATCATCGAAACATGTATCCCGTCGAGAGGTAAAACATTAACATTTCTAATTTGAAGATACTTGCATTCTGGTCACTTGAATTAGTTTGTACACTTATGGCCTATTATTTTATAGGGAGTTGGGACATTTTAAGTCCTTTGTACGGAATAAAGCACAACCAGAGGGTTCTATAGCTGAGGGTTACTTAGCCGAAGAGTCTCTTACCTTTTGTTCTCGGTATATTGAGGATATTGAGACAAGATTCAATAGACCTAGGCGTGTTCGTGATGACCCAAATGTCACTGAGCCTTCTGGAACGTCCTCTATATTTCCTCAATTAGGTAAACCTGCATCAGCTTCGATTACATTTCCTTTAACTGATATGCAGAAACTACAAGCTCATTGATATGTGCTTCTGAATTGTGCAATAGTCACGCCATTTGTTGAGTGAGTAACTCATACAAACTTTATATTCTTTATCATTGTAATGTTTGAGTAGGCTAGTCTTGTTCTTTAACATGTAATTATTTCATATAGTGAGTTTAGACAGTACATAAGAAGGAGTTCAAGAAGAAGACCTTCACCTACAGAGATAGAGAGGAGAGTTAATAAAGAGTTTGTTGATTAGTTCCAAAAGCGGGTGAGTGAGTAATCATTAGTTATTGTTTACATTTGGTTTGAATGAGCAAACTTCACTAAGACAATTTTGTTTTGATTTAGATTATGAATCCAGACACAATAGATACAATGTCTATTGATCTAAAGTTTCTCGCACGAGGTCCATCGGTAGTTGCAAGACGTTTTACTGCATATAACATCAATGGGTCCAAATTTCGAACTTTGGCTCGAGAAGAAGGTCTAAGAACACAGAATAGTGGAGTTTTCTTAACTTCTAAAACATCATGTGTTGCAAGTAGTATTGACGGAAATTTAAGGCAAGCAGAGTTACCATATTATGGGAAGTTAGAAGATATTCTCGAGATTAATTATTATGGTCGATTCAAGGTTGTTCTTTTCAAATGTAGATGGACTGATACTGCTCGAGATAGAGGGTATAAAAAGGATCGTTGGAACTTAAATTGTGTTAATTTTGATTGATTGATTCATACCGGTGAACGTGAAGAACATGAGCCTTACATCGAAGCTTCTCAAGCACAAATGGTGTACTATGTGGATGATGTTGCCAATAAAGGGTGGAGTGTTTCTATGCATCTAAAGCCAAGAGATCTGTATGATATGGGAGAAGAAGTAGTGGAAGATGAAGTATATGAGAATGAACCATACCAAGAGCAAGAACTCGANTATTGATTACATGTGAGGTATGAGAGTAAAATCACGAAGGGTGATGCCGTGCACGTTGATATACTATTGTTTGGGTGAGGATGAGAGTAAAAGCACGAAGGTGATGCCGTGCACTTGTTGATCTCTGTTTCTTGTTGTTGTATGAGTTGTGTTTTTCCTTCGTATCTGTCAGTTTATACTTGAAACTGTTATCTCCCCACAGCATGTTCCCCTCCCATATTATTTACTTGTCTTGTATTTCGATTCCGCTATATATATATAATTGCACAAGTTTATGTGGTAGTCCAGTCTAGCCTCGTCACTACTTCGCCGGGGTTAGGCTAGACACTTACCAGCACATGGGGTCGGTTGTGCTGATACTACATTCTGTGCTATTCTGCACAGATCCAGGTTTCGGACAGCAGCAGCAGCAGCATTAGTGTGGGAGTAGGCCTTCAGTCCAGCGAGACCCGAGGTAGCCTTGGAGGCGTCCGCAGGCCCGACGTCTCCCTTATCTTCTCTTTTAGTCAGTTATCTCATTGTGTCGAGACAAACAGTTTGTGTTTCTTTCAGATGTTGTATTTAGTATTCTTAGCAGTTCGTGAGTACAGTGACACCGGTCTTGGGTAGAGAATTTTGTTAAACTTTCCGCATTTCTATTCAGTTTTATAAAATGTTAAGACTTCCGCTTATTATTGAATTCTGTTGCTTTTATATTTTGCCGTTAATGGTTAAAGTGTGTTAGATCATTATTGGAAAGGTTATTAAAATTGGCTGGCCTAGCTCTCATTAGTAGGCGCCATCACGACTCCCGAGGGTGGGAAATCCGGATCGTGACATCTTCATACAAAGCTTATCAACTACCTGAACCACATACTTGGAAGCAATACATTCTCTAATGTGTCGAATGAATAAGAATGTATGGCTAGCTCGTTGTTCATTATTAGCACTAGTATGTCTCTGTTCTATTTTGTTCATGGTTGAACAACAACTATTCAAATCTTGTGCAACTACAAAATGAATAGAATACCCAAGAGTATTATAGAAGATATGTGGGGAACCAATCATTTGGTTTGAGGTGGCCACCGGATCTGTAATGCGGGAAGATGAACTCAAAGGTTCAGTTGTTACCCATGTCAAGGCATTTGTTAGTGAGTGTAGGCCAAACCAAGAAAGTTCTGATCCTTCCACTTGTGAATCAGCATTGTCACATTTCTTCAGCGATATATCACTTATCTCGAAGCCAATAATTATATTTCTAATTATTTCACTATAATAAGAATTCACACACCATTGTCGTCCGGGATCCCATACTTTAGTTATAGAGTAAGAATATGCGTATGAGCAAAACTTGCCAGTAGATTCCAGCAGTAGCAATAACTTACACTTCGGAGTCCAGAAATTCTCCATATGCGTTGTGGAAACCAGTGCACCGCCAGTCCATGGATCGCAGTCCCCCAATATGAAAGTTCTAGCAACTTTCTCAATTATAGGTGCTACAGACTCTCGGCCACCACAAGGAAATGGATAAGCAAGTCTAACAGATTTCGCACCGGAAGATGAGACTACCAATTCACTGCTATCAAGAGAAAGCAAACATGATTCCATGATAACATCACCAAACATAGAAAGTTTTTCGTCCATCAAAATTGTCTCTTTACGCTCAATATCTGAGACCTCATTAGCCATCATGAACTTCTTATCAAAAAAATTCCACAGATATAGACTCCTGGGAATGTGAAGCAATATGACATTTTCAAATGGATGTGTGACTTGAGAAGGGCTCGCAATCACTTTCGGCACTACATCCTCTCCGCTAGTAAAAGGTACCAAAAAATTGGTTGCCGCATCAGTTGGAGAGATATAGTTCTTGTCAATGGTTCGTTTGGGGTTTCCATCAAGCACCTTGTCTACCTCTGAGTGGCCATCTTCCAAGTCAGATACAATAGCTAGTACCGTGGAGCCGCAATTATGTGGCATTTCGTTGAACACATGGTCTTCATCTAAAAATTCTTCTTTCCTAGTCACCAGTACATTACTTGCTTGTAGCTCAAGTAATATTTCCATGTTTTTAAAAGGCTCAACATCAACATGACTACCAGTAGCGATATTGTACGTGGAAGCGACATCAATATGCTTTTCTGGTAACTCGCTAGTTTAAACAACTGCTTCATTATCTCGAATGGTGCCCGACATTTCCTCAAACACCTCGTATGCCAGGTTCAAGTTGTTCCTGTCCGAGTGTTTCTTCCAATGCTGAGGTGAGGATGAGGTGTTAATCTTGCACCACGATGGAATAGCCGCAACTCGTGCTAGTAAATCAGCCATTGGCTTTCGCTGTTGGTGAATAGCTAAGCACCCGCCAAGTTCTTCTCTAGTTCGGGTGCGAAAATGCAGCTTCAGTTTCTCCTTAAAATGATTCCAATCAAAAAATTGCTTATTTCGAAATAGCCAATCAAACCAAGCAAGAGCTGCACCATCAAGGTAGTGGTAAGGAAGAGGCAACCAGTCCTTCTCGGAGAAGCCAAGGTAGGTGAAGTACAACTCAGCCTGAACAATCCAACCCTCTGGGTTTCCACCACTAATTCGATCTAATACCACCATTGCTGTTGGACTACGAACGATGAAAGCACCAATGTAACAAACCGAATAGCAACCAAACCAACTAGCTATATTGATTCACTGAACGGACTTACAAATACTGGAAATTGCAATGAAGCAGTAAAGGATAATTGAGAGATAACATAGAGGGATGAGAGGGCAGAAATACACCATAAAAGAAAGGAGATGAGAAGCTTAGATGTAGAGCAAGGAGATGAGAGGAACAAACATATTCTTCTTCAACAATAGGCATAATCCCCAAAATCACTGACCACTATTCTATTTAATAGAAATGTTCTTGGGCTCATTACTCAACCTGGATCCCAAATCAGCCTAGCCATATTACTTGTTCTCGGCCCAATAGCTCTTCTCAGCCTAATAGTTATTTGTGTGTTAATATCCTTGCTGGGCTGGGGTTGATTCATAACACAATGGCTCTTCACTAACCAAGGTTATTAATTAGTTCAAACTCTAATAGAACTTGATGGTGCGGTTTTTCGGTTTCTTTTGTACACCCCTAATGGAGATTATATTGATATTCTCCGCTCTTAATATCATAAATGAAGGGCGTCTTGGAACAATAGTAAAGTTATTTTTGTGTGACTTATAGGTTATGAATTTGAGTTGTGGAAGCAGTTATTAATACTTGCATTAGGGTATGTTATCTCTCCTTAGGATGTGGCCGTTTTCCGAACACTACGTGCAAGGGCGAATTTATAGATTAGGCACGTGAATCCATGGTCTCTTCACAAAATTAAATATTTTATGTATATTTTCTAAATTTCGTATATAGTAACTGTTGGCACCCATATTCCAAGAAAGTTGAATGATATACTTGGTTGAAGGTATAATGTGTTTCGCAAGTTGAACCACTCTTTGTCATAAACGTACTTCCCTATATTCGGCGCTTATTTCTTTTTAACAAGGGAATTCGTTGTCTTTATCCTTCTGATGTGCACATGATAATCACAGCTCCTATGTTATAGCCCACAAAATTATATAGGAGGATAAACGCACTAGGCAACTACGTGTAACGAGATCAATCGAGGAGGTATGCAAGTGGCTTTCGGATCTCCCATTTGAAAAATCTCTTACTCAACCAATTCAGCCACCTCGAGGAGTTCCTAATTCTTATTGAAGTTCCCATTTTTAAGAAGGCAACTCCTCTCTTTCTTCATTTAAAATTTACGCTTTTGCTTTTCACCCGATACGCAATACTTCCATTAGAGCTCCAATTAATATAAATTCACGTTAAAAAAGAAAGTATTCCCTAATGGGATCCAAAACATATAATTAAGGATGAAAGAATTTTGGGGTATTATTACTTTTAGCCCGCACAAAAAATTATTTATATTTGGTAGCCGAAAAAGTGTATAAAACTTGTATAATTTTTGTATATAACGATAATGTGTATATATATACAAAATTATATACTTTTGTAAGGCTATTATTTTTAAAACAGTTATAGTGTCATTTTTCCAAGAATTTTATCTATCTTCCTATGATCTTTAAGGTTGTAATAAAGTAAGGATTGGGTGATTATCCGTACAATTTCTACGTCGGCACGTGGTAAATGACAAACAAAGAAAAAAATAAAATAAAAAGAAATAGAAAAATCTACAATCTTCAGCTGCCGGACAAAACTCTTAACAACGCCGAGAGAGCAACACATGTACCAAATCCCCAGACCTCCACCGCCATCTGCTGACGTGGACGGTGGTCCCGCCGGCGAACAACTCCCCCTTGCACTGCCGCCTCCGGCAATGGCTCTCGCTCTCCACAATCGGCGATCAATTCCCATAGTATTCGACGGTAAATGTTTTGATTGTTACACAACCAGAAGCTATTGGTTCAAGTAGGAGAGTCTTATCCTGCCCGCATGTCTTAATCCATCAAAGCTATTTGAAGCTTTTGAGGAGCATTTGAGCAGTGGCATTGTAAAGCCTTCATCTGGGTTGGGTTTAAATGTTGAGGGCGAAGATGGATTTGTTCATGTTTTACCGAAAAATGAGGTCTTTGATGCCGGAAGCTGCCGACTTATCACCGGAAAATGGAGGAAAGGGGAAGACAATACTTGAGATTGGAAGGGTAATGGAAATCGTATGCCTGAGTGGTAAGGTTGCTGTGGTGGCTGAAATGGGGCGGGTCTAGTGCTTCAGCATCGGGTTTATAGATTTTTACGGGACAATCCATGAATATTTACAAATATTAGATCGAACCCATAATTTTAAAGCAAATGAGTTCAAGCCTAAGGTCAAACTCATCAATTAGTGGCAGGTACTATTTAGCTAATGTGGAGTAGAGCCTTGCTTAACCGATAAAGTTGTCGCCATGTAATCAGGAGGTCACGAACCGTAAAAATAGTTTCTTACAAAAATACAGGTAAGATTGCGTACAATATAGCCTTGAGGTCTGGCCTTTCCTCGGACCCATGCAAAGCGGGAGTTTAGTGCACCGTGCTGCCCTACCATATAATTAATGTGAATTCAGAGGTTTTGACTAACCAGCTGTGTATTAATTAAGCCAGTGGTTGCTACGTAACATGGTTTCACTTTCTCATTTTATATTGTACACTCCTCAAATAAAATAGATTAACGTTCTTCCCCATATGGAACCCATTTATGTGAAGTCAAGTCTTTATTTATATGTATGTTTTCTTCTTTTCCTTCTCAAATATTTTGGTTATAAGAGAAGACATTTCTTGGCTAATACAGTTTGCCCTATTAGCCACTTAAAAGGTAACCAACATGGTTTATAATATATCCAGAATCATCCACTCTGCTCTAGTCTTCAATGCACCGTCAAAACGAGCCGAACGGCTTGTGCTCCATTAGCACACAAACACTCTAAGAAGTAACCCCACCTTTAAACAACCAAGTAAATCCCTTCTCCCTGCACACTACATTCACCACGAATAACAAATCCAAATCTTTCCAAGATTTTCATATGCCCATAAAGTATAGTAGGCAATTTCCTTGCTCAAGTCATCCTCGAAATCACCCTCTTCAAGTCATAAGTGATCCACATGTATACCTCAGTCCAAAACTAATATAACACATGACCATGCATTCTGACCATGCCACATGACCATGTGGCATAGTATTATATTTCCTTAATTAAAGTTGTCATCCTATTCTGTGAAGTCAAGTCTTTCTTTCTCTGTATAAAATTTAGTTGGTAAGATGATTGCAGATACCATTTCAACCACTCTGAGTTATGCCATCTTTCTTTGTCTTCTCACAATTTTTCTATGATTTATTAATCTCGAATCCGCATTAAAACCAGCTAATGTGAAGGTGCTACATGACATAACCAACATGGTTTATAATATATTAACAACTCTGTAGAATAATACTATTTTCCCCTAGTTGAAGTTGTCATCCCATCCCATCCCATCCATCCCAATAAGTCAACTCTTTCATTCTTTAAATACAAATACAATTTACTTGGTAACTTGCCTCCACATTCCATTGCAGCCCTTCAGAGGTAAGCCATTTTTCGTTGTCTTCTCAGATCTTTTTTCTTGGTTTACTATGCTATATCTTTTGTGCTTGCTGGTAGGAGAAGAGGTAGAGGGCGACCTACGAAGTATTGGGGAGAGGTGATCAGGCAGGATATGTGTGTTTTCTGTACCGTTTCTGGTTTGTTAGGGCTAGCCGGCTAGTACCTGTTCGTAGTTTCTTAGAAGGCTAGTGTTAGGGTGATTTTTAGTGTTATCTTTCGCTTAGTTTTTTCTAATACCTTGTTGTTGTTACTGCTTGGCTATTGCTATTGCTGTTGCTATTGCTTTCTTCCACCTGTTTTCCTGGTTTATACATTATTGGTTGCATTTTCTTGGCTTGTTGTTGATATTTATCTATTTCTATTCTTCGTCTTGAACCGATGGTCTTTCGCAAACAGTCTCTCTACCCCGATGGTAGGAGTAAGGTCTGGGTACACATTACATTCCCCATACCCCACTTGTGAGATTCTACTGGGTGGTTGTTGTTTTAACCAAATTACACGGATTAGAGATTAAAGATTATACGGAAGTGTAAAACCGTGTGTTTTGATGACCTGGACATGGAATTGAAGCAATGCCTATAAAAGATACCAAAAACATTCAATTTTTTGGTAGGATCAATGCACAGAAGCGATTGAGAGCTAAAGATAGCGAAGACTGGCATTATATCTGTTCTTCTTCATGTTTTTGCCTCCCTTTTGCTTTACTGATCATGTTATTTATAGCACCGTTGACCTCTTGCAACTTGCAGCTTTCAGGTCATAATTGGAATACAATAGATATGGCTTATGCTAGTGTTGCTTCTCTTATGAGTACGATGGAATCGGTCTTGACATCCAAGTCACCAGTGCAATCTCTAATTTTTGACCACCAAGAAGAACTTCTTGCTCTTCGTGAAAAAGTTAGTTCCCTGGAAGTATTTCTCAAGAACTTTGAGAAAAGCAACAAGTCTGAGGAAATGACAGATTTTGCAACACAGATAAAAGATGTTGCAAATGCTGTTGAACGCACAATTCAACTGAGACTAACTGAGTCTTTAACAGCAAATGATGGAATGCAGACTGAAAAGGCACACGAGAGGCTTTGTGATAGCCTAAAACAAGTAGCAGAGGAGATTGATCGTGTGCTGAAAGAGTCACCAAAGATTCAAGATAAAGGAAAACAGGCATTAAAGGAATCTTTGGTTCAAGATTCAAGTTCAAAAAAAAATACAGCGGATATGGAGAACAATATGGTGGGCCGTGATGAGCAAAGGAAAAGGATGCTGGCAGAACTGGCTCAATATGGTGGCTCGTCTGGTGAACTCAAAGTCATCCCAATCATCGGGATGGGGGGCATTGGTAAAACAACTTTAGCAAAAGAAGTTTACAATGATGCATCCATTCGACGTCATTTTGATGTTCGTTGCTGGGCTACTGTATCCAGCCAATACAATTTAAAGGAAATCTTGTTAAGTCTTCTGCGTTGTACTAAGGGTATCACATTTTATATGGAAGATGAGGCAGATCTAGCAGACATGCTACAAAAAAGTTTAAAGAGTAGAAGATACTTAATTGTATTGGATGACGTGTGGAGCAGTAAAGCATGGGATGACGTGAGACAATGCTTTCCAGTTCAAAACAATGGGAGTCGAATATTGTTGACTACCCGTAACAATGAAGTAGCTTGTTCTGCTGGTACAAAGGATCTTTCTTTGCCGATGGGTCTCATGAGTCCAGTTGAGAGTTGGAACCTTTTCAAAAGTGCGGCTTTTCCAAATGAATCATTACCATCTGACTTCGAGACTATAGGGAAGCAAATTGTAGACAAATGTCACGGGTTACCTCTAACTATTGTCGTGGTTGCTGGGCTTCTCAAATTTAAAAGGACAATAGAAGATTGGGAAAATGTTGCTAAAGATGTCAAGTCAATCACAAATGATCCTGATAAACAATGTTTACATGTGCTTGGATTGAGTTACAATCACTTGACCAGTGACCTAAAAGCATGCCTTCTCTATTTTGGAATCTTCCCAGAAGATAGTGCGATTCCAGTGAAGAAATTGGTGAGATTGTGGACGGCCGAGGGGTTTCTGAAGTTGGAAAAAGACTTGCAAGGAGAAGCTGAGAAGTGTTTACAAGATCTCATAGACAGATGTCTAGTTCTTGTCTGCAAGAAAAGTCTGGATGAAACAAACATTAAATCATGTAAGGTTCATGATCTAATATATGATCTGTGCTTGAGAGAATTAGCTCAAACCCAGGACATTTTTGCCATGAATGACATTTCAACTGATAAGCTGTGCTTGGCTGAAGCTCAAAGCTCAAATCTTGTTCGTCCAGAATGTCGTCATCTTAGCATGCATGAAATACGGCCCTTTCAGCGACAGACCGGTATTCACTTTGGTTCTTATAGGGCCCTTCTTACCCCTAGACATCATCATTTGATAAGGGGGCAGACAGCTGATGACAACAACAATCTCTTGAACCGAACCCACTCTATTTTCTCTTTATATCGTCATCCTTCAACTTTTACTCTCGAATCAGAGGTTATTCATTTCAGTTTGCTTAGAATCTTGGACTTGAATCCCATACGGTTTGATAGTTTCCCTCCACAGTTACTGTGCCTCATTTGGTTGAGGTACCTAGCGATGTCTGGGGATTTCCACTTACCTCCAGAAATTTGCAGGTTATGGAATCTGCAGACATTCATTGTCCATGGGTATCGTTCGGCATCTACAAGTTTTCCAGAGCAAATCTGGGAATTAATGCAATTAAGGCATCTCGAAATCGAAAGATTTTATTTGCCAAACCCCCCAAGTTTATCTGTTGACAAAGAGAGGTCCTTGGGTTTTTCAGACATGCAAAGTATTTCCGGCTTGTCTCCAACTAGCTGCACAATGGAGGTGATTTCAGGGATTCGGAATGTTAAAAAGTTAAGAATCTATGGAGTTAAAAATGAGTATGAAAGATTTCAAGAATCTAGACTTTACGAAAATCTTGTACATCTACATCAACTTGAAACATTGAGTTTGAAATTTATTTATCTGGGGTGGTCAGACATTTCGCCAGCCACTATTCCAAGTGCAAAAGCTTTTCCAGCGACACTCAAGAAGTTAAAGTTGCATGGAACTCGTCTAAGGTGGGAGGACTTGAATATCATAGGTGAGTTGCCTAACCTTGAGGTGCTGAAGCTGATATATTATGCTTGTTATGGCAAAGAATGGTATCCAGTTGCCGGGGGATTTACTCAGTTGAAGCTTTTGCAAATTGCCCATAGTGATCTGAGGTACTTGAAAGCCACAGATGACAATTTTCCTGTCCTTGAGCGCCTCGTGATTACAGATTGCTCGTACTTGGTAGAGATACCCATTGAGTTTGCAGATATTGACTCACTACAACTAATTGAGTTAAATGACTGTTTTCCTGGACTCAAGGCTTCTGCTGCACGAATTCAACAAGAACAAGAAGACCTCGGAAACAAACCTGTGGATGTTCGTATCTATAATTCTCCAGGTGAGTACCACATTATATTCCAGAATGAACTTCCCATAAATATATAAGACACTTTAGCATACTTTTATTAATGTTAGGCTAATTTTACATTTCCACAAGGTTATACTCATTAAGTTCTTTTGCTTGCTTCTTTTTGTTTTTGTTTTTTTAATTTTTAGTAACTTTTATATTCATGATTAATACACTTAATTTAAAAAAATCACATAACATTTGGATGGCAGCTTTGTTTTGATAATTTAACGAGTAAAATAGTTGAAGTGGTCTTGAATGTCCTTATTTTGAGTAGTCGTAGATGATGTGTTTGCCTTTTGAAGCGTCAGGGCCTCCCGTTCGCAAGGATTTATAATGTGTGAACTGTTTAAACTTATTGTCTATCGGAAACAACCTCTCTACCTTGCCAGGTACGGGTAAGATGTGCGTACCCCACTTGGGGGATTATACTGGGTATGTTGTTGTTGTTGAACTGTTTAAACTTATTGGTGCGAGTATGTGATTCTTACTGAAAGGCTTGTAGTTTAGTCAAATAATTCGTATACATATAAATTTGTTTTTCTGATTCACTGTTAATATTGATCCTATCTCACCAATCTCCGCTTATGGCTGGTTTAGATGGTTGTGGCTTCTCAAACTTATAATTGAACCTTCACGTTTCTTTCCTACAACTATAACTGAATTTACTTCAGTAGAATATTAGCCAAGGTTTTTAATAAGATTCCTATAGAGGTTGCAGAAATTGACTCGCTACAGCTAATTGACTTAAAGAAATGTAACCGTTTATCTCATGGCTTGGCTTCTGCTGAGAACAAACAACAACAAACCCATGTACATTCCTGCAAATGGGGTCTGGGGAGGGTAGTGTCTGCGCAGACCTTACCCCTATCTAGTGAACGTAGAGAGGCTGGCTTCTGCTGAGAGAATTCAAGAAAAGCAAGAATACCTTGGAAATATATAAACTAATGGATGTTCTTTTGTACAATAATCCAGATGAGTACAATATTATATTCTGGAATGAACTTCCAATAATTGCTTTTGAAGCTTAAAGTGTGTGTATCTTTTATTCATTCCAGATAATTATTTTTATTACAAAAATTAACTTTGAAAAAAAAAATACGAAGAAAAATACAAAATAAAATGGTGTTAGATGACGTTATTTTGTGTAGTTGTAGATGAATATTTTCCTTAGATTTGGTGCCTTCCATGCATAAGTTTGTAATAGTGCAACCGTAGTTATGTTCATAATTATTGTTTTGGCTTGTATGAAGAAATGACCGCGGGATATCTTACTTCTTTGACTTCATTCAGATTCGGATTCAGACGATGATGATGGAAATGATTATGTTTCTCTGATGCTGGCGGCATGTGAAGAATAAGCATCAAAGAGCTCTACATGGACTCGAGATAAGAAGACAGAAATCACCATACGAGTAAGAATGAATAAGTGTCACCTATCCCCTTGAGGGTAGCCCGATGCACTAAGCTCCCGCTATGCACGTAGTCCGAGGAAGGAGCGGACTACAAAAGTTCATTGTACGCTGCTTTACTCTGCAATTCTCTAAGAGGCTGTTTTCACGACTCGAATCCGTGACCTCCTTGGTCACATATCAGCAACTTTACCAGTTACCCCTAGACTACCCTCCACCTATCCGCTAGAGGGAACGCAAGATATAGAGAAAGATGTCCTGACATCCTACGTCAAAAGCAAGGAAAAAGAAACACACAATTCTACAACGATCAGTGTTGACTGATAGAATTTTTCAGATTTATCGTGGATAGTGCTACCTTAGTTATGTTCATAATTTTTGGTGTAAAAAGAACAGATATCCCTTCTTACTTTGAATTAGGGAGATAAGATTAATGTCTCCTTGGTTTCTTCTTCATCTTGTATCTTTATTTTTATTTGTTTTCAGTGAATTAGAAAATGCATAAGATGTTGACAGTAACATGTAATGAGAAAAGGGATACTATATATTAACAATTTGAGACTGTTAAAGATTGCTGATGCTAGTTCATCGTTATATTTTTCTTATGTGAAATTATATAAATCAACAATTTGTTACGTTCTTCTTTTCTAACAGTAATGTGAAATTATATAAATCAACATTTGCGACTCACTTCTTGAATCAGAATAAATCCTATTTGAGATGTGTAACATAAGCATTTAAATACACTAGGTCGTATTTGCCATTGACTAGAGATATTCCTGACACTAGCGAAGAAGTTCAAGAACAGGACTGAACTAGTCCAGTCTTTTACCAATAATGGGGCTAGATTTGAATAATACCACATTTTGATTTGTTAAATGATTCTATAATTCTATTAGCTGAAATTTTCTACTATATAGAAAAGAGAAGTTGGTCGACCAAGGACAAAATGGTTATTTTTCCATGCCATTTTTTTTTTTGCTATTTCTATTTCTATTGGTTGATCAAGGGCAAATATGTCATTTATTTTCCTCAATTAATCTTTTTCGGTACAATACCCACATAATTCTAGAAGAATTTCTATGATGACTGACCCTCGGTTGTTTCATTTGCTTTCAGAATTTATACTCTCACCTTCAGGGACTAATCTTTGACTTCTCATCCTCATCTCAGTGGGATCTTTCAATTTCAGGTAGATTTTTCTCAATTTTTGCTTTAATCAGCCAATTCTTTTCAAATTTCTCAATTTCATGGCGGAAATCCATGCTTGTTTTTTTTCTATGTTCTTGTTGATCCATTCATCTCCTTCATTTTGTTTCTCTTTCATCTTTAAAATATTCCTTTTTCATGATCTCTTTGTTTTTCTTCAGATTTTCAATTTCAGTTTTTAAATCTTCTCAGCAAGGTCGTTCTAATTTCATGTATGATTTCTCTCAATTTTTGACCCAGTTTCTTCCAATTTATCTTCAGCCTTCCTAATTTAATTGCTGGAATTCGTGGTTGATGTCTTTATTAGAGAAAGGGGTAGAGTTTCGGAAGATTTGCAATGTGTAAAATGAAGTTGGAGATCGGGGTAGATAACAATGAACAAACAAATTATAGTAATAATTTAATTTGCTTTTGATTTCTTTTTGAATATTGAAAAATGTCCCTTCAAATTCTGTTATACCAATATAAATACTTTATTTTTTTCGTTTCGATTGATTAAAAGGTAACTTTATGTTTTCATTTCCCGCCAATTCTTCCATTCACTCTACTATGTTATTATCTTTCATAGAATATAAGCTTTATAATAGCTACGATTGATGAAAATTTTATAATTATATAGGAGCATGTTTTTGAAATATTCTGCTTCTTATTGTCACATTATATCTTTTTGAATGAGTGCATTTTAATTGGTGTTACTCCAGTATTCTTGGACCAAAGATTAATCATCTAGGTAGAGAGAATTCATTGTTGTTTCATCTCCTTTTTCTTATACGATAAGAAAGAAATTTGGGTTTGCAATGGATCTCCATGCTCAACAACATGCACCAACCTTGGGATGTTTTACTTCCAATCTTATAGAGTTTCTGATGGAGCTTGCTCTAAGTCTCGGTTGACAACTCCGATTGTATGCATTCACACAGTCAATTGATAATGAAGTATTTGTAGTTACATGTAAGTTTGAATTTTACCTCTGCTCAATTGATGTTTTCTTTAAGACACATAACTGAGGAAGTTTCTGTTGAAGACTTTTTGCATTAGTTAATCAGTTTAGCTTTTCAACAGACAATTGTCTATAATTGTGAATTTCTGGGAGCTGAGTGAATCATATATTACAGTTTCTAGGTTGGTGATCTCTTCTGATATGATAAACTTATGATATGGGTGACAAAGTTTTTCACCTTTCCTCTAGCCCTGGTAAGCTAAACATTTATGATATATTATTGTGAACTGATATTATCATGAAGATTTACCAAGAGCATTAAATTAAATCTCTTCTTACTTTTCAGGAAAGAACGTACGTATAAGAGTGAGATTTCAAGAATGGCTATCATTTCCTTGGAGTTGATTTATAAGGCATGTATCGAGTTTTCACGACCAATATGAATTACTTTTTTACTTTTATTATTTTGAGTTGTTGAGAATTTACTTTTACGCAAAAACTTATAGAAAAAAAGAATCAATCTGATAATCCTTTGTGACTTCTACATGTTATTTTCTTAGGCTAACAATTCCTTTAAATTTAAATGGATTGTAGAAAAGCAGTGCAATATTCCTTCTTATTACTAATGGACACCTTTGTATATGGTAAAATCGGGTGCCCCCGATTTTGTGGGCTCGAAGGCTCTTATCGAGGAACAGAAGGCTCGCGTCGAGGAATAGACTCATTATGGACCGAGTTCCAGCCTGATGACAGAATACGAGGCTCGAAGAACTAAGTGTTCGAGGAACGTCGGAGCCTAATATGACCAACCTCGAGATAATGCCGTTGTGGATTCGTAACAGAATGAGTAAGATTCCTGCCACGTTCCCAAGATCATGACGTAAATTCTGGAATAGATTTGTACGAGTTAGTACTAATCCGTACTATAGGTGTTAATCGGACTGGGCTGACCCGTTTTCAACCCGCTTCAACCCGGGTCAGCCCGTTACTGTAGCTTAATGTGCGGGCTGGGACGGGTTGGTCGGGGGGGCGGATTTTGGACGAACATATTTTGGATAATGGTGCACCGTACCCGCTAAGCCCGTTAACGGGTTATTAACGGGTTGCAGCCCGTTATCAGCCCAATTACCGTTATAATTTTTTTAATTATTTGGACCGTTGCCAACGGTCAAAATTTAATTTTAAAAAAAGAATTACACTAGCCCGGCCCGCCCGAACCCGTTAAGCCCAAACCCGAACGGGCCCACAATAACCCAAAAATTTCCGACCCACTACCAGCCCGTTATCCCAGTCCGCTAACCAACCCGGTTCGATAACGGACGGGCTGATTTTTTTTTTGTTCAACCCGTCCCAGCCCGTTCGATAAACACCTCTAATCCGTACTAGGCGGTTATACAGCTGTACCAATAAGATTATTTACTGTAAATAGAAATGTACCTTATTTAGGATTCCCCTATTATATAAAGGAGACCCCCAATCATTTGTAACCATCATGAATCATTGGCAAAGAATATACTCTCTTATCATCTCCTTACTTAATTGTTTCTTGCTTTACTGTTCTTAACCAACCTCGGGGCCACCTTAGCTCGAGGTCGAGACTGTCTTACACGCTGGTTTGATTTACTCATATCTTTCATTTATACGTTATACTTCTTGGTTATTAATTACTATTGAACTAAATCACATATCTTTAAAATCACAAATTAAATTTAATTGTTACTCGTATTTTCGAGGTAAACAGTTTGGCGCCCACCAATACTGATTTTACTGATTCTTATAACACACGTTATTTTTACACTTGTTCTTGTCAAGAATTTTTGTTTTCAGGCAAAAACATGTCAAACTCGCAAAACGCACCTGTACACGACAATGATGGTCTTGGATTTCATGGGGAAAACAACAATGTAGGGGTCGGTGTACCACCGATAAACCCTGGGGAAGTGCCAAATATGGAACCAGTTGATGTTAGTTCACACATTGGTTTGAACGCGGAATTAGGCACAGACCCCGTAGGAAGTGCACGCAGGGAAGCCCAATCTGGTGGCCAAGGAACACAGGGTATAGGAGATGGGGGAATCAGCCTCCAAGTAATATTCGAGATGCTACAAGCTCAACAGGTTGCCATCGCTCAGCTTCAAAGTCAACACAAAACTCCAAGAATAGTCGAACCAGACAACACTCGACGTACCGAGCCGATACCGAAAAGATCAAGCGGTAACGGCTCGGGGACTGATCCCACAATTATGAGGATGCTCGAGGAACTCACCAAGAGAATCGAGTCCGGAGAAAAGAAGATTGAGGATAATGACAAAAAAGTGGAGACTTATAACTCCCGTGTTGATCAAATACCGGGGCACCCCCGGTCTTGAAAGGTTTGGATGCCAAAAAGTTCATACAACGGAACAACCGATCCCAACTAACATATTACCTCATACACTTGCGGGATTAAAGGAAACGACTTGAATGATGATAAGGTCGAATCAGTATTGTTGAAAAAATTTGGGGAAACATTGTTAAAGGGAGCCATGCTTTGGTATCACAACTTGCCCCCGAACTCTATCGATTCGTTTGCTATATTAGCAGACGCCTTCGTGAAAGCACATGTCGGGGCCATAAATGTGGCAACGAGGAAATCAGACATTTTTAAGATAAGACAGAGGAACGATGAGATGTTAATGGAGTTCGTGTCCCGGTTTCAAATGGAGAGAATGGAATTACCACCGGTCTCGGATGACTGGGCAGTACAGGATTTTATGCAGGGTTTGAACGAGAGGAGTTCGATTACGTCTCGACAATTAAAGCAGAATCTGATCAAATATCCAGATGTGACGTGGTCAGACGTACATAATCGTTACCAATCAAAGATCAGGGTTGAGGACGACCAGTTGGGAGCCCCCTCGGTTCAGTTCATCCTAATAGATTGGCAGCTAAGCCCCCGAGGGATACAGACAGGGAATCAAGATCAAACAAGGAACGGTATCAACCATATGTCGATCGGAGAAACAATGGTTCGGGGCATAACGCTCCTCAGAACGATCGGAGAAATGATCGAGGTCAAAGCTCTCGGGGACTCATGAGTAAGAATAGTTTTGATAAACATACAGACCCCGCGGAAGCACCTCGATTGTCGGAGTATAATTTCAGTGTAGATGCATCAAGGATCGTGTCTGCTATTGGAAGAATTAAAGACACCAGGTGGCCCAGGCCAATACAAACCGATCCTTCTCAGAGGAATCCAAAGTTGATGTGTAGATGTAACGACCCGGCCGGTCGTTTCGTGAATTATAGCCCTGTCTCCCCCATTTCTTCTTCTTTATGTGTTTTTCAGCTGTATTGTATGGTATCGGGTTTGTTGGTTCGGGTTCAATGTAGTTTTGGAGAGGAATGAGACACTTAGTCTCCTATTTCGAAGTTAAGTTGGAAAAAGTCAACCGGATGTTGACTTATGAGTAGATGATCTCGGATGTGAGTTCTGACGGTTCAGTTAGCTCCGTTAGGTAATTTTGGACTTAGGAGCGTGTTAGGAATGTAATTGGGAGGTCCGTGGTAGATTTAGGCTTGAATTGGCGAAACTGGAAATTTGGCATTTCTCGATCGGCAGTGGAAATTTTGATATCGGGTCAGAATGAAATTCTGGAAATTGGAGTTGGTCCGTAGTGTCATTTGTGACGTGTGTGCAAAATTTCAGTTCATTCGGACGAGGTTTGATAGGTTTCCGTATCGTTTGCAGAATTCGGAAGTTTAGAAGTTCTTAGGCTTGAGTCCGAGGCTGATTTGGTGTTTTAATGTTGTTTGGAGTGTTCCGAAGCTTTGAATAAGTTTGAATAGTGGTATATGACTTGTTGGTATTTTTGGTTGAGGTCTCGAGGGCCTCGGGATGAATTCGGATGGCAAACGGAAGGGTTGGAAATTGGTTTGAGCAGTTGAAGCTGCTGCTTCTGTTATTTTCGCACATGCGGGTTGGGGACCGCAGGTGCGAGGTCCGCAGAAGCAAAAATGGACCGCAGAAGCGGAGAAGGACCGCAGGAGCGGAAGTTGGATCGCATCTACGAGCCCGTAGGTGTGAGTCCTGGGGCGCAGGTGCGGAAGCTGGGGATTTAAGTGAAATGCGCAGGTGCGGCGTTTGGACCGCAGGTGCGGTCCCGTAGGTGCGTGATTTTGGCCGCAGATGCGGAAGTGCTGGGCAAAATGTATAAAAAGGCCCCTTCGAGAATTTGGGTCATTCTTCACCATTTTTCATCCGGATTTGGAGCTTTTGGGAGCAATTTGAAGAGGGATTCAAGGGGGTTTTCACTGAGGTGAGTAATTTGAGCCCTAATACTCGTGATTATGGTAGTTTTTCGTGGTTTAATAATGTAATTAGTGGTGATTAAGGGTGAAAATGAGGGGTTAGAGCTTGGGATTTTGGAGAGTTTTGATTGAGGATTTGAGGGGTCAAATGGAGTGGGATTTTGATAAATCTTGTATGTATGGACTCGTGAGGGGAAGGAGTTTCTAGTTTTGTGATTTTTGTCGGATTCCGAGACGTGGGCCCGGGGGCCAGGTTTAGGTGAATTTCAGGATTTTGGTTTGAATTGATTGTTTTTCGTTTGGAATTGATTCCTTGGCCTATATTGATTGCGTTGCATTGCTACCGGTTAGATTCGAGACGTTTGGAGGCCGATTCCAGAGGCAAAGGCGTAGCGGAGTAGGATTTGGCTTGGTTTGAGGTAAGTAACGCTTCCAAACTTGGTTTTGAGGGTTCAAAACCCCGAACTATGTGTTATGTAATTAAATATTGAGGTGACGCAAATGCCAAGTGACGGGCGTGTGGGCGTGCACCGTGAGAATTATGGACTGGTTCATTGCATGGCACCTCTTAGTGACTCTTTCTTGCTGATATATGTGTTGTGATTATGTGATTAAGTTAATAAGATGTAAATCATGCTAATTACCATGTTAGGGCTTCACGCCGATACTGTTGAGACCCAAGTGGTCGTTTCTTGCTGTCATCTCATTAGTTTTATTGGTATTCTGTACTCAGTCTTGTTCATGCATATCATATCATGTCTCAGTCTCGATTGTTGTTATTTGGCACATCATATCATTGTTTTGGGCTAGTTTCATGGCATTGTGAGCCCGTGTGTGTGAGACTGGAGAGTAATGACTAAGTGAGGTCGAGAGCCTGAATATGAGTGACAGTTATGGGATCGGACTGCACGTCGCAGCAGATTATTGATTATGCCTTCATTGGCTTGTTATAGCGCTTGGGCTGAAAGGAGCCCCTTCGGAGTCTACACAACCCCAGTGAGCACGGATGATATTATTGAGGGATGGATTTCCATGGACATGGATTTGTCCAAAGTATTGATACCTGGAGATGGATTTCTCCTCAGGGTTGGATTACCCTTATTCCTCGGTACCAGTTGACTTGAAGTCAGTGTTGTATATATATTTCGAGATGGATTTTCCTAGGCCGGATGGCCATATGCGGTACCGAGTGGTTGAGCACTTGAGAGTGGGAGCACACAGTGCATTTTTCATACATTTCTAGCATTGACATGTAGAGATTTGCTGAACTTTATACTTCACATTGTTCGGACTGGTATTTACTTTACTGTTGAGTTGAATAATTGAATTGCCAGCATGCCTACTTTACTGTACAATTTAATTGTGTTATAATTGCTCAGGTTTAGTTCGTAACTACCTATCAGTCCATAGTTTGGACTTGTTACTTACTGAGTTGGTGTACTCACGTTACCCCATGCACCTTGTGTGCATATCCAAGTATCTCAGGTCACGGTAGCGGTTGTTTACTATTCCAGTCACGAGTTATCACTGGAGATAGCGAGGTAGCCGCCTGGCGATCGCAGTCCCGCCTTTCTCCCTCTTTATCTTCCTTCTAGTATACTTTGGCTAGTTTCAGACTATTTTGGTCTTGTTATGTTTTGGAAAAATTGTAGTATTGCTCATGACTTAGTGACACCCGAGGTCAGGCTTTTATTTTCCGCATTTTGGTTTTTGACTTTATATCTTTTATGGAATTTCAGTTGAAAAAGGTTGTTATTTAAGCTTTAATTAAGTGTTGAACTACTTTGGGAATGTGTCGGCTGGCCTAGTTTCATGATAGGCGCCATCACGACCGGGTTGGTTTTGGGTCGTGACAAGTTAGTATCAGAGCCTAGGTTACATAGGTCTCACGAGTCATGAGCAGGTTTAGTAGAGTCTAGCAGATCGGTACGGAGACGTTTGTGCTTATCTTCGAGAGGCTATAGAACCTTTAGGAAAAACTTCACATTCTTGAATTCTTGTCGTGCGAATCTGTTGATTCAGGCACTAAACTTCTGTTATTATATTCTCTCACAGATGGTGAGGACACGTGCTACCGGTCAGGTTAGACGGCTACTAGTAACACAAGTTGGGGCCACTAGAGGCCGAGGTCGCGATCGAGGCTGTGGTAGGGGTAGGTGTGTAGCCTGCACAATAGCTAGGGCAGCCCATGCAAATCTACCAACCGCCCCAGTTCATGATCAGGTTCCAGTTGTGGACGTTCCAGCAGGACCGGCTCAGGCACTGACTGTGCCTATTGTTATTCCAGGTCTTCAGGAGACCTTAGCTCATATTTTGACTGTGTGCACCAGTCTTGCTCAGGTGGTCGCCATTTCTGCTATAGCAGCTACTTCTCAGGTCGGGGGAGGCACTCAGACTCCCGTCGCTCGTACACCCGAGCAGGTTGTTTAGGGACTGCAAACACCGGAGGCACCACCAGCCCAGCCGGTTGCACCTGCTTAGGATTTTGTGGTACCAGTCATGCCTGATGACGAGCAGCGTCGATTGGAGAGGTTTGTTAGACTTCAGCCTCCAACTTTCAGTGGTGTAGAGGGCGAGGATACCTAGGGTTTCTTGGACAAGTGTCAGAGGATTCTACGTCCAACAGGTATTCTGGAGACCAATGGGGTCTCATTTAATACCTTTCAGTTTTCTAGAGCTGCCTTTACTTGGTGGGAGGCTTATGAGAGGTGTAGGCCTGTTGGTGCAGCGCTTCTTACCTGGCATCAGTTCTCCATTCTCTTCCTAGAGAAGTATGTACCGTAGTCCCGCAGAGAGGAGTTGCGCAGGCAGTTCGAGCAGTTGCGTCAGGAGGATATGACCGTGATGCAGTATGAGATGAGATTCTCCAAGTTGGCCTGTCATGCTATCTGGCTAGTTCCCACGGATAGGGAGAGGATCAGGAGGTTCGTTGATGGGCTCACTTATTAGCTACAGATTTTTCTGACTAGGGAGAGAGTGTATGGTGCTTCTTTTGAGGAGGTGGTTGACATTACCAGAGAGATAGAGTCAGTTCGCCGCGAGTTGAGAGGGAGGCCAAGAGGCCTCGGGGATCTGGTATGTTTGGTGGTGTTCCTTCCGGAGGTCAGTTCCAGCACGGTAGAGGCGTCCATTCAGACATGCTCAGTCAGCTCATCCGGGTTACCATGGTGGATCATCTGGCCATGGTTCTCACAATTCACATCAGGGTCACTCATCTCTCAGTGCCCTTCCAGCTCAGAGTTCGACTCATGCACAATCAGTTCAGGGTTCATCTATGCCTGGTTCTTCTAGTGGGTTGATAACTAGGGATTTTGACGCATTTTATACTCCTTCTTGCTTATGCTTTGAGTAAAAATTCATACAAAATAGTCCCAAACGGCTCACAAGTTGTGCTTGATTGCAGGTTTAATCATCGAAGTGACGAGATGTCAAAGATCAACTCAAAAGGAGTGAAACTTGCACAAGTGCAAAAGACAAGACAAGCTCAGGCAAAACAGGCCCAGTGCGGCCGCACACCACTTTGTGCGGTCCGCACTAGGAGATTCAGAGAGGCTAACTTCCAGGCTAAGAGGCAGTGCGGTCGCACTAGGTTTTGTGCGGTCCGCACTGAAGGCAATGCGGCCGCAGTCGATTTAATGCGGTCCGCAGAGCCAAGAATTAGAGAAGTTGCAATTTGGAGTTTTCAAGCCAATGCGGTCCGCAGTCCATCTTATGCGGACCGCACTAGAAGCCTCCACGACCGCAGTCCATTCTCTGCGGTCCGCGATGCCAAGATTCAGAGAGCTGTTTTTCAAGGCCAAACCCCTAGTGCGGACCACGGTTCATTTTGTGCGGTCCGCACTAACACCGCAAGGGCATTTTTGTCCAGATTTTCAGGCTAGTATAAATAGCTTCTTTTTCCATTTTTTTAGGGTATCAGATATTGTAATTAAGCAGCTGCACTCGTGGGTTCGACTTTCTAAGCCATTTTGGGCAATTTTAGCTACTTTTAATCATTGAATCTTTGTATTTAACTTAGTGATTAATTAATATGAGCTTTTCTTCACTATTTCTTGCTTTTCTTCTTTAATTATGAGTAGCTAGACCCATAAGCTAGGGTTGTGGCTCAACCCTAGTATGGGTAATTGATGGGTCTTGTATTTTAGGGCTAATTTGACTATGGGTTTTTGTTATTTGGGCCAATTTCATGGTTAATTTCTGAATTAGTGGTTGCAAATACTAGTTTATGTTGAGTTGACTTGAGCTCTTTTTGAGAAAGAGAGCCTAAGTCTCCGAAATTGGTCCAACAATGAATTGGGGTGTACTCAAGAGATTGATAGCCCCAATTAAAGGGTTAAACCTCGAGAGAGTAATACCCGAATTGAACCCTAGTTGCTTGTGCAAATTTGCATACCCAATTGGTCTTGAGAAAGCCAATTCGGGCAAAATCACTCGAACCACCGAGAGGTGTAGAGTGGGTAAAGTCGTGCAACGGTTATAACATACTCCCCAAATGTGTCAAATGTGCCTTAGATTCAAGTACACGTCAATTGACCACCTAGGCGGAAGTCGCTACCCTAGACCTTTTAAACCTATTATAATTTAGTTGCAATTACCAATTGTAGTTTGATAATAGTAGAAGTAAACAAAACCCCCAAAAATGAATAGAAGTGTAATTTGGAACACATACGCAATTCTACACTAGATATATACTCGATTCAAAATTCTAGCTCTCTGTGGATTCGATCCCAACCCTAAATCGGGTAAAAGCTGCTCCGACCCTCTCTCGCTACTTAAATAGTAGTGCGGAGTAGGCCGCGATCATGGGTATCCCGGTGCTCGGGGCTCCCTTAAGTCCCGATTGCAAGTGGCCGGTAGAGGTTGCTTTGAGTGTGGGGATTTGGGTCATATCAAGAGATTCTCTCCCCATCTTACGGGAGGTTCATCCCAGCAGAGGAGTCAGCTTTCGGCTCAGCACCAGTTGCTTCCCTACCCGCCCAGCCAGCTCGGGGTGAAGGTCAGTCAACTAGGGATCGCCCTAGAGGGGGAGGCCGATCAGGTGGTGGTCAGGCCTGTTTCTATGCACTCCCAGCCAGACCAGATGCTATTGCTTCAGATGCTGTGATTACAGGTATTGTCTCTGTATGCCACAGAGATGCCTCTGTATTATTTGACCCTGGTTCCACTTTTTCATAAATGTCATCATATTTTGCTCATTATTTGGATACGCTCCGCGAGTCTCTTGTTTCATCTGTTCGTGTATCTACCCCGGTAGTCGATACTGTTGTTGTGGACCGCGTATATCGGTCTTATGTGGTGACTATTGGGGGTTTGGATACCCGAGTGGACCTCTTGTTGCTTAGTATGGTTGATTTTGATGTGATATTGGGCATGGATTCGTGCTATTTTGGACTGTCATGCTAAGACAGTGACGTTGGCTATGCCGGGGGTGCCACGGATTGAATGGCGAGGTTCAACGGATTATGTTCCCAGTAGGGTGATTTCATAGTTGAAGGCCCAGTGGATGGTTGGGAAGGGTTGTCTTTCTTATTTGGCCTTTGTGAAGGATGTCAGTGCAGAGACTCCTAGTATCGATTCAGTTCCGTAGTGAGGGACTTCCCGGATATATTTCCTGCAGACCTACCGGGCATGCCACAGGACAGGGATATTGACTTTGGTATTGATTTGATGCCGTGCACTCAGCCCATTTCTATTCCACCGTATCATATGGCATCGGCGGAGTTGAAGGAGCAACTTCAGGAACTCCTTGATAAGGGGTGTTGTTCGGCCTAGTGTGTCGCCTTGGGGTACGCCTGATCTATTTGTAAAGAAGAAGGATGGCACGATGAGGATGTGCATTGATTACAGGCAGTTGAACAAAGTCACAATCAAGAATAAGTATCCTTTGCCTCGTACTGATGATTTATTTGACCAGCTTCAGGGAGCGAGAGTGTTCTCCAAGATTGACCTCCGGTCAGGGTATCACCAGTTGAAGATCAGGGACTCGGAAAGTCTTAAGACAACTTTTAGGACCCGATATGGTCATTATGAGTTCCTTGTGATGTCTTTTGGGCTGACCAATGCCCCAACAACATTCATGCATTTGATGAACAACGTGTTTCGGTCTTATCTCGACTCGTTTGTGATTGTATTAATTGAGGATATTTTGGTGTACTCGCGTAGTCAGGAGGAGCACGCTGAGCATTTGAGAGTTGTATTGCAAAGGTCGAGGGAGGAGAAGCTTTATGCAAAGTTCTCCAAGTGTGAGTTTTGGCTCAGTTCAGTGGCATTCTTGGGTCACGTGGTGTCCAGTGAGGGTATTTGGGTTGATTCGAAGAAGATAGAGGCGGTCCTGAGTTGGCCCAGACCGTCCTCAACTACAGAGATTCGTAGCTTTCTTGGTTTGGCGGGTTATTACCGCCGGTTCGTTCAGGGATTTTCATCTATAGCATCACCTTTGACCAAGTTGACTCAAACGGGTGCTCCTTTCATGTGGTTAGATGAGTGTGAGGCGAGCTTTCAAAAGCTCAAGACTGCCTTGACCGCAACTCCAGTGTTAGTTTTGCCATCCGCTTCAGGTTCTTATACGGTATATTGTGATGCTTCTCGGGTTGGAATCGGGTGTGTGTTGATGCTGGAGGGTAGAGTGATTGCTTATGCTTCTCGTCAGTTGAAGCCCCATGAGAAGAACTACCCTGTTCATGATTTGGAGTTGGCTGCCATTGTTCACGCGTTGAAGATTTGGAGGCATTATCTCTACGGTGTGTCTTGTGAGGTATTTACTGATCATCGTAGCCTCCAGCACTTGTTCAAGCAGAAGGATCTCAATTTGAGGCAGCGAAGATGGTTGGAGCTGCTAAAGGACTATGATATTACTATCTTGTATCATCCGAGAAAGGCCAATGTGGTGGCCGATGCCTTGAGTAGGAAGGCGGTGAGTATGGGCAGTTTGGCATTTATTCATGTTGGGGAGAGACCTCTTGCAGTTGATGTTCAGGCCTTGGCCAATCGGTTTGTGAGGTTGGATATTTCGGAGCCCAATCGGATCTTAGCTTGTGCGGTTTCTCGGTCTTCCTTGTTTGATCGTATCAGAGAGCGCCAGTATGATGATCCCCATTTGCTTGTCCTCAAGGATAGGGTTCAACATGGCGATGCTAGAGATGTGACTATTGGTGATAACGGGGTATTGAGGATGCAGGTCCGGATATGTGTGCCCAATGTAGATGGACTTCGGGAGTTGATTCTTGAGGAGGCCCATAGCTCGCGGTATTCCATCCATCCGGGTGCCGCAAAGATGTACCAGGATTTGAGACAACACTATTGGTGGAGGAGAATGAAGAAGGATATAGTGGGATTTGTAGCTCGGTGTCTCAATTGTCAGCAGGTGAAATATGAGCATCAGGGACCGGGTGGCTTACTTTAGCAGATGGATATTCCAGAGTAGAAGTGGGAGTGGATCACCATGGATTTTGTAGTTGGGCTCCCACGGACTTAGAGAAAGTTCAATGCTATTTGGGTGATTGTGGATCGGCCGACGAAGTCTGCGCACTTCATTCCTATGTGTACTACCTATTCTTCAGAGCAGTTAGCTGAGATTTATATCCGAGAGATTGTTCGCCTGCATGGTGTCCTAGTTTCCATCATTTCAGATAGAGGTACTCAGTTTACATCGCATTTTAGAGGGCCGTGCAGATAGAGTTGGGCACTCAGGTTGAGTTGAGCACAGCTTTTCACCCTCAGACGGACGGGCAGTCCGAGCACACTATTCAGATATTAGAGGACATGTTGCGCAGTTGTGTCATTGATTTTGGGGGTTCGTGGGACCAGTTTCTACCGCTCGCGGAGTTTGCTTACAACAACAGTTATCAGTCGAGTATTCAGATGTCTCCATAAGAGGCTTTATATGGGACATGGTGTAGATCTCCTGTAGGTTGGTTTCAGCCGGGCAAGGCTAGGCTTTTGGCTACAGACTTGGTACAGGATACTTTGGACAAGGTGAAAGTGATTCAGGAGCGGCTTCGTACAACGCAGTCAAGACAAAAGAGTTATGCTGATAGGAAGGTCCGTGATGTGTCTTATATGGTTGGGGAGAAGGTTCTACTGAAGGTTTCACCCATGAAGGGTGTTATGAGATTTGGGAAGAAGGGCAAATTGAGCCCTTGGTTCATTGGGCCTTTTGAGGTGCTTCAGAGGATTGGGGAGGTGGCTTACGAGCTTGCTTTGCCACCTAGCTTGTCGGGTGTGCATCCGGTATTCCATGTTTCTATGCTCCGGAAGTATATCGATGATCCGTCTCACGTTTTGGATTTCAGCACGGTTCAGTTAGACGGTGATTTGAGTTATGACGTAGAGCCAGTATCTATTTTGGAGTGGCAGGTCCAAAAGTTGAGATCAAAGGATATAGCTTCAATGAAAGTGCAGTGGAGAGGTCGGCTCGTGGAGGAGGCTACTTAGGAGACCGAGCGGGAGATGCGGAGCAGATATCCATATTTGTTTAAGGCTTCAGGTATGTTTCTTGACTCGTTCGAGGACGAACGTTTATTTAAGAGGGGGAGGATGTAACGACCCGGCCGGTCGTTCCGTGAATTATAGCCCTGTGTCCCCCATTTCTGCTTCTTTATGTGTTGTTCAGCTGTATTGTGTGGTATCGGGTTGGTTGGTTCGGGTTCGAAGTAGTTTTGGAGAGGAATGAGACACTTAGTCTCCTATTTTTAAGTTAAGTTGGAAAAAGTCAACCGGATGTTGACTTATGAGTAGATGATCTCGGATGTGAATTCTGACGGTTTGGCTAGCTCCCTTAGGTGATTTTGGACTTAGGAGTGTGTTCGAAATGTAATTTGGCGGTCCGTGGTAGATTTAGGCTTGAATTGGCGAAATTGGAAATTTGGCGTTTCTCAGTGGGCAGTGGAAATTTTGATATCGGGGTCGGAATGAAATTCAGGAAATTATAGTAGTTCGTAGTGTCATTGTAACGTGTGTGCAAAATTTCAAGTCATTCGGACGAGGTTTTATAGGTTTCGGCATCGTTTACGGAATTCGAAAGTTTAGAAGTTCTTAGGCTTGAATCCGAGGGTGATTTGGTATTTTGATGTTGTGTGGAGTGTTCCGAAGGTTTGAATAAGTTTGAATAATGGTATATGACTTGTTGGTATTTTTGGTTGAGGTCCCGAGGGCCTCGGGATGAATTCGAATGGCTAACGGAAGGGTTGGAAATTGGTTTGAGCAGCTGAAGCTGCTGCTTCTGTTATTTCCGCACCTGCGGATTGGGGACCGCAGGTGCGAGGTCCACAGAAGCGGAAATGGACCGCAAAAGCAGAGAAGGACCGTAGGAGCGGAAGTTGGACCACATCTGCAAGCCCGCAGGTGCGAGGCCTGGGGCGCAGGTGCGGAAGCTGGGGATTTAAGTGAAATGCGCAGATGCGGCGTTTGGACCGCAGGTGCGGTCCCGTAGGTGCGTGATTTTGGCCGCAGATGCGAAAGTGCTGGGCAGAATGTATAAAAAGGCCCCTTCGCGAATTTTGGTCATTCTTCACCATTTTTCATCCGGATTTAGAGCTTTTGGGAGCAATTTGAAGAGGGATTCAAGGGGGTTTTCACTGAGGTGAGTAATTTGAGACCTAATACTCGTGATTATGGTAGTTTTTCGTGGTTTAATCATGTAATTAGTGGTGATTAAGGGTGAAAATAAGGGGTTAGGGCTTGAAATTTTGGAGAGTTTTGATTGAGGATTTGAGGGGTCAAATGGAGTCGGATTTTGATAAATCTTGTGTGTATGGACTCGTGAGGGAAATGAGTTTTTAGTTTTATGATTTTTGTTGGATTCCGAGATGTGGGCTCGGGGGCTGGGTTTGGGTGAATTTCGGGATTTTGGTTTGAATTGATAGATTTTCATTTGGAATTGATTCCTTGGCCTATATTGATTGCGTTGCATTGTTTTTGGTTAGATTCAAGACGTTTGGAGGCCGACTCCACGGGCAAAGGCGTAGCGGAGGGTCTATAGTAGGACCAATCAGCTATTGATACCGCAGGAGCAAAGAACATGTAAGCAAATCTGTACAGTGAAACACAAAAAAACAAATCATAAGGTGTGAAGTTTTTCAAATAGGAACATTTGAAACTTCGGGCTGATGGTTAGTATTGTTTTGCTTACCGATTCTGCTCATCTCTTTTTATGCTTGTGTACAATCCTGGGTTTTTTTGCACCATCATGTGTAGGCATGAAGGAAGAATCTGGTAGTTCTCTTCCGGTGTTCCCCTTATGCAAGCAACAGCTTTTTGAATAGCGCGCCATGCCTTGTGATAACCAATGTCAATTCCAAATTTCTTTTTCATTTCATTTTCTACAAAGGCTGGTGTAACCTCTATCTTTTTGTCTCGAACATGTTCTATAATTTGTTCACTTATAAAGTTTGATGTAGCATGCTTATGATCTGATTTTCTTGCATCAACCGAGCATTCATGGTTGTTATGATATTTTATCACCCTGAATAGTGTGGAATTTTTTTATTCTGGTAGCACGTACATTCCAACCACATTTCTCCACGATACATTTCAGCTCGTATCTCTTTGAACATGATCTAACAGCAGTGAATTCAACTTTCTGGTTTATCTCCAAGCTGCGGAAAAATTTAGTCATATTTTGTTTGTTTTCAAAAATTGATCCGACTCTTACTTCCTCAAGCAACGCATCGTGCCTAAGTATTTTACATGGTAGAGATTCTTTCAGCTTTCTCCTCACTCTTTTTCTTGATTTCTGAGAAGCACTAGAAGTTTCAGCAATTTCTTCAATTCTATATGATGTTAGCGGTATAAGCTCCATGTTTACTTCATCTTCGTTGTTGCTTATCATTGCAGAAGGTAACAAAAAACTTTGTTGGATTGTTTGTTTGTTGTCAATTTGCATTATTAGCTGTCCTTCTTCTTCTTGGTCATCGAGAAACTGGTATGAATTTATTGGAGGAGCGGGTAATTGTTGCAGCATTGTATATTCTGAAGCAGCTGTAATGTTAGAAGGTTGTTGCTCGTTCTCTACTTCCATTATTGACTGTCCTAGTTCATGTTGATAATCAGCAAATGGTTCTGAATCTATGGTATATTCAAGAGATTGTTTGAATGCTGCAGATTCTGAATATTGTATTTTTTCGATGACGAAATGGCAATTCTTGTAGGCTGAATCAGTTGTACATTTAGTGAATTCCTGCTTGAATCAATATTTGTAACTTCACTAATTTTCTTCAGGAAAGTATTGAATGATCCTTCCTTATTAAGAAGAACAAGTTTTGTATCATGATCCAAGTATTTGAAATCAAGTGTCCACCTCCCATTGAAAGTAATAACAACGCAAATCGAACTCATCCTGCAGAAACATGTTTAGTGCCAACTATTAGGAAAGTGAATAGAAGAATTTAATTATAAAGCTAAAGTTGAGGAAATATAGTAGAACATTTCAGCATATTGATAGTGAAGTTTTCGAAAAAAGGCTGATGAAGAAGGTGACTAATGCAGGACAAGACTTAAGCCTAAACTAAATTTAACTTCAGCATGAAGGAGAAAATTACATAGTGCAGGAGAAAAACTTTTAGGTTGTTTGTCCTCAAGTTTTTACAAATGAACTAACTAACTTGAGCATCTTCTGCTGAAGTTTTTGAAAAATCTGTATGACAAAATTAATGAGTCCAGCACAAAAACTTCAGCTTAATAATTGCTGAAGTTTTTAGAAATGAACTAACTAAGTTCAGAACAATGGGCTGAAGTTTTTGAAAAATCTGTATGACAAAATTAATGAATCCAGGACAAAAACTTTGGCTTACCAAGTGCTGAAGTTTTTAGAAATGAACTAACTAACTTCAGAACAATGGGCTGAAGTTTTTGAAAAATCTGTATGACAAAATTAATCAATCCAGGACAAAAACTTCGGCTTACTAAGTGTTGAAGTTTTTAGAAATGAACTAACTAACTTCAGTACAATAGGCTGAAGTTATTTGAAAAAGTTGTACGACAAAATTAATTAATCCAGGACAAAAACTTCAGCTTACTAAGGGTGTGTTTGGTATGAAGGAAAATATTTTTCGGAAAATATTTTCCAATTTTCTCATGTTTGGTTGGCTTAAATATTTTGGAAAACATTTTCCTCATCAACTCATTTTCCTCCAATTGGAGAAAAATATTTTCCCTATCAAGAGAAGGGAAAACATTTTCCAAAACTCCTTCTCAAGCTTCCCCACCCTATTCTTTACACTCACCAACCCACCCTACACCCACCCACCCACCTAACCCCACCTCATGCCCTCTCTTCAAAAAGGTTTTTTTTTTTGTAATTTTCAAATTTCTATTTTTTTTTCTGCGCCCCCCCTGCTGCCCCTCCCCCCACTCCCGCACAATTTTTTTTTACTTTTCTTGTAATTTTTAAAATTTTTGTTTTTTTCCGCACCACCAACCCCGCCATGCTCTCCCCTACCCCTACCCCACCCCCACCCCACCCCCATCTCGCAAAAAAATTTACTTTTTTTTGTAATTTTCAAATTTCTGTCCCCCCATTGCCCCACCCCCTGCCCCCACCCGCACAATTTTTTTATTACTTTTTTGTAATTTTTAATTTTGTTTTTTTCTGCACCCTAACCCCCCTCCCCCGCTGCCCCACCCCCCGGGAAAAGTATTTTTTTTTTATAAACATTCAGTTTTACTTTTTTCGTCTTTCGGTTTACAAGTTCAAAAGTTATGAGTTTGGAGGTTTATGTGTTTCGAAGTTTACGGGTTCGAAATTTCGCGGTTTCGAAAATTTTGCGGTTCAGAAGTTTATGAAATTTGTGGGTTCGGAAGGTTGTTGGTTCGAAAGTTTATGGCTTCATGTTTATTGTATCAAAATTATTTATGAATACTCTTGAGAAAATATTTTCCTTGATTTGCGTACCAAACACCAGAAAATGAATAAGATTACTACTTGTTTTCCAAGAAAATATTTCCATGAAAAACATTTTCCTTTACCAAACACACCCTAAGTGCTGAAGTTTTTAGAAATAAACTAACTAACTTCAGCACAATGGGCTGAAGTTTTAGCAAATGAACTAAATAAACTTCAGTATGATTCATGATGAAGTTTTTAGAGTGCAATAAATGCATAGTATACAAACACAATTCAAGTAGTAATTATTTTGCGTTGGGGTATGTGTGAGTTTAATAATTATATTCCTATCACGTTCATGCACGATTTTCATTAGATGTTTAAAATTCCTCTATGCCTTTTCATATACCATGGAGAAGTTTTTTTCGCCTATATAAGTACGCTATGCCTTGTGAATTTATTCACTCAAATACATATATTTTAGCAGATAAAACACAAAACGAAGAAAAATGGATGCTGTAATAAGATAAATTGTTGACGAAATAAAGCAAGGCATAATAGAGGCTTTTGAGCTCAAACTAGATAAGCTTAGGAGTGGCAAACGGACGTGCTAGGTCGGATATGGTTCGGATCGAAAACGGGTAATGAAAAAACGGATCAATTATCCGACCCGATCCATATTTAATACGGATAAAAAACTGGTTAACCGGCGGATAATATAGGTTACCCATATTATTCATAACTTCTTGTATATGATCACTTTTGGGAGAATTCTTAGTCTCCCTAACTTGAGGAACCCCCAATTTGAGGCTTTACAAATATAAAAGTTAGACCCATTGGTTATCCATTGGTTATCCATTTTCTAAATGGATAATATGGTTCTTATCCATATTTGACCCGTTTTCAAATAGTTCATTATCCAACCTATTTTTTGATGGATAATATGGGTGGTTAACTGTTTTCTTTGAACCATTTTGCCACCCCTAGATGAGCTCATAGAGAAGTATGATATGGAGCTGGAAGAAATCAACACCAAGCTTGATAGGCTTGAGATGTTTGTGAAATTTGATAATCTTGGTGATGAAGATGCTCGTCCATCTGACAGTGACGATGATGATGATGATGATATGGATGATTAGTATTTTTTTTTTGTATAATCCTTTTAGATAAAGGATTATTATGTTATTTATTTTTTTATGTAATTTTAATTTATCTTTTTATTTTATTTAATAAAAAGTTCTGTTTCTGATTTAAGTTTTTTGTGCGTTTTTTTTTTAATATTAATTCTCTTCAAACTCGAAAAATGACAGAGGAAATGAACTAAATAACTACAGCAGGAATTAAAAAACTCATCCGAAAATTAAGCATTTTTTGGTATGAAATATTTCTAAAAAATCATAATAAAATACAAAGTGCAGGAGGAAAACTTTAGCTCCCTTTGCTGAAGTTTTCAAGAATGAACTAAATAATTACAATTTTAATTTATATTTTATTTTATGTAATGAAAAATGATGTTTTTATATCAATGTTTTTGTGCGTTTTTCTTTTAATATTAATCCTTTTTAAACTTAGAAAATAACAGAGGAATTAACAAAAACTTATCCGAAAATTACATATTGCAGGACAAAATATTAAGCATGTTTTAGCAGATGAACTAAAAAAATATCAGCATACTAAAAATTATATGAAAAATGTTTTACATATTCCGGAAAACTTAAGCATTTTTTGGTATGAAGTTTTTCCAAAAAAAATTAATAAAATACTTAGTGTAGGAGGAAAACTTTAGCTCGTTCTGTAGAAGTTTTTTAAGATAAACTAAAAAACTTCAGCATCCCATGCTGGTTCTGCTGAAGTTTTTAAAGATGAACTAAAAAACTTCAGCATCCCATGCTGAAGTTTTTGAAAAAGCTTTACGTTTCTGCTGAAATTTTTTAAAAAGCTTATCAAGTGCTGAAGTTTTTAAAAAATCTGTATGACAAAATTAATGAATCCGGGACAAAAACTTCAACTTATTAAATGCTGAAGTTTTTAGAAATGAACTAACTAACTTCAGCACAATGGGCTGAAGTTTTTGAAAAATCTGTATTACAAAATTAATGAATCTAGAACAAAAACTACAGCTTACTAAGTGCTGAAGTTTTTAGAAATGAACTAAATAACTTCAGCAAAATGGACTGAAGTTATTTGAAAAAGCTGTACGACAAAATTAATTAATCCAGGACAAAAACTTCAGCTTGTTAGGTGCTGAAGTTTTCAGAAATGAACTTAACAACTTCAGCACATTCCATGCTGAAGTTTTTGTTCAATATTAAATTTTAATTTATGTTTTATTTTTACGTAGTGTAGGATGAAAGCTTCAGCTCGTTCTGCTGAAGTTTTTAAAGATGAACTAAAAAACTTCAGCATCCCATGCTGAAGTTTTTGTTCAATATTAAATTTTAATTTATGTTTTTATTTTTACCCAATGTAGGAAGAAAACTTCAGCTCGTTCTGCTGAAGTTTTTAAAGATTAACGAAAAAACTTCAGCATCCCATGTTGAAGTTTTTGTGCAATATGTAGTTTTAATTTATGTTTTATTTTTGCACAGTGCAGCTATGTTTCAGCTCATTTTCCTAAAGTTTTTACATATGAACTAAATAATCAGCTTGATTAAACTACAAGACAAATACTTCAGCATATGTAAAAACTCAGCCAGTTTAGCAAATAAACCGAAATTTTTTGCATATTATGCAGTGGAAAACCTCAGCTCGTTCTGCTGAAGTTTTCAAAGATTAACTAAAAAACTTCAGCACTTTATGCTGAAGTTTTTGAAGATGAACTAAAAAACATCGAATTTGGAATTTGAATCTGGTATGCGAGAGGCGATCTAAGGAGAGACAGAATGATGGAGGAGAACCGTAAATTGATTTATGCGTGATACATCTTTTATATATTTTGGAAGGGGTATAATGGTCATATTATTACGGATTTTTTGTTAGTTGGCTACGAAATCAATAGTTTTTAAAAATAGGATACAGATTAAAAGGTGGCATAAATATAGGGTATGGCTGTAAATCCCCCAAAATTTCTTCGTATGGAGCACTTTACTTTTTTGGTGGGCCTACACGACGCGATGGCCAGTAGACTTTATACATCGGAAGATTAACCCAAAAATAAACGTGTAAGAGAATTATTTTTGCAAGTTAATGGAAATACCATAGAATACTCTGAAGGAGACTCTACTGACTGTGATCGTCTCGATAAATGCAACTCACCTAAGTCTCCGTATTAACCATGTCGCTATGCCACTAAGCCGCTAGCCACATACGAACCTGTGCAACAAAAATGCACAGAAGTGTAGTATGAGTACGGAAACAACGTGTACCCAATGAGTATCCCGTCTAATCTCGAAGAAGTAGAGACAAGATGGTCGACTTCGACACTTACTAGTGGTCCAATAATGATATATTATTAAGGCGAATAATCAAGGATTTATTAAAAATGACAGTAATTTCAAGTAAGTCATGAACAGGTGAAAGTTCTTTTTTTATATTAAAAGTCTCAAGGTTCATAATCCAATACTTTCCAATTATCTCAAGTCGGGGAGAGCAAATATCAATCACAAATAATCTCAAGGCAAGCAATACAAGCATGCGCAAATCATGCCGAGGACGTACGGTCCGCTCCAACAGAAAATAAACTGTGCACTGCCGAGGGTCGAACGGCGCTAACCATAGATGCATCTATTACCCCGCACGCTAACTATCCTGCGATGCGGTCAACATAAAATAAACAAATACTCTGCTCGCGAATCATACATGCAACGCAGGTACACTTAGGGATACATGCTCAAATAGCAAATTAAGAATTTATCAAGGAACATTTATCCAAATAAAAGCAAATCCTCTTTTAACAATTTAAGAAAATGAAGTTTAATCCTTTTAGCAATTCATTTACTAATTCATTGTAACTTAAGCAATTCAAACTGTCAACAAGTTTACAATTAATCCAAGTATAGCATGCTTTTGGGTCCTAGACTACCCGAACAATAGCATAATAGTAGCTACGCACGGACTCTCGTCACCTCGTGCGTACGTAGCCCCCACAAATAGGAGCACATAACCAACTAACTCACCTATGGAGACAATTCTCTCTTACAAGGTTAGAAATGAGACTCACCTAGCTCCGAAGATCCATAACCGGCATTCCACGCTCCTCCAAAGACTTAAATCGACCCACAATGCTTCAAAACTAGCCAAGGATTATACAAATCCATTAATATATGCTCAATTACTCATTACAATCCAATTTATAGCAATTCCTAACCCCGATCGAAAAGTTGACAAAAACGCCCTCAGGCCCATGTGTCCGGATTCCGAAATTTCTTGAAGATAAGGTTTACCCATGAACTCACGAACTCAAATATACGATTTTCTCTTAATTCCATACCCAAAATCGTGTTCAAAATCCAAGAATACTAAGTTTCTAGGTTTTCTTCAAAATTCCAAAATTTCTACTAATTTACATGATTTTCCATATTAAAATCTTGATATAATCCAAGCAACTAACTTGCAATAGGTGGGAATCACTTACCTTGACATGGATGATGAAAATGGAGCTCCAAAATCGCTCCTAGGTCGGCTCCATGGAGAAAACGAGATGAAATGAGCCAAACCCATTTCTTTACACTTATACACTACCCAGATGAGTCTTCTTCGTGTTCGCGAGACCCCCATCGCGTTCGCGAAGAAGAAAATTCCCAAAAATCATTTTTCATACTCTTCTCAGACAGCCTCTAGTATAATAACCATAACTTTTTGTACATAACTCCAAATTACAAATGGTTTGATGTTTTGGAAACTAGAAACCTAGATCTACAACTGTTGTGTTTTGGTTACCTCCCAATTCCTTATATATTTTGAGATATAAGCTGCCAAAGTCAGCCCTATGCAATACAAATTTCTTCTTTATCTTTCCGAACAGCCTATAGTGTACCAGCCATAACTTTTGGTACACAAATCCAAATTCCAAATGGTTTACATTTTTGAAAACTAGACACAAAGGGATACAACTTTAATTTTTGGATCATCTCCAAATTCCTTATAGATTGTGAGATATGAGCCTCCGAAGTCAGACCTGTGCAGCAGAGATTTCCTTCTACGCGAACGCGAGTACCTCTTCGCGAACGCGAAGAACAGAGTCCCTGAGGCCAAATCCTTCTTTCCGAACGCGAGAGTATCCTCACGAACGCGAAGAACAACACCAGATACCAGCATCAGCTATTTCAAAACAGCCCGAAATGATCCGAAACCACCCCGAAACACACCCGAGGCCCCCGGGACCACGTCCAATCACACAAACCAGTCCCATAACATAACACGGACCTGCTCGAGGCCTCAAATCGCATCAAACAACATCGAAATCATGAATTGCACCCCAATTCAAGCTTAATGAACTTTAGAGCTTCAAATTTCTACATTGGATGTCGAAACCTATCAAATCACGTCCGATTGATCTCAAATTTTGCACACAAGTCACATTCGACATTACGGACCTACTCCAACTTTCGGAATTGGATTCTGACCCCGATATCAAAAAGTCCACTTCCGGTCAAACTCCTCAAAAACCTTCAAATTTCTATCTTTAGCCAAATGATTCCAAAATGACCCACAGACCTCCGAATTCACTTCCGATCGCGCTTCCAACTCTAGAATCACCATACGGAGCTATTCCCAGACTCGGAATCGCAAAAGGACATCGATAACACTGTGCACTTCAAGCCAAACTTATGAAATTTCTTCCAAAATACTAACTTCCACAATAGGCGCCAAAACGCTCTCGGTTTATCCAAAACCCGATCCGGGCATACGCCCAAGTCCGAAATCATCATACGAACCTGCTGGAACCTTCAGATCCCGATTCCGAGGTCGTTTACTCAAAAATCCAATCCTAGGTAATTCTTTCAACTTTAAGCTTCCGAAATGAGAATTCTCTTTCCAAATCAACTCCGAACTTCCCGTAATTCAATTCCGACCACGCGTACAAGTCATAATACCTGAAATGAAGCTGCTCGTGGCCTCAGACTGCTAAACGACGCGCTAGGGCTCAAAATAACCGGTTGGGTCGTTACATTCTCTCCCACTTAAGCATACGTTCGTCCTCGAACGTGCTGAGAACTACACTAAAATAGTCTGAATCATTGTTTAACACCTCATGCACCTTCCCGTGCTACCACAACTCAGTTGAGCATATTAGCTCGATCAATTCTGAAGATATTTCCTTTTATTCAAGCAACTAAGCCTTAGAGTCCAATTCCAACATCCGGAATTCTATGCTAGGCCTCCTTCCAACATACGCTCACCGTATCAATAACTACACGCAGCCCCCAACACACGACTGTATACCTTAGCTGAATTCACAACTTGCACCACTTTACTCACGGGACCGCAATAACATTTTGTGATCAAATTAATCGAAATTCCACGAATTCGATGCCCTCATTGCACCTCATGACCTACATAGGTCTTGCTCTAATTCTTACAATACCGCCATGACGGAAGAGATGCGTAGAATTTCCTAACCAATTGCTGAATCAACAAATCATTGGGTCTATACTCTTGACAAGAACCCTCACCTCATTCTGAACCGAATAATGGTCTTAGTTCCTTAATATACTTCATATACTCAGATTACACTAATCTCGAATTCAATGATCTCGTCTCACCCAGTACGAACTGCTCAGGCAGCCACCCCGACATGACCAAAAGTCCCATGTGATGCTACAATGTGCCAATAGGCTACCATATCGAACGCGATATAAAGGAAAGCAAACTTTAAGAAGGAAATTTAACTACACCGCTCGCGAATCATACATGCGACGCGGTCGACTTAATTAAACAAACACCCCGCTCGCGAATCATACATGCGACGCGGGCACATAGCTAATATAAGCTTTCCTCATAAAATAGGAAACAAAACGCATAAAAACAGATACGGGGAACTGTACTCAGCTTCACTCTGTTGCGGCGCGCAACCCGACCCAAACAACATAACCATGGCGGCGTGCCACCCGATCCACCCATAAAACTCGCATAAGGAGATACGTACCGAGCTAGATTGCTCATTTCAATAATATATCGAATATTGGTCACAAGCACACTAAGTGCATAATTCCATCCCTGGGGAGACATATAGCGCCAGAAGCCACAAAACTCAAGCACAACTGAGGTGCGATATGCGATTTGAAATCTCAAAAGCCATCCTGCTCATATAACATCATCTCTACACGGAGCCTCAACACATATGGAATTCACCAAGCCGTCTCACAACTCGCACGGCGCAATACGTCATTACATGAAATAGCTGATGACAAAATAACACCCCGATTACTCCTCCATTAAGGAGCGCTGTGTTGAAATGAACACATCTGGCCTGATATAGAGCCCATATTTACATTTAAATCCATCCACCGACCTCAAGTCGACCCTGATCGCACCAAACTAGGCAAATGACCCTTCAAAGGTCCATACTAACTTCCCTTTTCTCATAACACACAAGAACAACTATCACAACAGGAGAAATCCTTCGCAGTCCACAACCCAATAAACTGAGTGCCCTCCAGGCATCTATTCTCAAATCATCACAACCTTCATACTTGGTTTAAGTCTTTAATCAATCCAGTGACTACCTGCCACACTTATACAATCTTCCTGTGGGACACACTCCCACAACATACCATAACAAATAACTGGGTCGTATCTCCAAACCACCGGCCGCACTAACGCTGAAAAGCGATCAAGAATCATTAACTAGGATGCAAAGCCCTTTTTACAAAACACCGATCTCAGGTGACGTTGAAGACAATACCAAAGTACCTTAAACATCGAAACTTCTTTCCTGCTCATCCGAGCTCGTGACATCCTTGTCGACACCGAACTTCTACCTTGATCTTCACTTCAAATTTCATACCACTCACTGCACCCAACATGCCAATATACGATAGAACTCGTTTTTCATCATAGCTTCGAAAGCACTGTTAGATTAACACTTCATCATATAAAACTTTCCACTTAACTCACTTCAGGAGGACCATAGCAACACACAGGTGAATTCTCATGATCGTAGAATATGCAAATCTCTAAGTAGTGGTCTAAACCACCATAGCCCTTCCGGGATCCACCTCCACATAACAGGCCACAACGGTAGAATACCTTCTGAATAACACTAACTACGGCGGCCGACAAGCCTCGCACGCACCGTAACAATTCACTTGCATAACTTGATCACGCTGAAAGAACTGATCATTACCAGTAACATGCCAATTCGACTATGTCTAACCAATCCCTCTTCTTCCAATTTGTCCTTGATTGCCATAGAAATAATGATAACCCCATTCAACACTTAACACACTCCATCCGCACTCTTCCCGAGTGACCCTGAATCACGAGACCATGCTGTCTCAAATCCCACGTACCATTTGGTACCTCCCAATTGCTATATCGCAAGCCAAAACATCATAGCACATTTTGTGCCTCTTCTCATAGGCTCCTATCAAGCTTGATTCTTAACCGTACCTATAGGCTCGAAATTATTAGGCATCACACTTTATCTTTTGAATTCACTAGGACCGTTGTTGAGAGCCACCCGCTCTGACTTGGCCTCGAATATAATCAATTCCATAAATCTTCTAGCACATGAATACCCCATTGGTGAAGCACCTGGTGGAATCATTCCCTTGGAACCCGCATCTTTACAAAGCACCATCCTGAATCCTTCCCCAAGTCTGAACATGGGCCAATAAAGCCAACAATAGCCAACCTTTAATAATTCCGTTGCTCAAATTACCACCTATGTTCTTTTCCCGTAGCTGAGATAACCCATCAATATGCTAAAAAATCAGAAACCCCACAAGTAATTATCCATGCAACCCCATCATAGGCGGTGGGACTCTCCCACTTAGCTCGAAGCCACTATTACACAAATTTGGAATTTACCAGGATTCTTAGTCTCCTATTAACATAACCTTGCGCAATTAACCGTCAAAATTCTCGATATCTTACTGTAGAAACCCCCTTTTTATACTCTGAATCATCAACAACATTCGCACGACCGATCCCTTCGCTGTATAACCCATAGAATTATTCGCAGAAGCCTCGCCAACCACACGACCTCTAAACTGCTCACAGGAATAACCCACCTGTGGAAATCACTCCCCGACATCTCCCAACGCTGCTGCACGGGGTACAATCACTATGACATCAATAACCCATCCTGAGTCCGAGCACTCTCTCCAGCTGCACGAGTCCATTCACCCTCGTGGACATCAATTAAATGTGCGGCAACATTCTTCCAATTAAAAGTTATATTGTATCCTTCTTCATTCAAGCATCTCCTTCCCGTTATATCAACTCTCATGTCGCATAATAGCCCATACTTCAAATTAAATCCCTAGACCCCAATCACTAACATTCTCAAATCACTCCAAACTCTCCTTAAGGTACGTGGTCATCCCACTGCAAGCCCATATGCAACTCCGCCACTCTCCCACTTTGGCGGAACTCATCCCCTTAATCGACTACTCGACCCTTGCTTCTTACACTTGGCCTTCTAGAAATTTTAGCCACCGCCTAACACTTCCCACATGTTTATCCTCATTCTTTGTTGCTCAGTTGTTGCTTTAAATAAAATCTATCTTCGTGGCACCTGAACCCACAATTGCTGCTAACTTTACGCCTTGCGGAAGATCATCTTTCTCATACCGTCGACATTAGAAATACTGATTCAACCCTGAACTGCCGCACCCCGCGATATCTGACAGCCGCATTTTCAATACTATTTAACAATAGCTTGCCCCAAAGACGAATTGTAGAAGGTCATAACACCGGCAAACTTGGTACGTTCAATTAGGACAACGACACCCCATCATAGAAGAAAGCTCCACCACGCTTGCAAATACCAAGTCTCATTACTCCGCCAGCCCACATCTGACCATTCTTAGTCCGATTGCCTTTCCCCTGCTGGGAATAAAAAAAACTAATTCTCTAGATTATGCACTGAGTAAACCTCCCTTCAAGTCATTTATCGCCTCGGTACGTAGGCAAATGTCCTACCATCATATCAATACTGCGGAACAATAGTTCATAAGCATCATGGCAACTTGTGCCTAGCCTCAGAGCCCTCAGAGGTACCGCTACTGGGCTGAAACGATAAGATATCCTTCTATAAAGCGATGGTAATAATCCGATCAGCTATACCGGGAGAAACATCCCGTATCACATCTGTATTACCATTACAGTTCTTCAATTCTCGATTATAACAAGCGGTTCGCGTCGCATAAGATTGAGTAGGAAGGAAATAAGGGTCTAAGCCTCAAGGAATCAAATCGCACGACGAGGAATCAAGAAGGGAAGTACTCCAACAGCCCTGTAGCCTCCCGAGGATAAGTACAGACGTCTCCATACTGATCCGCGAGACTCTACTAGACTTGCTCATGACTCGTGAGACCTACGGGAACCTAGTGCTCTGATACCATGTTGTCACGACCCAAATCCACTAAGGGTCGTGGTGGCGCCGGACATCGCTGTCAGGCAAGCCAATCAAACTACTTAATCAAATTCTCATTTAAATATTTCCGAAAATACTTCTTTTATACATTTAAAACAATACATAGTAAGTTCCTCCGAATAAATAATGAAACATTTAACAACCTTTAAAATTTATGAATAAACCCAAATACATCCCAGAACCCGGTGTCACAAGTACATGAGCAATTACTAAGGAATCGAATAAAGTACAATAACTGTCCGGAGTACAAGTGGACAGAAATGGAAATACCATAGAATACTCTGAAGGAGACTCTACTGACTGTGATCGTCTCGATAAATGCAACTCACCTAAGTCTCCGTATAAACCATGTCGCTATGCCACTAAGCCGCTAGCCACATACGAACCTGTGCAACAAAAATGCACAGAAGTGTAGTATGAGTACGGAAACAACGTGTACCCAATGAGTATCCCGTCTAATCTCGAAGAAGTAGAGACGAGATGGTCGACTTCGACACTTACTAGTGGTCCAATAATGATATATTATTAAGGCGAATAATCAAGGATTTATTAAAAATGACAGTAATTTCAAGTAAGTCATGAACAGGTGAAAGTTCTTTTTTTATATTAAAAGTCTCAAGGTTCATAATCCAATAGTTTCCAATTATCTCAAGTCGGGGAGAGCAAATATCAATCACAAATAATCTCAAGGCAAGCAATACAAGCATGCGCAAATCATGCCGAGGACGTACGGTCCGCTCCAACAGAAAATAAACTGTGCACTGCCGAGGGTCGAACGGCGCGAACCATAGGTGCATCTATTACCCCGCACGCTAACTATCCTGCGACGCGGTCAACATAAAATAAACAAATACTCTGCTCGCGAATCATACATGCAACGCAGGTACACTTAGGGATACATGCTCAAATAGCAAATTAAGAATTTATCAAGGAACATTTATCCAAATAAAAGCAAATCCTCTTTTAACAATTTAAGAAAATGAAGTTTAATCCTTTTAGCAATTCATTTACTAATTCATTGTAACTTAAGCAATTCAAACTGTCAACAAGTTTACAATTAATCCAAGTATAGCATGCTTTTGGGTCCTAGACTACCCGAACAATAGCATAATAGTAGCTACGCACGGATTCTCGTCACCTCGTGCGTATGTAGCCCCCACAAATAGGAGCACATAACCAACTAACTCACCTATGGAGACAATTCCCTCTTACAAGGTTAGAAATGAGACTCACCTAGCTCCGAAGATCCATAACCGGTATTCCACGCTCCTCCGAAGACTTAAATCGACCCACAATGCTCCAAAACTAGCCAAGGATTATACAAATCCTTTAATATATGCTCAATTACTCATTACAATCCAATTTATAGCAATTCCTAACCCCGATCGAAAAGTTGACAAAAACGCCCTCGGACCCACGTGTCCGGATTCCGAAATTTCTTGAAGATAAGGTTTACCCATGAACTCACGAACTCAAATATACGATTTTCTCTTAATTCCATACCCAAAATCGTGTTCAAAATCCAAGAATACTAAGTTTCTAGGTTTTCTTCAAAATTCCAAAATTTCTACTAATTTACATGATTTTCCATATTAAAATCTTGATATAATCCAAGCAACTAACTTGCAATAGGTGGGAATCACTTACCTTGACATGGATGATGAAAATGGAGCTCCAAAATCGCTCCTAGGTCGGCTCCATGGAGAAAATGAGATGAAATGAGCCAAACCCATTTCTTTACACTTATACACTGCCCAGATGAGTCTTCTTCGTGTTCGCGAGACCCCCATCGCGTTCGCGAAGAAGAAAATTCCCAAAAATCATTTTTCATACTCTTCTCAGACAGCCTCTAGTATAATAGCCATAACTTTTTGTACATAACTCCAAATTACAAATGGTTTGATGTTTTGGAAACTAGAAACCTAGATCTACAACTGTTGTGTTTTGGTCATCTCCCAATTCCTTATATATTTTGAGATATAAGCTGCCAAAGTCAGCCCTATGCAATACAAATTTCTTCTTTATCTTTCCGAACAGCCTATAGTGTACCAGCCATAACTTTTGGTACACAAATCCAAATTCCAAATGGTTTACATTTTGAAAACTAGACACAAAGGGCTACAACTTTAATTTTTGGATCATCTCCAAATTCCTTATAGATTGTGAGATATGAGCCTCCGAAGTCAGACCTGTGCAGCAGAGATTTCCTTCTACGCGAACGCGAGTACCTCTTCGCGAACGCGAAGAACAGAGTCCCTGAGGCCAAATCCTTCTTTCCGAACGCGAGAGTATCCTCACGAACGCGAAGAACAACACCAGATACCAGCATCAGCTATTTCAAAACAGCCCGAAATGATCCGAAACCACCCTGAAACACACGGGGCCCCGTCCAATCACACAAACCAGTCCCATAATATAACACGGACCTGCTCGAGGCCTCAAATCATATCAAATAACATCGAAATCATGAATTGCACCCCAATTCAAGCTTAATGAACTTTAGAGCTTCAAATTTCTACATTGGATGTCGAAACCTATCAAATCACGTCCGATTGATCTCAAATTTTGCACACAAGTCACATTCGACATTACGGACCTACTCCAACTTTCGGAATTGGATTCTGACCCCGATATCAAAAAATCCACTTCCGGTCAAACTCCTCAAAAACCTTCAAATTTCTATCTTTAGCCAAATGATTCCAAAATGACCCACAGACCTCCGAATTCACTTTCGATCGCGCTTCCAACTATAGAATCACCATACGGAGCTATTCCCAGACTCGGAATCCCAAACGGACATCGATAACACTGATATGCACTTCAAGCCAAACTTATGAAATTTCTTCCAAAATACTAACTTCTACAATAGGCGCCAAAACGCTCTCGGGTGATCCAAAACCCCTTCCGGCCATACGTCCAAGTCTGAAATTATCATACGAACCTGCTAGAACCTTCAGATCCCGATTCCGAGGTCGTTTACTCAAAAATCCAATCCTAGGTAATTCTTTCAACTTTAAGCTTCCGAAATGAGAATTCTCTTTCCAAATCAACTCCGAACTTCCCGAAATTTAATTCCGACCACGCGTACAAGTCATAATACCTGAAATGAAGCTACTCGTGGCCTCATACTACTGAACGATGCACTAGGGCTCAAAACAACCGGTTGGGTCGTTACAGTTAATGAGAGAAATTACGTATTACGCAAAACTTCGTTTCAAATATAAAAAAGTCAGTTCCGGGCCCGCACTTTAGAGCCCGACAAAACTCATAAATCCGACAACCCATTCGATTACGAGTCCAGCCATACTAATTTCACTCAAATCCGATTCTGAATCTATGTTCAAAACTCAAAAATTCACTTTAGGAAAGTATAGACATTACCCCCCAATTTCTCTTTCAAAATCACCAAAAATCGAAGATGGAATCACGAAATGTAATGAAAACTGAATCAAAAATACTTATCCCAGTCCACGTCATGAAAATTGCCCAAATTCGATTCCCCAACTCAAAATATGATAAAAAAGAGCAAGCCTTCGAAATAGAGTACTCATAATCACTGAACAACAATACCCATCGGGATTGCGGGAATGCCTTCGAGATAGCGAATAACAAACGCTACTGCCACCAAAATTCGTTTCAAGACTGACTAAAAAACAAAGCTGTTAGTTTCAAGGTTTCACGTATTAATTTTGATGATAACAAACCAACATAATTATTAATCAAAGAACACTTACTTGTGTTAATCTTATTTCTGCATAGGTTTATTCATAAAAGAAGATGATGGTAAAGATCAAGACAAATACGGGAAAGAGAATATCATGTGAAGAATTTATCAAGGAAGATTATTTTCAGAGAGTCAATCTCCAAGCATCATAAAAGGAATAATATTTGAAAGTCAAGTTTCAAATATTGGATGACTTACTACAATATTGGAAGAAGAATCTATGGAAATTATGGAAGGAAAGTTTTTCAAGGAAAGTTGCTAAAATTATGGAGAAGATCTATTATTTTATAGAAGAAAGATATTACAAGGCCAAGGAAGAATATATTTCCAATGGAAAGAAAATANNNNTGTTAGCTTCAAGGTTTCACGTATTAGTTTTGATGATAACAATCCAATATAAATCAAAGAACATTTACTTGTGGTAATATTATTTTTGTACAGGTTTATTCAAGAAAGAAGATGCTGGTAAAGATCCAAACAAATATAGGAAAGAGAATATCATGTGATGAATTTATCAAGGAAGATCATTTTCAGAGATTTAATCTTCAAGCGTTATAAAAAGAATAATATTTGAAAGTCAAATTTCAAATATCGAATGGCTCACTACAATATTAGAAAAAGAATCTACGGAAATTATGGATGGAAAGTCTTTCAACATCTTGAAGGGAAAGTTGCTAAAATCGTGGAGAAGATCTATTATTTTGTGGAAGGAAGATACTATATGGAAGAGATACTACAAGACCAAGGAAGATATATTTTTATGGAAAGAAAGTATATCATGGGTATAGTATATTCTATATTATGGAAAGAACTTTGGACAACTAAAGAGAATATTAGTTAGCAAGGAAAGTAAATTGAAAAAGGATATTCACCACAGTTTGTAGAAGAAAAATAAGCCGCTGAAGATTTCAGACAGGGAAACAAATCAAGGAATATCTATTTGCCATCTGTCAAGATACAAGGAGCCTTGCCAATCTATCTAAGACTATCAGAAGCTATTAAGGAAAGATTCTCACCTACAATTATTAAGGAAAAGAATAGCAGGTGCACAAAAGAATATCAATATTCAAAGACTTAGTGGCCATGTTTGGAAATGACAGAAAAGAAAGATTATCATGTCCTGCAATTAAGGTGAGACCCACAAGGAAAGGATTTCAAGAAAGACAAAGACTATATTCTGTCCAAGTCAATAAGAAGCAATCTAACCTTGGACAAAAAGCCACAAATCATATTGGTTCGAAGGAGGATCTCATGGCGTGACCAAATTTATATCAAGGATAGATATGAAAACAGATATTACTCCAAGATAGAAGGAAATAATGGATGCAACGAAGATCGCGAGAATATTCAAAATTCCCTTGGGTCATGAAATAGCTAGAACAAGTTGAAAAGGATATAAATAGGCGCTTCTAAAAAAGAAGAAAAGCACGCAGCCTTCTATACAATTGTCTATCCAACTACAAGTTCATTATTCTACTCTTAACAAGCATTGTAATCCACTTTAGTAGATTTATTGTGTGCCCAAAAGAGAGAAGAGAAACAGAAAAATATTGGAGAGGCAGTGTGTCCTAGAGATTGTGTCATTGTCCGTTTCTTTGGTGAGCGAGTGAAAACCAAAGGGTTGTTGTTGGTGAGCGAGTGAAAACCAACCCTGTCAGCGTCGGTGGTGATAGCTGAAAATCACAAAGGCTCTACTCAATTCAATTTACAAAGAGCTTAAGAGATAACATCTTGCAACCCAAGAGACTGGATTAGGATACCACATTGGTTCTGAACCAGTATAAAATTCCTGGTGTTATTTACTTTATTGCTCTCATATTATATTCTGTTCTGTTACTGTTTATTGTGATTAACACTTGTTTAAATCAAAAGACTAATAGTTCTGTGCAGGCTGTCTCCGCATAAGTCGACTAAGTCTGAAGAGTAGTTGACTAGAAATTTAAAAAGGCTACAATTCACCCCCCTCTTGTACTTTCAATTGGTATCAGAGCAGGTCTCCCATTTTTACTTTTGCTTAACAGCAAGTGAGAAAAGATCATGTCAGCACACACAGTTATTGGAGCCTTACTCCAAGAAGGGACTTCTGCATTAAGACCACCATACTTCAACGGATAATATTACACTCACTGGAAAATTCGAATGGAAGCTTTCATAAAATCTTGTGATGTCAAAGTATGGCGAGTCATCAAGAAGGGTGACTTTCCTCTCCTGCAGTCCAAACCAGAAAAGAAACCAGAAGGACAGGTATCTACTGAAACCCTTGATATTGATGATTATACTGATGAGCATATGGTGATTGGACAGATAAATTCAAAGGCAAAAAATCTATTATACAATTCTATAAGCGTTGAAGAATTTGAGAAAATATCAAGTTGTGACACAGTCAAAGAAATGTGGGATAAACTTGAAGTTACCTATGAAGGTACCGGTAAAGTAAAAGAAACAAGGATAAACCGTCTGATTCGTGATTATGAGTTGTTTCAAATGAAGGAAGATGCATCCATTAAAGACATGTTTGGCCGATTTAGCAAAATAGTTGGAGATCTAAAATCCTTTGGAAGACCATATTCAAGTGGTGAACAAGTCAGATAGATTCTAAGAAGTTTACCCACCTTATGGCAACCAAAAGTTGTTGCTCTTGAATACGGAAATCTCGACAAACTATCATATGATGAACTTCGTGGAGACCTTATAGCCTTTGAGCTAACCCATCTCAAAAAGCATGGACACGAAGAGAAGAAAAAGAGTGTTGTTTCTAAATCAACTATTGCTGAGTCTGAAAGTGAAGCCGAAAGGAGACAAACATGAAGATGATATTGCATTATTTTCTAGAGTTGTCTCTAACACGACGCGAAGAAGCAAGAAAAATGGAAGAGTCAATTCATGTTCTAGAAAAGGTAATGAAGTAAGTGAGCAGAAAAACAATGACAGAAAGTGCTACAAATGTGGAAATTATGGTCACATCCAAGCCAACTGTCCAGAACTAAAAAGGAAACTATCCAAGGGCAATGGAAAGAGAAAATCTTCCAGCTTATGGAGTGATGAATATATGCCAGATAAAAATCATAATGCAGTTGCCAACCTTTGTTTTATGGCACGAAGTGAGACAAGTGAGAAAAGAAAGTCTTTTGGTATCTGGAGTGATGAAGATATATCAGACAACGATCATGAGGAATCTACAAGCACCTGCATCATGGCCCCAAGTGAAACAAGTGAGGTAAGATTTCATGATTGTGATAAATGTAATGAACTTCAAAGTATCGTAGAACAAACTTTAGAAGATATGACAAAAATTCTTGATGAGCTCATGAAGACTAAACGGGAGAAGAAAAACCTGGAGACCAAACTTGAAGAATATAACAAGTTGAAAAAGGAAAAGGAAGAGTGGGATATTCTACTTGAAGAATATCAGGTTGAAAATGACTTATTTCAAGAAGAAAATGTGGAACTTCATAAACAAATGAATAGTTTGCACATATCTTCCCGTCACCATATTGATCGACCGAACAAGCGGGCTCATTTTTTTAATAACTCCAAGTTGACTGACAAGGGATCTACCAGTAGACGCCCTACTTCAAACAAGTCGACTCAGGAAAGCTTCAAGTCGACTAAGGCACCTGCTGGTAAATACTCTACTTCTTTTGTTACATGTCACTATTGTGGTAATTTTGGACATAAGGTATTTGTATGTAATTATGCCAAAAGTCATGATAGATCAAAATTTGTTTGGAGACCTAAAAAGTTACATGTATCTCCAATTATACAAGCTACTAACCATGAAGGACCCAAAAAGGTTTGGGTACCAAAAACAAACTAATTTGTTTTGCAGGAATTTTTTGGTCCAGCCATAAAAAGGAATAAAGATGTTTGCGTATTGGCTGGTCGAGGAAAATGCTTCAAGCTTTTACATATTTCACAGAGGATGAATGAAATACGACGTATGATCTAAAAGAGTGACTGGTATCACTAAGGTTTATTCAAGTTCTTCTTGCTGCATATATTCAGCTATTGGTTTAGTAAAGTATAACCTAGTATATGCATATTAGCCATCTATATGCACTTCGAGTCCACTAGCTACATCACATTGTTATTTTATTTGGTATTATTTTTTATCCATGACTTAGAGACTTTAAATAGCCTGAGTACATGTCTTGCATGAACCATGTCATTTGCATAAGATATTAGGATAAGAAAGCATATGATTATATTGATATCGTACGAACTTGACTCATGCCTATATGCGTGTTAGATTATTCTTGAAGTGAATTGTGTGTGTAAAAGTACTTTCTTGGTAAGAATACTAATGCTTCACTCAAGACCAAGAAAGTTATCTAACTTTGAGGCCACTTCTGCACATGAAACATTTTGGGTAATACTCAAAAGCTGGAAGACGAAAGGTATGTATCTCTATTATTTTCTTTAATTGGGTTATATTCTGGATCTATATTAGAGGACACCTTATGTGAGATATATAAGGAAGAAAAATCAAGTGTTGATTATTTCTATTTTTTTTTTTTGTGCAAATGCTTACCAAAAGCTTGGAAGGTAAATATATATGTTTCTATTGATGATTATCCTTACTTTCGCATATGTCATATTTTTAATAAGAAAATAACGCATTTGTTGTGATCATCGATGCGAGTTTTAATAGTATTTGTCTGACATTTTCTTGCAACAAGCATGATCTTTCACATCTTAGTTTGGCGCTTCAGTTGAAAGCAGACTTGAAAAGAAAACATCATTTTTGCATAAATTGTCATCATTGGCTCATATGTTCTTTAATATTTTCATTGGATCTTATCTTGAATGAAACTTTGTCTGAGCTATGGGAGGGAAGAAAAATCAATTTTTGGTTATCTCATTTCCCTTGGTTGCAACTGTCTTGTGACACATCTATACTAGTTGAACTAGACAGTCATGAAGAAGCATTGAATGCTGGATTCTAGTAATGCAAGATTTGTTGAGCAAAGCTGAAAGAATCAACAATATGGAAATACAGTACCAAGCAAATGGGTTGCAGTCATGGATATCTAAAGCCTGATGAGATTGGTAAAGTTGTGAAAATTATGTATAAACTTGTAGCTCAAGGTTTCAAAACAAGAAGGTATGTTTCTTCCTTGAGAGTTTTGTTAGAATATCATTCTTTATGTGCTTATTACAAAGTTTGTAAAGTATTTTTGTATGCATGTTGAAATATTTTAAATGATTTGAAAACTGTATGACATTATTCTCTAGCCTCTCTCTGGAATTGAAAGTTTTTTTAATCACATTCTTGTGACTAAGACTAGTTACCATTTGAAACAAATTCATCTGACGATTATTCTTTCCAAAGATGTATTTGCAAGAGCATACTTTTTTTTTTGTAATACTAACCAAAAGCATGTCAAGCATTTTTAAGCCTCTGGTAGATGATCGGGTTGGAAATGAGTATAATGGAGAATTTATCTTTATCTTCACATTCCAAATAATGCGAAGCAAGGAGAAAATTAGTAGGTCCAACGATCGAATAAAGTACCAAGGAATGACCCGCTTTCTATTGCATTGTTATGGATACCTGATCTCATGATATCTCCTTATAGTGCCACAAGAGATCTTTGGTTGATTCTACATTATGGATTACAATATGCAAGAACTAATTGCTCTGATCTTGTCACGACCCAAAATTCACTACGGGTCGTGGTGGCGCCGGACACCGCTGTCAGGCAAGCCAACTGAATAATCAATTAAATTCTCCTTTTAATTCCTTTGAAATCTAGGATTTTCCCTTCCATTTTTCATAAATAAAAAGGATCACTATTTCAATTCAAATTAAATAATAAACAATTGTACAAATAATTCAAAAAAACCATCCCAGAACCCGGTGTCACAAGTGCATGAGCATCTACTGACAAGGAAATAAAATACAACATCTGTCCGAAACACAGTGGACAGGGAATAAATACAATATGCTGGAAGGAACTACACTAGCTGCGGGTCGCCTCGAATAATGCAGCTCACCTAGTCCCAGAATCATCTGCGCTGCTACGCCCAATAGGCCACTAACAACACCTGAACCTGTGCAACAAAAATGCACAGAAGTGTAGTATGAGTACGAAAACAACGTGTACTCAATGAGTATCCCGCCTAATCTCGAAGAAGTAGAGACGAGATGGTCGACTTCGACACTTACTAAGAGTTCAACAATGTGATGTCAATAAAACACTAAATCGCGGATTTCTATAAACATAATTTTTAATCCAATAGAAGGAAACAAGTAAAACAATTAATTTCTTTTATATGAAGTTTTCCCAAAATTTCCTTTTCACTATTTATCAATTTATTCTCAAGTCGTAAAGAGGCTATAACAACTTTAATAAGTTTCAAGGCAAGCAATACGAGCATGCGCAAATAATCACCGTGGGACGTACGGCCCGATCCAACATAAATGTAAACTGTGCACTTGCCGAGGATCGACGGCGCGCCTATAGATGCATCTATTACCCCGCTCGCGAACAAACCTGCGACGCGGTCAACATAAAATAAACACACACCCTGCTCGCGGATCATGCATGCGACGCAGGTATACATAGAGGTACATGCTCAAACAATCAATCAAGAATTATCAGGGGACATTATCCAAATTAAACAAATCCTCTTTTAACAATTCGAAAAAGTAACGTTTAATCCCTTTTTAAATTCATTTACTAATCCAAGGTGATTTAAGCAATTCAAGTCGTCAATAAGTTTACAATTAATCCAAGTATAGCATGCTTTTGGGTCCTAGACTACCCGGACAATAGCATAATAGTTGCTACGCACGGACTCTCGTCACCTCGTGCGTACGTAGCCCCC
>NC_031994.1:1808157-1871638 GCF_001879085.1 Nicotiana attenuata
CAAAAGTGAGAGAAGAATGGCCAAAATCCGATTTTAAAACAATCATTCTGCCCCAGCATTTTTCGCACCTGCGGTCCAACGACCGCTTCTGCGATTCCGCAGGTGCGGTCCAAATACCGCATATGTGGTCCTCCCTGGGCCACCCCAATCTCGCTTCTGCGACACGCCTCCCGCAGATGCGGTCCCGCTTCTGCGGAACTATGACCGCATCTACGATTCTCCCCACGATGCCCTCGCCCGCTTCTGCGACCAGATTTCCGCAGATGCGGTCCCGCTTTTGCAGAACCTTGACCGCATCTGCGGCCTTCGAACCTTTGACCAAAAACCGCTTCTGCGGCTCCGTTTCCGCTTCTGCGGGGCCGCTTCTGCGGTTAGCCCACCGCATAAGCGAAAATACCAGCAACCAGATCCTTCAGCCCTCTTCCAAATTCTAAATTCGATCCGTTAACCATCCGGAATCCACCCGAGGCCCTCGGGACCTCAACCAAACCTACCAACCAATCCCAAAACACGCTACGGACTTGCTCGGGGCCTCAAATCACATCAAACAAAGCTAAAATCATGAATCGACCTCCAATCCAAACTTAATGAACTTCAAAATTTCAAACTTCTATTTCCGATGTTTAAACCTATCAAATCACGTCCGATTGACCTCAAATTTTGCGCACCAGTCACATTTGACATTACGGACCTACTCCAACTTTCGGAATTGGATTCCGACCCTGATATCGAAAAGTCCACCTCCGGTCAAACTTCTCAAAAACCTTCAAATTTCTATCTTTTGCCAAATGGCTCCAAAATGACCTACGGACCTCCGAATTCACTTCCGATCGCGCCCCCAACTCCTGAATCACCCTACGGAGCTATTCACAGTCTCGGAATCCCAAACGGACATCGATAACACTGAAATGTACTTCAAGCAAAACTTATGAAATTTCTTCTAAAATACTAACTTCCACAATAGGCGCCAAAACGCTCCCGGGTTATCTGAAACCCGAACCGGGCATATGCCCAAGTCCGAAATCATCATACGAACCTGCTGGAACCTTCAGATCCTGATTCCGAGGTCGTTTACTCAAAATTCCATTCCTAGTTCATTCTTTCACTTTAAGCTTCTAAAATAAGAATTCTCTTTCCGAATCGACCCTGAACTTCCCGGAACATAATTCTGACCACGTGTACAAGTCATAATACCTGAAATGAAGCTGTTCATGGCCTCCGACTGCTGAACGGAGTGCTAGGACTCAAAACGACCGGTCGGGTCGTTACATTCTCTCCCACTTAAACATACGTTCGTCCTCGAACGTGCTGAGAACTACGTTGAAGTAGTCTGAAATCACTGTTTAACACCTCATGCACCTTCCTGTACTACCACAACCCAGTTGAGCACATTAGCTCGATCAGTTCTGAAGATATTCCCTTTTTATTCAAGCAAATAAGCCTTAGAGTCCAATTCCAACATCCGAAATTCTATGCCAGACCTGTTACCAACATTCGATCACCACATCAATCACTACACGTATTACCCAAACATGACTGCACAATTTTGCTGAACTCACACCTTGCACCACTTTACCCACAGGACCACAATAACATTCTCTGATCAAATAAATCAAAATTCCACGAATCCGATGCTCCCATTGCACCTCATGACCTACATAGGTCTTGCTCTAACTCTTATAATACCGCTACGACGGAAGAGATGTGCAGAAATTTATAATCAACTGCCGAGTCAACAAATCACGAGGTCTATACTCCTAACAAAAACTTCACCTCATTCTGAACCCAATAATGGTCTTATCTCCATAACATACCTCATTCAGTTGGATTACGCAGAATCTTAGATCAAGGGATCTCGTCCCATCTGATACAACTGCTCAGGCAACAAGCCACCCCAGACATTATCAAGAGTCTTATACGATGCTACCGTGTGCCAAAAGGCTACCAATTCGAACGTGATACAATGAAAACGAACTCTGAAAAGGAAATCCAATTACCCCGCTCGCGAATCATACATGCAACGCGGGCAACATACTGCACAGACACCCCGCTCGCGAATCATACATGCGGCGCGGGCTCATAGCTAATACGAGCTTTCCTCAGAAAAATAGGAAACGTAACACATAAAAACAGATATAGGGAACTGTGCTCAACATCATGCTATTTCGATGTGCAATCCGAATCCACACATAGAACTCACATAAGGAGATATACATCGAGCTAAATTGCTCATTACAGCAAAATACCGACCATCGGTCACAAGCACGCTAGGTGCATAATACCATCCCTGGGGAGACATATAGTGCCACAAGCTACAACTCAAGCACAACTAAGGTGCGATATACAATCTGAATCTCAAGAGCCATTTTTCTCGTATAACACCATTTCTACGCGGATCCTCAACACATAAGCATTTTCTCAAGCCGTCTCACAACTCACACGGCGCAACGTATCACTACACGAAATATGTGACAGCGAAATAACACCCTGACTACTCCTCCATAAGGAGCACATTACTGAAATGAACACGCTTGGCCTGATATAGAGCCTATATTCACATTTAAATCAATCCACTGATCTCAAGCCGATTTCTACTTGCGCCAACTAGGATAATAATCTTTCAAAGGTCCATAATAACTCCCCTTCTTTTTTCATAACACCTAAAAACAACCCTCATAGCCGGAGCGAACCCCCACCGTCCATAACCCAATAAGCAGAGTGCCCTCCAGGCATAAATTCTCAAATCAACAATATCATCACAACCTTCATACTTGGTTTAAGTCTTTAATCAATCCAGTGACTACCTGCCAGACTTATACAATCTTCCTGTGGGACACACTCCCACAACCCACCATAACAATAACTGGGTCGTACCTCCAAACCACCGGCCGCGCCAATGCAGAAAAGCGATCAAGAATAATTAACCAGGATGCAAAGCCCTCTTTACAAAACACCGATCTCAGGTGACGTTGATGACAAAACCAACTTACATTAAACATCGGAACTCCTTTCCTGCTCATCCGAGCTTGTGACATCCTTGTCCACACCGAGCTGTTACCTTGATCTTTACTTCAAATTCCATACCACTCACTGCACCTATCATGCCAACATACGATAGAACACACCTTTCCTCATAGATTTGGAACCACTATTAGATTAACACTTCATCATATAAAACATTACACTTAACTCACTTCAGGAGATCCATAATGTCACACTGGTGAATTCTCATAACCGTAAAATATGCAAATCTCTAAGTTCGAGCTCACTCTCTAGTTACACAAGTCCCTTTATCTTTCGTGGACATCGCTTAAGTGTGCGGCAACAACCTTCCAATTCGATATTATGTTGTATCCTTCTTCATTCAAGCAGCTCCTTCCCGTTATACCAAATCTCCTGCCGCACAATATAAATAGTCCATGTTCAAAATTAAATATGTAGACCTCAATCACCAAGTCACTAAAATTCTCAAGTCATCCCAGACTCTCCTTAAGGCGCATAGCCAACCTTCCCAATGTCCATATACAACCCCGCCACTCTCCCACTTTGGCGGAACTCATCCCTTTAATCGACTACTCGACCCTTGGCCTCTTATACTCGGCCCTCTAGAAATTTTAGCCATAGCCTGGCATCTCTCACATGTCTTTGCTTATCCTTTGCTGCTCAGCTGCTGCCTTAAATAAAATCTAACTTCGTAGCACTTGAATCCACACCTCGCTACTAACTTTAAAATTTTCCGGAGATCATCTCTCTCGAGCTGCCAATATTAGAAATGCCGATTCAACCCTGAACCACCTTGCCTTGCGATATCTACAGTCGCTTCTTCAATACTAACCCGCAATATCCTGCCCCAAAGGCGAATTGTGGAAGATCATAGCACCGGCGAGCTTAGTTCATTCCTCAAGGACAATGACACCTCATCACAGATGAGAATTCCTCCTTGCTTACAAATACCAAGCCTTGTTACTCCATCATCGCAAATCTGCACACTCTTAGTCCGATTGCCTTTCCCCCGCCGGAAGTAAAATACTGAACCCCTGAATCACGCACTGAGTAAACTTCCCTTCAAGTCATTCACTGCCCCGTCACGCAGGCAAATATCCTACCATCATAACACTACTGCGGAACAATTGCTCATAAGCATCATGGCAACCTGTGCCTAGCCTCAAGGCTCTCTGAAGTACCGCTACTGGGCTGAAATAATAAAATATCCTTCCACAAGGCGACGATAATAGCTCAGACGACTATACGGGGAGGAACATCACGCACCATATTCGTAATATCATTATGCTTCTTCGATTCTCGATTTATAACAAGCGCTCTACGTCGCGCAAGATTGAGTAGGAATGAATTAAAGGCATACGCCTCCAAGGATCAAATCGCACGATAAGGAATCAAGAAGGGAAGTACTCCTAACAGTCCTGCAGCCCCCCGAGGATATGTACAGACGTCTCCGTACCGATCTGCAAGGCTCTACTAGACTTGCTCATGACTCGTGAGACCCTAGGAACCTAGTGCTCTAATACCATGTTGTCACGACCCAAACTCCACTAAGGGTCGTGGTGGCGCCGGACACCGATGTCAGGCAAGCCAACTAAAATACTTAATTAGATTCCAAATTATAACAACTTTTAAAGCCAAGATTTTCCTTCAGATTTCATAAGTAAAAAGATAACTGCCTCAATTCAAATTAAATAATAATCAATCAATACAAAATATTTCAAAACCATCCCAGAACCCGGTGTCACAAGTGCATGAGCATTTACTAAGACAGAAATAAAATACAACATCCGTCCGGAATACAGTGGACAGAAAGTAAATATATTATGCTGGAAAAGGGACTATACTAGCTGCGGGCCGCCTCGAACAATGCAACTCACCTAGTCCCAGAATCATCCGCGCTGCTACGCCCGATAGGCCACTAACAACACCTGAACCTGTGCAACAAAAATGCACAGAAGTGTAGTATGAGTACGAAAACAACGTGTACTCAATGAGTATCCAGCCTAATCTCGAAGAAGTAGAGATGAGATGGTAGACTTCGACACTTACTAAGGGTCCAATAATGTGATGTCAATAAAATACTAAATCGCGGATTTCTATAAACATGATTTTAATCCAATAGAAGGAAACAAGTAAAAGAACTAATTTCTTTTATATGAAGTTTTCCCAAAATTTCCTTTTCACTATTTATCCAATTATTCTCAAGCCGTAAAGAGGCTATAACAACTTTAATAAGTTTCAAGGCAAGCAATACGAGCATGTGCAAATAATCACCGTGGGACGTACGACCCGATCCAACATAAGTGTAAACTGTGCACTTGCCGAGGGTCGACGGCGCGCCTATAGATGCATCTATTACTCCGCTCGCGAACTAACCTGCGACGCGGTCAACATAAAAATAAACACACACCCTGTTCGCGAATCATGCATGCGATGCAGGTACACATAGAGGTACATGCTCAAACAATCAATCAAGAATTATTAGGGGACATTATCCAAATTAAACAAATCCTCTTTTAACAATTCGAGAAAGTAATGTTTAATCCCTTTTTTAAATTCATTTACTAATCCAAGGTGATTTAAGCAATTCAAGTCGTCAATAAGTTTACAATTAATCCAAGTATAGCATGCTTTTGGGTCCTAGACTACCCGGACAATAGCATAATAGTTGCTACGCACGGACTCTCGTCACCTCGTGCGTACGTAGCCCCCACAAATAGGAGCAAATATCCAATTAATTCACCTTTGGGGACAATTCCCTCTTACAAGGTTAGAAAGGAGACTCACCTCGCCCCGAAGATCCATAACCGGCATTCCACGCCCTTCCGAAGACTGTACTTGATGCACCACGCTCCAAAACTAGCAAACGGCTACACAAATCCATTAATATATGCTCAAATATTCATTACAATCTAATTTATAGCAATTCCTAACTCCGATCGAAAAGTTGACCAAAACGCCCTCGGGCCCACGTGCCCGGAATCCGAAATTTTTCGAAGATAAAGATTACCCATGACCTTAGGAACTCAAATTTATAATTTTCACTAAATTCCATACTCAAAATCGTGGTTAAATTCCAAGAATATAATTTCTAGGTTTTTCCCTCAAACCCCAAGTTTTTCTACACAATTCATGCTTAAATCCATACATAATTGATGTATTTAACTCATAATAGGTGGGGATATCTTACCTTGTTGTTGATGACGAAAATCCCCTCTTGAAGCTCCCCAAAATCGTCCATGCCAAGTGAAAAATGGGAGAAGAATGACCAAACCCCGAGTTTAAAACAACCTTCTGCCTCCAGCTATTTCCGCACCTGCGGTTCATTGACCGCTTCTGCGGTTCCGCAGGTGCGGTTACAACGCCGCATCTGCGGTCCTCCCTGGGCCACCCCTTTCTCGCTTCTGCGGATCATCTTTCGCTGATGCGGTCCCGCTTCTGCGGAACATTGACCGCATCTGCGGTCCACTCCAGCTGCCCCTCTTCCGCTTCTGCGACCTGCCTTCCGCAGATGCGGTCCCGCTTCTGCGGAACCTTGACCACATCTGCGATCCTCAAGCCTTTGACCAAAATCCGCACCTGCGCCTTCCTAGCCGCTTCTGCGGCTCCGCACCTGCGGCCCCTTTTCCGCAGGTGCGGTTATGACAGCAACCAGCAGTTCAGCCCTCTTCCAAACTCCAAATTCGATCCGTTAACCACCCGGAATCCACCCGAGGCCCCCGGGACCCCAACCAATCCTACCAATCAGTCCCAAAACACATTACGGACTTGCTCGAGGCCTCAAATCACATCAAACAACGCTAAAATCATGAATCAACCCCCAATCCAAGCTTTTTAAACTTTAGAACTTCCAACTTCTACTTTCGATGCTTAAACCTATCAAATCACGTCCGATTGACCTCAAATTTTGCGCACAAGTCATGTTTGACATTACGGACCTACTTCAACTTTCGGAATCGGATTCCGACCCCGATATCAAAAAGTCCACTTCCGGTCAAACTTCTCGAAAACCTTCAAATTTCTATCTTTAGCCAAATGACTCCAAAATGACCTACGGACCTCCGAATTCACTTCCGATCGCGCTCCCAACTTCAGAATCACCATACGGAGCTATTCATTGACTCGGAATCCCAAACGGACATCGATAACACTGAAATGCACTTCAAGACAAACTTATGAAATTTCTTCAAAAATGCTAACTTCCACAATAGGCGCCAAAACGCTCCCGGGTTATCCAAAATCCGATCCGGGCATACGCCCAAGTCCGAAATCATCATACGAACCTGCTGGAACCTTCAGATCCCGATTCCGAGGTCGTTTACTCAAAATTCCAATCCTAGTTCATACTTCAACTTTAAGCTTCCGAAATGAGAATTCTCTTTCCAAATCAACTCTGGACTTCCCGAAATTCAATCCCGACCACGCGCACAAGTCACAATACCTGAAATGAAGCTGCTCACGGCCTCAGGCTGCTGAACGGAGCGCTAGAACTTGAAGCGACCGATCGGGTCATTACATTCTCTCCCACTTTAACATACGTTCGTCCTCGAACGTGCTGAGAACTACACTGAAGTAGTATGAAATCACTGGTTAACTCCTCATGCACCTTCCCGTGCTACCACAACTCAGTTGAGCACATTAGCTCGTTCAATTCTGAAGATATTCTCTTTTATTCAAGCAGATACGCCTTAAATCCCAACTCCAACATCTGGAATTCTATGCCCGACCTGTTTCCAACATAAGATCACCCTATCAATCACTACACGCTGTACCCAAACATGGCTGCCTAACTTTGCTGGATTCACCCCTAGCATCACTTTACTCACCGGACTGCAATAACACCTTCTGATCAACTTAGTCGAAATTCCACGATTCTGATGCTCCCATTGCACCCCATGACATACACAGGTCTTACTCTAACTCTTATAATGCCGCCACAACGGAAGAGATGTGCAAAAACCCATAATCAACTGCCGAGTCAACCAATCATTGAGTCTATACTTCTGACAAGAAACATTACCACATTCTGAACCAAATAATGATCTTTGCTCCTTAATATATTCCATACAGTCAGATTGCACTGATCCTGAATCCAATGATCTCATCTCACCAGTACGAACCGCTCGGGCAATAAGCTACCCCAGACATAATCAAAATTCTCATATGATGCCACAATGTGCCAATAAGCTACCAATTCGAACAAGATACAATGAAAACGAACTCTGAAAAGGAAATCCAATTACCCCGCTCGTGAATCATACATGCGACGCGGGGAACATTCTAAGCAGACACCCCGCTCGCGAATCATACATGCGACGCGGGCTCACAGCTAATACGAGCTTTCCTCAGAAAAAAATAGGAAACGAAACATTTAAAAATAGATATAGGGAACTGTGCTCATCATCACACTGTTGCGGTGTGCAACCCGAATCCACACATAGAACTCACATAAGGAGATATACATCGAGCTAAATTGCTCATTACAGGAAGATACCGGCCATCGGTCACAAGCACACTAGGTGCATAATACCATCCCTGGGGAGACTTATAGTGCCACAAGCTACAACTCAAGCACAACTAAGGTGCGATATACAATCTGAATCTCAAGAGCCATTTTTCTCGTATAACACCATTTCTACGCGGATACTCAACACATAAGCAATTTCTCAAGCCGTCTCACAACTCAATCGGCGCAACGTATCACTACACGAAATATCTGACAGCGAAATAACACCCTGACTACTCCTCCATAAGGAGCACATTACTGAAATGAACACGTTTGGCCTGATATAGAGCCCATATTCACATTTAAATCAATCCACTAATCTCAAGCCGATTTCTAATTGCACCAACTAGGATAATAATCTTTCAAAGGTCCATAATAACTCCCCTTTTCTCATAACGCATAAGAACAACCCTCATAGCCGAAGCGAACCCCCACCGTCCATAACCCAATAAACAGCGTGCCCTCCAGGCATAAATTCTCAAATCAACGATATCATCACAACCTTCATACTTGGTTTAAGTCTTTAATCAATCCAGTGACTACCCTCCAGACTTATACAATCTTCCTGTGGGACACACTCCCACAACCCACCATAACAATAACTGGGTCGTACCTCCAAACCACCGGCCGCGCCAATGCTGAAAAGCGATCAAGAATAATTAACCAGGATGCAAAGCCCTTTTTACAAAACACCGATCTCAGGTGACGTTGATGACAAAACTAACTTAGATTAAACATCGAAACTCCTTTCCTGCTCATCCGAGCTTGTGACATCCTTGTCCACACCGAGCTGTTACCTTGATCTTTACTTCAAATTCCATACCACTCACTGCACCTATCATGCCAACATACGATAGAACACACCTTTCCTCATAGCTTTGGAGCCACTATTAGATTAACACTTCATCATATAAAACTTTACACTTAACTCACTTCAGGAGATCCATAATGTCACACAGGTGAATTCTCATAACCGTAGAATATGCAAATCTCTAAGTAGTGGTCTAAGCCACCATAGCCCTTCCGGAATCTGCTTCCGCATAACAAGCCATAACAGTAGAATGCTTCTGAATAACATCAATTACGGCGGCTGACAAGCCTGATACGTACCGTCACAACTCACTTGCATAACTCGATCACGCTGAGGAAACTAATCACTAACACCAATATGCCAAATTCAATTATGGCCAATCAATCTACCTTCTTCCAATTTATCCTTGATTGCTTTAGAGATAATACTAACTCCATCGACACATAACATACTCCATCTGCACTCATCTCGAGTGACCTTGAATCACGAAACTATGCTGTCTCAAATCCCCTGAACCATTTCATACCTTCCTTGTGCGCACATTCGCATCCCCAACTGATATGCCCATTCTGCTAATCCTTCTACGAATCCGAAGTCCTTTCTCATCTTTCTCTCAAGAGCTACACTGCAAGTCAAAACATCATAGAACATTCTGGGCCTCCACTCGTAAGCTGCTGCAAAAGCTTGATTCTTAACTGTACTTATAGGCTCGAAATCATTAGGCACCATACTTTACCTCTTTTTGAATCTATTAGGACCGTTACTGAGAGCCACCCGTTCTGACTTGATCCCGAATATAATCAACTTCATAAATCTTATAACGCATGAATACCCTCTCGACGAGGCACCCGGCAGAATCACTTCCTTTGAAACCTGCATTTATACAAGGCATAAATCCTGAGTCCTTCCCCAAGTCTGAACATGGGCCAATAAGGCAAACGATAGCCCACCTTTAATAATTCCTTTACTCAAATTACCACTTATGGCCTTTCCTGTAGCTGAAACAGCTCATCAATACGCTAATAACCAGAAACCTCGCAAGTAGTTAACTATGCAACCCCATCATAGGTGGTGGGACTCACCCACTTAGCTCGAAACCACTATTACACAACTCTAGAATTTACCAGGATCCTTAATCTTCTGTTGACATAACCTTGCGTAATCAACCGCCAGAATTCTCGATATCTTACTATAGAAATCATTAACAACATTCGCACGACCAATTCCTTCGCCGTATAACCAATAGAATTCTTCGCAGATGCTTCGCCAACCACGCGACCGCTAACCTGCGCACAGGGAATAACCCACTTGTGGAACTCGCTCCCCGATATCTTCCAAATGCTGCTGCACGGGGTACCATCACTACGACATCAATAACCCATCCTGAGTTCGAGCTCACTCTCTAGTTACACAAGTCCCTTTATCTTTCGTGGACATCGCTTAAGTGTGCAGCAACACCCTTCCAATTCGATGTTATGTTGTATCCTTCTTCATTCAAGCAGCTCCTTCCCGTTATACCAAATCTCCTGCCGCACAATATAAATAGTCCATGCTTAAAATTAAATATGTAGACCTCAATCACCAAGTCACTAAAATTCTCAAGTCATCCCAGACTCTCCTTAATGCGCATAGCCAACCTTCCCAAAAGTCCATAAACAACCCCGCCACTCTCCCACTTTGGCGGAACTTATCCCTTTAATCGACTACTCGACCCTTGGCCTCTTATACTCGGCCCTCTAGAAATTTTAGCCACAGCCTGGCACCTCTCACATGTCTTTGCTTATCCTTTGCTGCTCCTCTTCCGCTTCTGCAACCTGCCTTCCGTAGATGCGGTCCCGCTTCTACGGAACCTTGACCGCATCTGCGGTCCTCAAGCCTTTGACCAAAATCCGCACCTGCGCCTTCCTACCTGCTTTTACGGCTCCGCACCTGCGGCCCCTTTTCCGCAGGTGCGGTTATGACAGCAACCAGCAGTTCAGCCCTCTTCCAAACTCCAAATTCGATCCGTTAACTACCCGAAATCCACCCGAGGCCCCCGGGACCCCAACAAATCCTACCAACCAGTCCCAAAACACATTACGGACTTGCTCGAGGCCTCAAATCACATCAAAGAACGCTAAAATCATGAATCAACCCCCAAAACTTTAGAACTTCCAACTTCTACTTTCGATGCTTAAACCTATCAAATCACGTCCGATTGACCTCAAATTTTGCGCACAAGTCATGATTGACATTACGGACCTACTCCAACTTTCGGAATCGAATTCCGACCCTGATATCAAAAAGTCTACTTCCGGTAAAACTTCTCGAAAACCTTCAAATTTCTATCTTTAGCCAAATGACTCCAAAATGACCTACGGACCTCCGAATTCACTTCCGATCAAGCTCCCAACTTCAGAATCACCATACGGTGCTATTCACAGACTTGGAATCCCAAACCTAACACTGAAATGCACTTCAAGCCAAACTTATAAAATTTCTTCAAAAATGCTAACTTCCACAATTAGCGCCAAAACGCTCCCGGGTTATCCAAAACCCGATCCGGGCATACGCCCAAGTCCGAAATTATCATACGAACCTGCTGGAACCTTCAGATCCCGATTCCGAGGTCGTTTACTCAAAATTCCAATCCTAGTTCATTCTTTCAACTTTAAGCTTCTGAAATGAGAATTCTCTTTCCAAATCAACTCTGGACTTCCCGAAATTCAATCCCGACCACGCGCACAAGTCATAATACCTGAAATGAAGCTGCTCACGGTCTCAGGCTGCTGAATGGAGCGCTAGATGTCAAAATGACCGATCGGGTCATTACAGTTTGATGTAGGATGTTGGTACTAGAACTGATGTAAGAATACAATTTAAGAAACCAAGGATGGTTGGGATGGGAGTTTTACACACTCAAAGTGGCTTCAAGATTCAAAGTGTAAGTCTAACACAAACTCTCATTTATAGGTGATTTCATTTGTCTGATTTTCTGTTGGGTTTTGGCAGCCTGGAATGTCATCTACAAACTTTAAGAATGTGAGGTCCTCGGCAGAAGTAACTGGAGATCTAGGCCATCAACCAACACGAGGTGTTAAATGGAAAGGTAAAGAAGCTATGACATCAAGGCAGCTTCAACAATTGAGAGGCAAGAAGCTTATTCAAACAAGGTCTACGGCTGCTAAGTTGACCCAGGAAAGCACCACTGCAAATCAACCCATCTGATGAAGCTTTGCTTTTGTTTGATGACTGTATTGCAATAGACTGAACTAGACTGCAATTTGAAGTAGCTATAGACTGCAATTCTGTATTTTGATAAGGATTTGTTGGTAGCTATAGACTACTATTTTGTTACATTTGGTGTCTGTTTTGCTGCTGCTACAATGACAACAAACAGCTGTTTTGTTAACTCATTTTGTGGCTTTTATGCAAGAAATGCATATATGATGTTTTAGTGATCTATTAGTTGTACAGGTTGATAGTATGTGTGTTTGCCATGAAATGTGTTCCTTCAGTTGTGGAAACAAAAAGTTCTTCCTTCACAAGTTTTCATACATCTCTATTCTAAACCTTCGATAAGTACAGACTTTGGAGTCGTTTGGTAAGGTGTATTGAAACAACAATTGATACGCAAGAACTATAATTACATATTGAGATAAGAATACTACAAAATATTGAGATGACAAAACAACAAAAGGCTTACATAAGTTCCATTGTAAACATACAAAATAAATCCTACAACCAACAACTACATTCTTATTGAGATGACAAAACTAGATTCACAATGACAACCTCATTGCATCTTCTTTCAATGAGATTCTGGGATACCCACAAGCAACAAGAATAATACACATCCCTTCTTTTCCTTCTCTTCCATCTTCTCCATATCATCTTGCAATTTCACCAATTGAGCCTCGATCTTCTTCATCTTGTCCTCTTTTATGGTGTTTTCAACCTTTAAAGTTGTCCTTGGCTTGGCAAGATTTTCAAAGCCTTCTAATGCATTCTCAAGTTCACCCATTTTGTCAAGCAATTTTGGAATAACAAATTTGGACCTAGGATCAATTTCGGAATCCTTCCAAACCCAAAAATTACAAGATCGTGGACCCTAAGATGAATAACAAAAGAAAATTAATGAATGATAATTTTTCACAACTCAATTAGTGAAAGAATTTTTACTATCATTTACCCCATAGTATGGACAAACCCAATATCTTCTTCCTGGGTTCCGAGGGGTCCAAGCTGTTAACAAAGGCAACACATAGCCATGGTTGCATCGAATTTCTCCACTTGACTCATTTTCTTCCTCTTCCGTGCAAAGCTTTGTCAAATTCAATCCTTTTGAAGGCATTGCAACAACTACAACACAACAACACAATTTTTGATAGTCAGATAATTTGCATTTGCTTTCATAAAATCGGATAATTGGAATTTAGGACAAAGGCATAACAATACTAAAAGAAAGAAATTAGGGTTCTTAAGAAGGAGAAAGGTTAACCTTTGCCTTCAAAGATTAAAACTTCAAAAGGGCAATTTGAGGGATTCTCGGCAGAAATTAGAAGAAGAAGAAATTAGGGTTCTTCAATTGAGTTTGGTAAAATATTGGGGAAGAGAGGATTTTACCGTTGGTTGGGGTTATATTAACGTTAAAGATTTATTTATTTCTTTTTATTTTTGGGTGTTTTCAACGATTAAAAGAGTTAGGACGCGCTCAATTCAGTTGTCACACACGCGTGGCTGGCCAGGCATAAGGAGGGAGTAAATAAATACAGTTCTTTAAAAAATAGTGGGGTGTTAGGACGCCCGTAAAGTTTAGGTGTGTAAATGACTTTCCAAGACAAGTTGAATGGGGTATTTATGCATTTTCTGTATTTATAACAGTAAAAAATGCAGCACTTTTCTTGTCTCTTAAGATTCTATTATGTAAGTTTCCGGGATATCCTCGCACCTAATTTCTCGATGTAAATTATCAGTCGTATAGTGCTTTGATACTTATGTTATTCCTTTGAACTCTGTCATACTTCATTATAAACGAAGAAAGAGCGACAAATATACAATACAAGTTAAAGAAATTTACTCAAGTTATACAGAGTACAATTGACGTGATAATTATGTTTTGCATGGAATTTACCCTTTCATTTCCACTGCCATCATATTTACGTCAGAATGCTTACCTTTATGTTCGATTGCACAATATGTTATTGTTCTTATTTAACACCCAGCCAGACTAGAGAAGTTCATGGCGTTGATTCCTCGTCCTTTTTATTTCCTAGTTTTTTTTGGTCCATCCTTGATGCTGTTAGTCCCTTGCAACTGTATCACCGTGAAATGTTTTTACCCTTTTGTTATGATCGTAAGTCTATATTACAGCTTATTGGTTATGCTTTCAACTTTCCTATTGGGTTTGGCCTAAGGTTATATATTCTCTTCATCCTGAAAGAAAATGTTCTACTTGAATTTCTATTTTTTTAATATTAACTTGACACTAACTGGTAAACTAGAGTTCGAAATATGTGTTGGATTTTGACAGTAGAATGAGATGTACAACCCAGAAGGTGCAGAATAACCATATGTATCTCTTTAGACGCGGAGTAGTTCAGATTGTACTAGTAGTAAAATATTAAAAATGCCCCTAACCTATTGCATTTGGTTTGTATATGATGTTCCTTAAGTTATCGGCTCATAGAAGCTGCCACCATTATCTTATGAATGAAATATACCCTTGATAATTAAAAGGTAGAATATGCCCCTCGCACTAACGATGGAAGCCATATCGATGTATGCTTACCTTTTTAATCATTTAGGGGAATATTTGAACCTTTTCAATTGCTCATAGACATTGCTTCAAATTGTTGAGTTTGCCGCTAAATATGTATGATTGATTCAATTGGCGTAAGATACAATAGTTGAAAAATATTAAAGTTGTTTATCCTTAAAATGAGTAACATTTAAATTTATACGCGATTTAAAGGATATGTGATTTAATTTAATACGAATGATCTAAGAACGATAAGTAACTAAATTAAAGAAGAACAAAACGGTCAAACCAAATGTGATGGAGTAATTAAGCCTGGCTTTAAGTTGAACGCTTAAACTGGTTTCGATCGAGCTCCCGAGATGGGCTCGATTGCAACTAAAGAAATGAGTAACTGAAGAACACTTTGAACAATAGCTAAAAGGCAAAAATAAACTTTATTGCTTTGATATGCGTGCCAACAGTGGTTGAAAAATGAAAAGGTTCTCCCCTTTATATAGTAGGGGAGTTCCAATCCTAGTACAAATCTAAATAAGGTAAAAATCCTTCTCTTCTAGTAAATCATGATCCGTAGTTGACACTGGGCGACATTCGTGCCGTATTATCCGGCTGATGGAGGACATTACGTCCCCTTGTTCGTCCTCTCTAACCGTCTTCTCTTTAGCCTCGATTCTTTGTTTTGCTCGAGCTTGATTCCCCTCATGCTTGGCCATGACCGAATCTTGGTGCGTCATTTGTCCCCCTGGGCTCTGATTTGAGGGACCCTCGGCTGTACTCGAGCCTGCGATTAACCACGTCATCTCCTGTTTCTTCATCGGGACATGGGAGGTAACTTTATCCCCGATTCACCCGTTCACAGATTGTCCCCTCACTTTTCGGAGAGTAGATTTATAGAAACGACGGGAAGTGACTAATTAACCCCGGTTTCATCCTTCGTACGTCATAAGCAAGTTGGCGAGCTGAAACGTCTCATCAATCACGTCGCTCTGACTTCGGATACATGTCAACCGTCGGTTGACCATCCCCGGTAATTACCAAATGCGAAGCTTCATGCATTCGTTATTTCTTTCCTATAAAAGCTCCGGTTTCCCTTTTTTACTTTTTTACTTTCCGATTTCGAATCTTCTTGAGTTACCCTCGAATTTTCTATTTGTTCATCAATCTCTCAAATCTTCATAAATTGTTCTCCATATATTCATACCTTCATCTTTATTTTTCAAACCTTCATATTTTATCTTCATATCTTCATACCAGATCTTCAAATCTTCATGTCAACTTTCAAACCTTCATATCAACCTTCTAACCTTCATATTCCCGGGTCAGATGGCTAAAACTTCAAAATCAGTGCCTCAAAATACTGCTCCTTCAACATCTACCTCTGCCGCAGGCACTGAGGCAACCTTTCCGGTAGCAGCCCCAGAACCTCCTCTTACAGAATTTATCCCCGGAGGCTGCTCATAGATAACGGCTTTAAGGTCGAAAAAGTCTAACAAGGGACCGCGATAACACTGACAAGTGGGCCGGTCCGGTCCCTAAACGGGCCAAGTGGGCCGGTCCAAATGGTCCCGATCCCGGACCGGTCCCAAATTAAATGGGCCAAACGGTCTTTTTGTTGGAACCGGCCCGGAACCGGGCCCACGAACTCATGATCCCGGGCCAGCGAACTCATGGTCCCGGGCTAAGTGGGCCCAACGGCTAAATTTTTTTAAAAAAATTAAATAGAAATTAGAGACAAAAAAATGTTAAAAAAAATATCGAAGGCAATGCCTTATAAATTTTATTATAGAATTGTGACCTAAATTTTTTAATTCAAATTTAAAGATAAAAATATTGTAAAGAGATATTCAAAGCAATGCCTTGTAATTTTATTATAGCATTAAAAAAATATGGCAATATCTTTCTTAGTCTTCTTCCCCCCTATGGAATGAGCACAACAAGGTACTAATACCACCATTGAGAAGAAAAATAAACTAATCAAGATGTGCCAAAATACAAGTTACATAATACATACTAATTTTTGTTCATACAAGTTACATGGTATCTCTTATAAACTTCATAAATCCTTCAAGGTATGGAGAAATTTTCGTTGGTGGTGGTGGAAAAGTAGCTTGGTCATCGCCGCTTCCGGGCAAAGCAGCATCCTCTGCAAGTTCAGCTAGCATTTTTTTGTAAGCTTCGTCTTCCTCTGGTTGTGATTCAGCAAGTCCAAAATTTCTTCTTTCCGAACGGATCCAATCTCTGAAAAGTACTAATTTTTCCAAGCTCTCCCTCTTTACTAGCTGCAATATTATGGCAAAATTGATTCTCAGTAAATTGTAATAAACTATTATCGTTATGAAGAATAGCAGGTGTAGGACGGATATGGGATTTGGTTCGGGGAGCCGGGGGTAGTGGAGGAGGAACAGAATGACCACTAGATACGCCACTCTTGGATTTTCCCTTATTTTAACCAATTTTTTTAAAGGAAGCCATCTTAATTGATCAAGTAATAGAAAATAAATAAAACAAACAAAACTATAATATTAAAACTTAAGAGTTGGAACGAGTTTATCAAATTAACGAACAACTTGTTGAAAATTGGTTATCGTTAAAGACTTGAAGACTTCAATTCACCAACATCACAGTTTTTTCACAAATTGTAACAATAAAGTAAGCAATAGTAGTAATTATAGAAGAAAATTAGAGAGAGATTGTGATAAATTGATGATTTTGGAAGAAAAATAAAAGAATAAGGGGGTATTTATAGTTGAAAATAGGGAAAAAGTATAATTATAAAAAGTCTGGGGTTAAAACAAAGTTGGGGGGGGGGGGGGAATGGCTATTTTCTAAATAGCCAATAGCTATTTTCTAAATAGCCAACAACTATTTTGTGACAGCCCAACGACTGTTTTTTTTTATATTTTACAAAGAGCAGTTTTTTTTTTTTTTAAATTTTACCATTGGGAGCGTTTGGCACCCCAGGTCCCGGTCCGGTCCCGGTCCTAGCGGTCGCAGTTGTTGTACTGGCCTAGAAGACCGGACCAGGCCCACGAATACCGGTCCTAGCCCGTTTGGTCCGCCATCCCGGGCTGGTCCCGGTCCCGGACTGGCTCACTTGCCACCCTTAGAACGCGATGAGGAGGCATGGAGGTACGTCTGCTCCATCACCGAGGAGATGCTACAAGTGGTCTGAGAGGACTGCAAATGGAAAGGCAAAACCATAGTCATTCCCAGTCCCGAGGAGGTTATCACGATGCACGCGGAAGGGTACTTAAGTGTTTACACGTGCCTCTTCACGTTCGGCTTGGTGGACACGTTGATCCTCGATTTTCTAAGAGGTATGAAATCTGCCTCGGGCAGATCCACCCGTCCTTTTGGAGGGTTGTGACCCTTCTCCTTCACTTTGTCAATGACACAGAGGAGCCTCGGTTCACTGTTGACCACCTGCTTTGAGTTTACAACCTCCGAATCTTCCGAGGGGGGTTAATCAAGCTCGCTCGACGGGAAAAGAAGGCTCCCTCTCGTGCATAGACGAGGATATGTATCGAGGCTGGCAGGGGATCTTTGTTCAGATAAAGACCGAAAATCTCATTCCCTCCGAGTTCCTGCCATTCCTCGAGAAGTGGAAATCAAAACGTAAGTCCACCTCCTCTTAAATTGTCAAAATGCTCATTTGGATTTACTCCTCTTTCTCATTACTCATTTTTTCTGATATGCAGCTACCGCCCAGTGCGTCCCTCGTTTTAGGGAGTGGATTGAGGGAATCTGCAAACAACTTACATATTTCGAGCGCGAGTGGAGCAAGCTTTCCAAAGGCAAATGGGAGGCTCGTTCACATGGTAAGTGTCCCCCTTCTCCTGGTTGAATTCCCCATTTATCTTATTATATTGACTAATTCTTTTCCTTTCACAGGCTTGACCTAGACCACCAAACTTCGGGCAATTACTGAGTCTATGGCCTCGTCTCCGTCCGAAAAACCCTCCGTTTATCTGCAGCCTACTGCTGAAGCTGCTGCAAAGAAGGAGGAGAAAACAAAGAAAAAGAAAAGGTCCCTTGACTCATGGGACGCCCCCGTCAAGTCCAAGAAGAAGAGATCGTAGTCAGGGTCAGAAGGAGTACCAATAAAAGTACCCGTGCCAGTGCCCCGGACCCTGAAGCTCTCTGTCAGCTCAGGGACTTCCCCGAGGATGATGACATAGAGTTCGTTGGTCACGAGCTGATCGACGATGCACAAGAGCTGGCAGCCCCAGAGGGGGTAATCGTAAGGCTGAATCCTCCTCAGCTCGGGAGCCCTAGGAGGAACATATGGCCACTGCTTCTCAAGAAGCTCCTCCAGTTTCGAAAGAGGCCATATCGAGAAATGCCGACGTCATTGGCGTCCTGGAGTCACCGTCTCATATGGAGTCTTTTTTAGATGAGGCTCAGGCCATCATAGAAAAATTTACCAAGGCATCTCGGGCCATGGACGAGGCCGCCAATTCATTTTCCGAAGGTGTAGATGTCGGCGTGCTGGAGGACTACTTTGGTTTTGGCCATATGGAGATCTCGAAAAGGGATGCACTGCCGAGGTCAGGTGGGCCTAGTTCGAGCCCAAAGCTCGAGAAGTAGTTCGCCGCTTCGAGTGTGGACCCAGACCAGAAGAAGACAGTCATGTTCACAGTACCGAGAGATACTAGGATGCTATCCGGGCCAGTCGGTGTGGCCAGTTATCTCTGTTCCTTGGTAACCAAAGAGGACCAATTGAATATGAACGAGGTAGATGAGCCAAGACTCTTTAATTAGGCACATCAGGCGCTAAATAGGGTGTACTTTCTTCCCCTCACATCTTTAAAGAGTTCATTTTGCCTTAGCGGATTTTAACATTTTTTCTTCTTTTATGCCTCAGGCCTCGGTGCTTCATCATGAGAGCATTCACCGGGCCTGGATAGAGAAGAGCCACCTCGAGTTAGAGCTCAAGGAGTAGGTCCGGCAAAAGGACACGTACAATGCTCTTTGTGAGCAAAAATATAAAGTCCTCAAGGACCACTCCGTCCTCCAAGTTGAGCTGGAAAAAGCCAAAAAGGAGGCTGATATTAGGCTATATAGATGATATTTACACCTTAATATTACCATGCTTTATTGTTGTTTTATAGGCGAATTGATAACAAAATGCTCTAATTGGTGTTCTTTTGCTTCGCAGGGAATAATCTAAGTTAGGAAGCACTACAGAGTGTTTTGGAGTCAATAATGTGAAGAAAACGTCCAATCGAGAAGCACCCAAGCATAAAGAAGCAAAAATAGACTAAGGTGAAATCCACCGCGGCCGCGGTGGGACCGCGGTTGGACCGTGGTAGACAACTATCGCGAGGCAGAATGTTTAGCCTTCACCGCGGCCGCGCCGCGGTGAACTGTTCAGTTGCCAAAAAATTTGGGGACCAAAGTGTAACTCGGGGAAAACTTATTCCAAACCCTTATAAACTCTAGAAGCTCGCCCAAGATATTATTAAGCTTGTTTTTAGACTACTTTGGAGGCAAGAACAAGTGTGAGAAGATCAACCAAACATTAGAGTTTTTCTATCTCCTTTTAATTCTTGCAATTATACATTATGAACAACTTTGTAGTTTTATCTTATTTGGTTATGAGTAGCTAAACAATTATCTAGGGTTGATGGAACCAATTGTTGGTTAAAGTTTTGACTCAACCTTTTATAATCAAGTCGGATTTATTATATGATTTTTCAACTACGTTTTGTATGGTGATTAATTGAATGGGCCCTTGATTAATCGAGTCTAATTACCTCCTATTGCTTGAGAAAGAATATTAGGTTAGACTGCTGTTGAACAACACCAATTTTGGGTAATTGAAGAGATTCATTACTTGAACTTAAAAGTGGGTTTAGAGGTAACGAAACTTTGGTGGGATAAATTAGAGCTGCACATATTGTTAGCTAGAGTAGTTCGAGAGAATGCTCTAGTAAATTATCATAGTTGATCGAGAGATAATTACGATAACCCATAGCTCATAATCCTCATATAGTATTACAGCGAGATTATAGCGAAAGAGTTAAGACCTAAACTAGCAATTGGGGAAATCAATGCCCTCGACCTTTTTACCATTGAATTATCTTCAGTTTAGCATATTGTTATTTTTTTTATATCATTTGAAGTAGCTAAACAAAAACCCAAGATTGATTGACAAAAATCTTGCATCTAGAAATTGGTTGAGTTGATAATAGCATTGCCGAAGAGTTGTAATAGATAGGTTAGTTCCCTGAGGATTCGACTCCGGACTTAAAACCAGATTATATTTGCAACGACCGCTTTGTCTTTTAAAAGGCATAGTTTGGCGTGATCAAATTTTAGCGCCGTTGCCGGGGAACTAACGGTGTTATTTATTACAACTTAGAAGTAGTATTAGAATTATTAGTTTAAATCATTTTTCGAAGGGTTAAACAATCTTTTCATTGAAATTTTCACGTTTGAACTCTTGTGTAATTTAGGTGTATGCCTAGAAATTCTTTGAGGACTGGAGAACTGCTTGAAGGACTCTCAGACCCCGAGAAAACATTCAGGGCATTGAACCGTGCTAACATGAGGATCTAACAATCACAACAACCACACCAGCTTGAAATTGACATGGGTGACGTAGAGAACGTCAACGGAAACGTCGGGGATGAGCCAGTTGCCCCAAACGTCAGAGTAGTGACACCTCTTATGCCAGAAGCTGCACTTTATGATTGGGCACAGCCTACAGCTGACAACCTGGCTACTGCTATAGCTGTGCCCCCAATTCAAGCGGAGACATTCCAGATCACCAACAACATGCTGCATCTTCTGCAGAATAAGGGATTGTTCTCCAGGTCACACATTGAAGACCCTCAGCAACACTTGAATTTTTTTTTTGCCGATTTGTGTGACCTAAAGGCAGCCTAATGTGACCCCGGAAGCCATCAAGCTGTTACTGTTCTCGTTCTCTATGGCTGGGGAAGCTCAGACTTAGTTGAATTCGCTCCTTATAAATTCCATTATCACCTGGGAGGAATTAGTCAATCAGTTCCCGAATAAGTTCTACCCGCCCAATAAGACTGCAAGGCACATTGATGAAATATTACAGTACAAGCAGCAGCCGACTGAGACCTTGCAGGAAACTTGGGAAAGATTCAAAGGGATGCTAGTGAAATATCCTCACCATGGTATTCCAGATCAGATGCTCGGCCAGAGGTTCTACATGGGGTTAGCTGACAATCTAAAGGCCAATGTGGATGCTTCAGCTGGAGGTGCATTTTTGAATAAGACCTTCACCGAGTGCAAAGTCCTTCTTGACAAGATGTCCCAGAATTCGGGGTGGATGACTAGAGGTACAACACTGGCACCCATAGTGCATTCAGTTCCTCTTGACCCAAATAATTCGCATGCAGAGAACATAGCCACACTCATGACTCAGATGAGTATATTGACAAAGAAGATTGATGAGATGGGTACAAAGCAGGTGCATATTGTTGACACAACAAATGGAGGACTGTGTATACCCTGTGTTAATCAGTCTTATGTGTGTTCATGGAGTGGAGAAGGTGACAATCAAGGGTTAAGAGAAGATATGAATTATGTCAACAACTTTGGGGGTCAGAGACAAGGAGGACAACAGTGGAGACCGGCACCAAATCAGCAATACAGACCAAACATGCCACAGCCTGGAGGTATGCAACCCCAAGGCCAAATGGTGCCAGTACCATATCAGAGACAACAGGGCTATCCACAACAAAATCAGCAACAATTGACATATCAGCCACCTCCTCAGCAGCAAGATAACAACATGGTAGAGATCAGGGGTATGCTTCAACAACTCATTGGAGCAAATGGTAAGATGCATGAAAAGTTGGAAGTGCATGGATCAGCAATAAAGAACATTGAAACTCAGTTGGGGCAGCTGTCTATGGCCTTAAACAACCGCCCCCAGGGAACATTGCCAGCGGACACGAACATTAACCCCAAGGAGCAAAACCCGAATCAGTTGATAGCAGTAAGTCTCCGGAATGTGAGAGATTTAGACAGAGAGCAGGAGATTGCACAAGCCAGCAAAGAGACTACGCCAGCCACTCCAGTTCCATTAGAGGTAGATGAACCAGCGAAACTCACTGAAGTGGTGGTTGAACAGGTTCAAGACGATAAGGGTAAAGCTAAAGAGAGTGAACAAGCTGCAGAACAGGTGGTACCTCTTGTGCCACAAAACACCAACAGAGAGAAGCCAGCAAGCAGTGCACAAAGGGTGATACCTGCACCATTCCCTCAGAGATTGGCAAAACAAAAGAAGGAAGATCAATACAGGAAATTCATGGAGATGCTGCGTCAAATTCAGTTGAATATTCCTCTGATGGATGCCTTGAGGGAGATGCCAGGCTATGCAAAGATGATAAAGGACCTAATGTCACGAAAGTTCAGGACCTATCCATAGTAACTCTGACACAGACCTGCAGCGCAGTAGTGACAAGACCCATGGCTCAAAAGATGTCTGACCCAGGTAGCTTTACTATTCTGTGCACCATTGGGAGTTATGCCTTTGCAAAGGCATTATGTGACTTAGGAGCCAACATAAATTTGATGCCGCTGGCCATATATACCAAACTGGGCATTAGCAGAGCTAGACCGACTTCGATGCTGTTGCAACTGGCTGACCGCACGGTTAAAAGGCTAACTGGGATTCTTGATGATGTGTTGGTACAAGTGGGGAAGTTTGTGTTCCCTTCAGAATTTGTTATTCTGGATTGTTAGATAGATGAGGAGATACCTATCATTTTAGGGAGGCCATTCTTAGCCACTGGGAGAGCACTGATCGATTGTGAAACTGGGGAACCAAAAATGAGGCTGAACGATGAAGAAGTCATATTCAATGTTCAGCAATCCATGAGGAGACCCAGTGAATATGCTAATTGCTCCCTAGTGGAGGCAGTGGATGTGATCCTGCACGAAGATGATATGACCCTGACTGCTAAAGATCCATTGGAAGCCTGCCTGACAAATTTAGAGGAGATGGATGGTGAAGGGTTGGCTGAGTGGGTCATGGCACTTGAAGGCCAAGGATTCTAGAAAAGGGAACCTCAGTCCGAGTCCCTTGAGTTAGAAAAAAGGGCTACACCTCCGGCAAAACCATCAGTGGAGGAACCACCCAAGATGGAGCTGAAACCACTCCCAGCTCACCTCAGGTACGTTTTCTTAGGGCCTGGTTCTACTTTGCCTGTTATTATATCGTCCGGTTTGCTAGATGTGCAGGTAGAGCAGCTCCTACAGGTACTACAGGAATGTAAGACTGCCATTGGTTGGACCATGGAAGACATAAAGGGTATCAACCCAGCCTTCTGTATGCACAAGATTCTCTTGGAAGAAGGGCACAAACCCTCCAGAGAACATCGACAAAGGCTGAACCTGAATATGAAAGAGGTGGTGAAGAAGGAAGTGATCAAATGGTTAGATGCGGGAATCATCTTCCCCATCTCTGACAGCAATTGGGTCAGCCTTGTTCAATGTGTGCCGAAAAAGGGGGGGATGGCGGTCGTACAAAATGAGAACAACGAGTTGATCTCGACTCGTACAGTCGCGGGATGGCGGATTTGCATGGATTACCGGAAATTGATCACAGCCACCCGGAAGGACCACTTCCCCCTTCCCTTCATTGACCAATGTTGGACAGGCTGGCTGGGCGATCGCACTTTTGTTTCTTGGATGGATATTCGGGGTACAATCAGATCTCAATAGCCCCCGAAGACAGAGAGAAAACGTCATTCACTTGTCCGTATGGCATCTTCGCCCTTTGGAGAATGCCCTATGGGCTTTGCAATGCACCTGCGACATTTCAACGGTGCATGTTAGCCATTTTCACAGACATGGTGGAGGACATTATGGAGGTTTTTATGGATGATTTCTCCGTGGTGGGGAATTCATTCGAGGACTGTCTTCACAACTTAAGAAGAGTGCTCAAAAGATGTGTGGAGACAAATTTAGTGCTGAACTGGGAGAAGTGCCATTTTATGGTACAAGAAGGGATAGTCCTGGGGCATCGAGTGTCCAGTAAGGGAATTGAGGTTGTCCATGCTAAGGTTGATGTGATTGAGAAGTTGCCATCGCCTACTTCAGTCAAGGCGGTGAAAAGTTTCCTTGGGCACGTCGGGTTCTACAGGCGATTCATAAAAGATTTCTCCAAGATTGCTAACCCATTATGTAAACTCCTTGAAAAGGATCACCCCTTTGTGTTTTCTAATGATTGCGGGTTGGCATTTGAGGAGTTAAAGAAGAGATTGGTGACTGCACCCATCATTGTTGCACCCAACTGGGAGCAACCGTTTGAGCTCATGTGCGATGCAAGTGATTATGCTATAGGAGTAGTCTTGGGGCAGCGAAAAGATAAACTGATGCACCCGATTTACTATGCAAGCAGAACGCTAAGCGGTGCACAACTCAATTACACCGTGACGGAAAAGGAGATGTTGGCTGTCATTTTTGCATTCGACAAATTCAGGTCATACTTGATTGGCTCAAAAGTTATTGTTTACACTGACCATGAAACAATTAGGTACCTGATAGAAAAAAAGGAGTCAAAGCCACGCTTGATTCGCTGGGTTCTTCTGTTACAAGAATTCAATCTGGAGATATGTGACGGAAAAGGGACAGAGAGCCAAGTGGCTGACCACTTTCAAGTTTGGAAGGAGCTGAAAAGAAGGTAGAGGTTGAGGATATAACAGAGACATTCCCGGATGAACAGTTACTAGAAATGATAATGGAGGAGGCACCGTGGTATGCTGACATTGCTAATTATTTAGCAAGTGGTATTGTACCTTATGAACTCTCCTCAATTCAAAAGAAAACGTTCTATCGTGATTGTCGGTCTTAGTATTGGGATGAACCTCTATTGTTTAAAATCTGTGTAGATAACATGATCCGGCGGTGTATCCCTGAGAAAGATCAAAATTCTGTTTTGCATGCTTGCCATGCTTCACCATTTGGTGGACACTTTGGAGGAATTTGGACATCGGCTAAGGTGTAGGAGTCGGGCTTGTATTGGCCAACTCTGTTCAAGGATGCCCATGCTTGCGTCAAATGTTGTGATGAATGCCAAAGGACAGGCAACATATCTCGCAGACACGAGATGCCAATGACCACAATTCAAGAGGTGGAGGTTTTTGACATGTGGGGGATCGACTTCATGGGGCCATTTGTCAGCTCGTATGGTAACAAGTACATATTGGTGGCAGTTGACTACGTCTCCAAGCGGGTCAAAGCAGTGGCTCTCCCGACCAATGATGCTAAAGGGGTAACAAGCTTTCTGAAGAAGAACATTTTTACACGTTTTGGCACCCCAAGAGCTATACCCAGTGGCGGAACACATTTCTGCAACAGAGCTTTCGCACGGTTGTTGGAAAAGTATGGAGTTTGTCATAAGGTGACCACCCCGTACCACCCACAGTCGAGCGGGCAAGTTGAAGTGTCTAACAGGGAGATTAAAAGTTCTTACAAAAACAGTGAATGCAACAAGGACTGATTGGGCAAGGAAGATGGATGATGCATTCTGGGCGTATCGCACGACCTTCAAAACTCCAATTGGTATGTCACCATACGAGTTGGTGTTTGGAAAGGCATGTCACCTCCCGGTAGAGCTTGAGCACAAAGCACTTTGGGCATTGCGGCAGTTGAACTTGGACATGGAGACAGCAGGCACTAACAGAGTCACTGGGTTACGTGAGCTAGAGGAATTCAGGTTCCAGGCATTCGAGAGTGCTAGATTATAAAAAGAACGGATGAAACTGATGCACGACAAGCATATCGTGGACCGAAACTTCAAATTCGGAGAGCTAGTGTTGTTATACAACTCTAGATTGAGATTGTTTCCGGGTAAGTTGAAGTCCTGATGGTCAGGACCCTTCAGAGTGGTGCAAATGTTCCCAAGTGGAGCTGTTGAGATTGAATCAGAGGATGGGACGAATAAGTTCACAGTGAATGGTCATAGGTTGAAACACTACCTTGGAATGGCAAATGAGAAAGGGGACAGAGAGATAATAATGTTGGAAGAGCCCCAGTATGTGAATGAGGAGTGATGCTCCGAGCCTGCGTCGTGCCGCGATGTTAAATCAGGCGCTGCGTGGGAGGCAACCCACGATTGTTGTTGTTTCAGTCTTGTATGTAACGGTGATTAAAAAAAAAAAACTGGGCATCGCGGCGCGACCGCGGCGCGACCGCGGTGAGAGGCATGTATTCTGCTTCAAAAATTGTCCAACCCACCGCGACCGCGGTGAGACGGAAGTATTCTGCCTCGCTTTGTTAACCCACCGCGACCGCGGCTTGACCGCGGTGAGGCATTAAAAATCGTTGCCCAGGTAAGTATTTCTAATTAATTTTTATTTTATTTATTTTATTTTCTTTTCAAAAACCCGCCCCCCTTATTTTATTTCACAAAACACCCGCCACCCCCATCCTTCCCCCAATTGATCTCTCTCTCTAAACCCTAACCTCCCAAATCCCTCATCTGTTCTTCTTCTTCTTCTTCTTCTTCTTCTTCTTCTTCTTCTTCTTCACTCACCCTACTTCCCCCATCTCCATTCCTCTCACTCTTTCTCCATCACGGTATGTAACTTCCCCCTACCTTTTCTTTTGTATTTTGTTTTAGTTGTATGCTAGCTTCATGTTTGTAATTGTGTAGTAATTTTAGTAGATTTTTGTTATTTTTCTTCTTTTTTTTTCTTTTATATTTCATTTTTGTAGTCACTTGTGAAGGGATTATGTGTATAATATGGTGGAGAGGTGTATGTTTGTGGGTGTTGAACTAATTGTTGTAGGGTGTCATGGTGTAGTACAACTTGTGATTTGGGGGAAACATTGAAGTATCCATATGGGATATATGTGTGAGGAATTGTCTTGCTCACAAGGTGTTTGGGGAATTGCCCCAATGGAGTTAAAGGGCTAATGTGACATGGTTGTGGTGAAGTCTGAGTAACCACCCATAGTTCACAAATATCACACCCTTACTAATAGGCGTTTCTCTGTTTGACAGGTAAAATGCATCCATCTAGGAAGAAACGCAACACAGGATCCTCTGCTAGTGGACCGGGCAGCTCCTCAAGAGCTAGGGATCAAGCTAGTGCGCCTCAGTTTGACCGCACTAGGTTTGTCTCCAAACCGGCGGAGGACATGTACAATGCAAAGGCATCTAAGAAATTGTTACATGAGGTGCACATTGACCGGGAAGCCTTAGAAGTGGAATGCCCGAATATCTTTAATGAGTTGAGGAGGTGTCAGCTAGACATCTTCTTTGAGGAACCGGAGGAGGCTAATGTTCAAATGGTAAGGGAATTCTATGCTAATTGCCCGGAACATGAGAATGGGGTTGTCACTGTATGCAATACCCGGGTAAATGCGTCCATCGAGGCCATCCACCGGGTGTATCGCCTACCAGTATTCACGGGGGAGATGGATGCTTATATTGCTTATCACCGCCCGAGGGTCAATTGGGCACCAATTCTTGATGTCATATGTGTGCCTGAGAAGGAGTTTATATGGATAAAGCGTCTGATTACATTGAACTCCCAGTCTCTTAATTGGGAGGCAAAGTGCTGGTTCACCATTATTAACAGCCGCTTGCTACCCTCCAGCAATACGACTGATGTCAATGGGCCATGGGCAGCAACTATCTATAGTTTTATGACCCACCAGGATTTTGATGTAGCCCGGCTCCTCCATGAAGAGATGTTCATTAGATCACCTGAGATACTCAAAGGCTTCTACTTCCCTTCTCTAGTCACCAAGCTGTGCCGTCTTGCTAGAGTCCCTGAAAACCTTAGAGTTAATGGGAAATTGCCATTAAAAGCCCCGTTCTTGGCAAGAAAAATTGGAGTTGGAAGAGAGCCGATGGTGAATGTTGATGAATCGGATGATGAATCTAATGATGATGATGCTGAGGTAGCTGAGGTCCCACCACCTACGAGAGTTGATGTGGCGGGCACATCATAGCCCCGCCAAAGTACCCGCCTGACAGCCCTGGAGCAGGAAATGGCTGGTCTCTGTCACAGACTTGGGCGCCAGAGTTGACACTCTAATAACTCAACAGGCAAAGTCAGAGAAAAAGATTATGGGATGGCTTCGAGCGCTAGGACGAGCATGTCACCTCGACCCTGGTACCGTCTCTAATCAGGATTGATCTTCAGGGAAGTCCCCCTACCTTCCTCTGCTCTTTATTTGTTGACATGGGGACATGCCATATTTTTAACTGTGGGGTGGGGGATGACTGTTGTTGTATGATGTTGTTGTAAATAGATTGTGTATCTTTGTATGATGTTGCTTTATTTTTGAAGGATTGGTATGGTAGGGTTATGTAATCAACTTCGACTTGGCCCAAAGACGGACACCTTTCGACAGGTCTCTTGAGGGACATGAGTCAAACAAAAAAAAACAAAAAAAAAAAAGAGAAACTCTTCCTGATGACGGATAATTGAGACAGTTCTTGAGGGAAGTTAGTCTAGATATACTACCAAAAAGATTTTTTATTTTCTTATTTTTAGGTAGTGTAGTAACTCCCCCTTGGTTTTTCTTTGGGCCATGGTTCTTTTCCAAGGGTTTATCTTGAACCGGGTGTAGGTAGTTTTTGTTTATTTTGTTTTTAGTTTTAGTTAGCATTGATGGGCTACGAGCTGAAATAGAAAGAGAATCCCTTGGCGTTAATACACCTGAATACAATTGACACTAGAGTGTAACGCCTAGTCTCAAGTGTTGACTCTTGCTAAAGTGCCTTAAAGTTGTACATTTGTAACTGACTTGAACACTCAAAAGAGAATGTCTTGATAAATCAATCTGGAGTGAGTCATATGCCATGTATGTGTGAGCTATAATGTATTCTATGCTTTACATTTGATGCCTAGAACTTGCCCTGTGTGTTTGCAATGCGAAACAGTAGCTTCATTCAATCTTAGAAGTGATATAGACATTTCTTTGTAATCCAGATATATAACGTAAACCCACCTGAATGTAATACATCGTAGTTAACCCCGTTGAGCCTATAAGCCTGTTTCTTTGGCAACCACATTGCGAACCTTACCCAATTGTTTGAATAGCCATCTGTTTGAACCCCTTTTACCTCCCATGAGCACTTGAATGGCCTTGACATATGCAAAAACTAAAGTGTGGGGTGGTTGGTTGGTTTTGAGTGGAGCCAATGAAATAGAGGAAAGGTGCAGCTTTGAAGAATACAAGAATAAGCGCCACGAAAAAAAATTGTGAATAAATGTAGTAGTTGATAAGTGGTAGCTTGATACAAATGCACCTAAAGGAATGGGATGTTATAAATAAATTGTGGTGAAATGTCTGGTTGACGTAAGAATGATATGGAATGTTAATTTGTTTTGTATTAAAAGTGCTTAGGGAGGTTAGTCACTATATTCAAATATATCCTACCCATCCCTTAGCCTACATTACAACCAAGTGAAGTCCTAATTGATCTTAGACTGGATAGGCTCGATTAGTAGAGTATTACACTACGGGCAAGCCTATGGTGCATCTTTGTGGCATGTGAATGTTCTTTTGGAGAGTGAGCGAATTTTGTCCATCCGAGTTCCTAATTGTTCTTAATCATATTAATTGTGGAACTACTCTCTTGTGTGATGTGAGGACATGTGATTCACGAAGGAAAAGTAAGTCTTGACTTCTGTATAGAGTAGTTTGAGTAAGTGCGAATATGGCATGGTACAAGAGATTCGACTTTTGAGGCAAAGGTTGTTCACTACTAGGTGCAACTTTGGTAAATTGTTCAAGGTGTGATGCGTTAAGGGAAAAGCTTAAGGAAGGAACTTTGAAAGAGTGTGGTGGATTGCTCGAGGACTAGCAATGATTTAAGTGTGGGGTGTTGATATTAGGCTATATAGATGATATTTACACCTTAATATTACCATGCTTGATTGTTGTTTTATAGGCGAATTGATAACAAAAATGCTCTAATTGGTGTTCTTTTGCTTCGCAGGGAATAACCTAAGTTAGGAAGCACTACGGAGTGTTTTTGTATGCGGGGAAATCGGGAGACCAATTTCCCTCGACATAGTGCTTCGAAGAGCAAATCCCGAAGGCACGGGATCTCGGTTCGGTTCCCCCTCGAGACCTAGCCGATGCCTTGCCCAGATCGAGCATCGACTAAGACCCTAATGGGCGAAGATATTCCCCGAGGGATGTGACTGGGGCCCGCGAGACTTCTCCAAACGGCTCGACACCAGTTCTACTACAAAGAAATGCAGGCTGTCACATCTCGTTCTTTTATTATATTTGTTTGATATATTAAGTTTGGATTCCCCCTTTCTTTCTATAAAAGAAGGGTCACCAACACCTTGTAAAATATCTCTCGTTGGCTTGACAAAGAAAGCAATAATATTCTCCCTCTCTTTCTCTAAATTCCTCTTTGGTTTTAAATCATATTAACCAATAGCTATTCTCCCGATTTGTCTATTATATCTGGAGATCGTCTTCAGCATTTTATTGCTTCTCGATCTGTTCTTCAAACATTTCGCTCAAACTCGATCATATAAAGCCTTACTTGCTTGAATATTTATCTGTTATTCCCTTCCCAACTACCCTCGATAAGATTACCCTCGATAGGCCCGATGTAGGCTCGAGGTCTGGCCCCGAGGTATCTGTTGGCTTGTCCTAAGCTCGGAAACGCTCCTTATTGGTTTGATTATCGTTTTCGCTAGCTCGATTTTTATTATTTTACTTCACGTTTAGCACTAATCACTCTTCCAAACTAGCTCAGGAATAGATCACGTATTTTTGGAATCCCATTTACAAATTTAATTGTTGTTACCATTTTCACGGTAAACAGTTTGGCGCCCACCGTGGGGCTAAAAATAATAGTGATTATTTTCTTGCTAGTTTCGTCACTTAAACGCACGATATCTTTCACACTTTTTCTTGCTCGAGAACTCTTTAGGTCAAAATGTCTGGCTCGATAAATAGGGTCGAGAACAACGACCTCGAAGACCACGGGGAAAATGGCGTGGCCATTCCGGCCGTCGCAACACCTCCACAGAATCCTAACGGCGTTCCCGTACCAATCCCAGTAGACGCGGATTCACAGGATGCTCAGCAAGTAGACGAAACGTCACACACCAACAGGAGCGTACGACGCAACGACCAACTAGAAGCGCAAAAAACCCCGGCCCGGGAAGAACATGAAGTTAGTCTTCATGTTATCTTTGAAATGTTACAGGCACAGCAACTAGCAATCGCTCAGCTACAGAGCCACCCAAGAACCCCCAGTACAGTGGCACCAGATACATGTAAGGCCCCAGAAAATTTCGCTAAGTAATTTACGATTTCGTGGTGCCATGTAGGCTAATTATAATGTTTTATGTGCTATGAACATGGTGGGCATCAATTTGATTTGGTAAATAAATGTACAAGTCATATGGTAAGTAATTTGGTGCCCAAGGAAAGGCCTAAGCCTAAGTCAAATTGGAAAATTTCATAATAGGCTAAGATTCCAAATGAGTTCGCACAAGTCTCCACTTCGAATGAGAATATATAAATATGTATAAGGTCTCATGTGATTAACAACCTATCAGATGAAAGGTCTTTGAGTCTAGTTTCTAACGCTTCAAACCGTTCGTCATTTGAACATTCCTACACAAAGTTATGATCAAATTACCAAAGGCTGGAAAAATGCGATCCTGTGTCAGATATGCGATCACAAAACCATTATGCGGTCCGCATACTCGATTTGCGATCGCAAATCTGGTCGCAAAATGGACCAGTGTAGCCCAGTTTTGGGCACTGAGTTTTGCGACGCGTTTGCGGCCCGCATACCCATTCTGCGGTCCATTATGCGATCGCAGACCCGGTTTCGGAGGGTTATTTTTCCTATTTTTATAACCCGACCCCATTTTAATATATAGGCTTTGGGGTTCATTTTGGGGTCATTTTCTACTGGTTTTAGAGAGAGATGAGAGCATATAGAGAGAGAAAGGATGGGCCTAGCTTCATAATCACCCATCTCTTGCATCAATCTTCAAGAATCAAAGAACCCAATCACAAGTTCTTCATCTAAGAGATTGGGATTGCTAGAATTTCTGGAACGTCGTAGTAACTTAAGGAAAGCTTAAACAAGGTATGTATGGCTAAAACCCCCTCCTTTTAGAAATTGAGCTCTGTTGGTGTTTGTGTAAACGCGATAAGATTAAAGTTGGGTTGTTGTATTGATTATTAATTCCGCATGAATTGATGGTGCAACTTTATATACATGAAAGGTGTGTCTCAATATGATCATGTGCTATTCTTGATGATTTAAAAAGTTGCGGGGAATATGAATCACGATTGAAATGCCAAATTATGTGAAATCCTCTATGTATAAAGATGTTTGAAACAAATCAAATGACTTTGGGAAATAGAGTGTGGCCAACGTGCCGAGAACTTGAGTTATAATTGTGCCTGGTGATGCCTATGACATGAGAAAATACGAAACAGATTATGAAATGATCCTTGACTTTACTTTCCGTAAATGACTTCAAAAATAAAGCGGCCTAAAGACTTTGTACTCAATTTATGCCCATAAATGGCTATTCGAGATAATGATTTTTCCTTATAAGTACCTCTAATGTGATCTGAGTTGTTACATACACCGATGTTTAAATTGAATATTGTCGTGATTGAAAGGGAGTAATTCAGGAATAATTGGTGTTATTGCTTGTTATGACTTGATGTGTGTTTCTATTATGATTTGGTGTGTCCCCTCCTTTTGGGAAGAATCCATTGTGTTTGAAGTCCCATTGCTAATGAACTTGAGGTGTATTATTTTGGAAATATTCTATATGATCATGATTCTTGTTTCCTCTCATGTGTACTTGACCTCTTGAATTAAATGGCTTGTTGTTGAGATTGATATTGATGTGAAATATGTGAAAAGAACTCGAATTGTAAAATGCGGCCTAGTGCCAAGAATGATGTGATAAAGTTGTGGCCCCAAGTGCCTATGAAATGATATATGTGAAAGGAATCGATTAAACAATGCCTTGGTAAGGCGGCCTAGCCGATCGGGCCGGGATCGGACACCGCTCAAGATAGCGATGGTATTGTGAATGAATTCCGGAAAAAGGGAAAATGAAATTGTGATTGAGCTACACGTCTCAAATAAGACGGCCTAGTCGATCGGGCCGAGATCGGACTCCGTGCTAAGATTCACGGTGGAATATGTATATATATTGGCACAGAAATTGTGATTTAAATTGGGAATTGGTTATGATGTACATATTGTGAACAATGGTATTATGAACAGTGGCATTGTGAATTGTTGTGAACAAATGATAAATAGTGTGAAATGCCTCAAACTAAAAGCTATGGAAACATGATGTGAAAATTTCATGATTCTTTATTATTGATAATGTTGTGATCGTTTAAAGCTTTTGAGTTATACTTGTGATTTCCTTATTTTTGTATGAAAGTTCTTTCTAACTAGATAGTGTTTAGTTATACATACTAGTGCTATTCGATGGCACTAACGTCCCTTTTGCCGGGGGCGCTACGTCTTTAAGCGGATGTAGGTGTTTCTATAGCAGGCAGTGTTGGTCGCAGCTAGTGCCGCATCATCCTTTCAGCTGACTTGGTAAGCCCCCACTTCATTTCGGGGACTGTTTCATCTGTTTATCATGTACTTTGTATTGAGGTATAGCCAGAGCCTTGTTGCCGGCATTTCCATATTATTCTTCAGTTGTATTTAGAGGCTCCGTAGACAGGTTGTGGGTAGTGTCGGGTAGTGGAATTAAATAGAAATATTGATATTTGGCAAAGATTTATAAAACTTGTAATATTTTGATAGTTATGTTTTAAGCTGCTAATGGAAATGAATTGGAAGTTGTCAATGAAATACTTACCAAGTATGATTAATGGAGTCCATCTCCTATTTATTCATGAATTAGTTTGGGTAGAATGAAACCTAACAGGCTTGCTCAGTCGAGTTTACTCGGTTGAGCGCCGGTCGCGCTCCTCGGTTTTTGGGGCGTGACAATATAGCTCCCCCCGCAGAGCGGGTACTCGAAAGGTCAAGCAACAACGAGTCGGTGGCTGACCCCGCTATCATAAAATTACTCGAGGACCTCATCAAAAGGATCGAATTAGGAGAGAAAATGATCGCAGCAAACGATAAAAGGGTCGAAACCTACAACTCTAGGGTCGATCAGATCCCTGGTGCCCCTCCGGTCCTTAAGGGTCTAGATTCAAAGAAATTCATTCAAAGGCCATTCCTCGAAGAAGCGGCGCCGAAACCTATCCCGAAGAAGTTCAGAATGCCGGAACTCCCTAAATACAATGGCACATCCGACCCCAACGAACACGTCACTGCGTATACCTGCACAGTAAAATGTAACGACATAAAGAGTCACGAGATTGAATCCGTACTATTGAAAAAGTTAGGAGAAATGCTTTCAAATGGGCCATGATGTGGTACCATAACCTGGCCCCCGACTCCATAGACTCATTCGCCATGTTAGCGGACTCTTTTGTAAAAGCACACGCCGGAGCCATTAAAGTAGCGACAAGGAAGTCCGATGTTTTCAAAATCAAGCAAAGAGAAAACGAGATGCTGCGGGAGTTCGTGTCCCGATTCCAAATGGGACGAATGGAGTTACCACCAATCTCCGACGATTGGTCGGTGCGGGCCTTCACCCAAGGCCTGAATGAACGGAGCTCCATGTCTTCGAAACAACTGAAACAAAATCTGATCGAATACCCGGCCGTAACCTGGTCAGACGTCCACAACCGGTATCAATTGAATATCAGGGCAGAGGATGACCAGCTGGGGGCCCCATCGGGCTCGGTGTACCCAAGCAGATTCCCGACAAAAGAGACGAAGCCAAGCAAAGAACGGTATCAGCCGTACCTCGAAGACAGAAGGAACGCCCCAAGGCGCAATCTGCCTCGCAACGATAGGAAGATGGATCGAGGACAGGATCCTCGAGGGGTCATCAACAGGACCTGGTTTGACCAAAACATGGGACCAATCAACGCACCTCACTTATCGGAATACAATTTCTGCGTCGACGTATCAGACATCGTGTTCGCTATCAACAAAATCTGAGATACAAAATGGCCCAAACCAATACAGTCAGATCCTTCGTAGAGAAATTACAACTTGACGTGCGAGTTCCACAACACACACGGCCACCGGACCGAGGACTGCCATCAACTACAAGAAGAGGTAGCCCGGTTGCTCAACAAAGGACACCTCCAAGAATTCCTCAGCGATCGGGCCAAATATCAGTTTCGAGACAGGGAGGCAGCCAAGAAGAATGAGGCAAACGAACCTCAACACGTCATCCACACGATCATGGGCGGTGCCGATACTCCGCAAGAACCCACGATGTGGAAAACAAAAATATCTATCACAAAGGAGAAACAGACTCGAGGATACATCCCCGATGACGCCCTTACCTTCAGTAAAGAGGATACAGATGCTTTGTCTCAGCGCCACAACGACGCTCTGGTAATTTCCTTCCTCGTAAATTCTTTCCAGATAAAACGTGTACTCGTGGATCCAGGTAGCTCGGCCAATATTATCAGGTCAAGGGTAATAGAACAACTCGGTTTAACTGAACGAATCGTACCCGCCACTCGAGTCCTCAACGGGTTCAACATGGGGAGCGAAACAACAAAAGGGGAGATCATCATACTCATCACCGTGGCCAGCGTAACCCAACACACCAAGTTCCACGTCATCGAAGGGGACATGAGGTACAACGCCTTGTTCGGACGACCATGGATACATTGCATGAGAGCAGTACCGTCCACTCTCCACCAAATGATAAAATTCCCGACAAAGGATGGGGTCAAAACCATCCATGGAGAGCAGCACGCGGCGAGAGAAATGTTTGCAATACACGAAGTACTCTCGGTCCCCTTGCCTCCGCCCCCGAATAAGCCCACAGGCGAATCAGGGCTCAACCCCGGGCAGGTTTGATAAAGCGCAAAGATAAACCCGCATCGCATGCCCGACCGCGGACGATCAAAGCAAGTCAGCACCCAGGAGCATCTCGCCTCAAGGTACCTCTGTTTCTTTTATTTTGTTTTCAAAATAGAAATTAACCCTCGTGCAGGCACTGCCCGAAAGCCTCGGGGACTCCCAAGAAAGGCGCGCCCGACTTGACCGGAAATATCGAGACACTAGCATTGTCCAAATATCTCGAGACACCCCAATAAAGGCGCGCCCATTACACTCTTTTCCTTAGATCGAGTTTTTTATCCCAAAAAGAAGAAGGGTTTTTACCGGCAAGGTTTTTAGTGAGGCAACGCCCGCGAAGCCACCAGGAGATAAAACTCCACGCAAATCGCTCGAAGCCATCTTTACGGCCAAACTCCGAAGCAGCTGGGAGCATCCTTCCTGAAATCCACCAGACTCAGAGGAGCGCTGAATAAAGACCCATATGGGGAAATGATGTATCAAGCAAAAGCGGTCAAAGTAGCCAAATCTTGTTAAGACGAGAACATGTATTATTATATCAGGCAATCAAAAAACACCCCCTTTCTTTTAGGAGAAAAGAATGGCTCCTAAACAAGAACGAAGCAACGTGAGAATCAGCAAAATAGCCCGAATCGGCCTAAAAACCGTTCGAGCCAACTCGACAACACATATATTGCATCAATAGATCAAGAGCATATCTCCAAACACCTTGCATTGCAAAAAGAAACAAATCACAGCACGCCCCCGATGGGGACATCTCCACGAAATACGTCCCGAGATACTCGGAGACTTAGGAAGTCCGACATCCGGACGACCCCAGGGTCAAAACTTCGGGCTCATCAAGCCCCCGAAAAACAACTCCGGGCTTACCAAGCCCCCAGAAACAGCTCCGAGCTCGTGTAAAGCTGTCTTCAAGCAAACTCGACGACTCGAAGATTGTCGCCAATCGCCACGCACTGGAAAATCCAAAATTGTAAGACGTTAACGGGCAGCCTCGGCAAAACCAGATCTATTCTCCCTAAACTGTAAGACCTCAACAGGCATGATAAACTGTAAGACCTCAATGGGCATGATAAACTGTAAGACCTCAAAAGGCATGGAAAACTGTAAGACCTCAACAGGCATGAAAAATCCCGCAGTTTAGGCTACACGTCGCATTTGTAAGAATCCCTAAAGGGCATACCCTCAGTGTGGACACCTTAAACTGCTTCTCGGGATCAAAAATGGCCCCGTCCAAATGCATAGACTACGGTCAAAAAGGCTGCTACAGCCCAAAAAATGCGACTCGGGGACGCCCGACTGTTGCTATAAAAATCCTCCGAATCTACTTCGGAAAGAAGCGGTTAAAACACAGGCTTCCCTCAACAGGCAAAAAACGAGTCCCGACCATGTCGGCTCCAAAATCGAAAAAGCGTCGATCTACTTGACCTATGGGCTATGAACCTTCCGAGGTGCTCAAAACATCGCCGATTACGACTTGAAATCGAGGTTCTTTTAGAACCGACGACGGGTCAGGCAAAATAATCAATAAGACCTTAACGAGAGGAAACAAAGCCTACAAAAAGCCTCCGGGCCTCACATCAAAACAGCGTAAGTGCCATTGCCGCCGGCTAAGCAAAGCCTCCGGGCCTCACACCAAAAGGTCTCTACGACCATCAAATTGAAAATTGACAACTTGAGGATTAAAGAGAGCTCGAATTGTAACCCAATTCGGAGAACGGATCCAAAATATTTAAGCAAAGCAAAGACTTCGGGCCTCATATCAAAAGGTCTCTACGACCAAACAGCATAAGTGCCATTGTCGCCAGCTAAGCAAGCCTCCGTGCCCTATATCGAAAAGTCTCTACGACCAAACAGCATAAGAGCCATTATCGCTGGCCAAGCAAAACCTCCGGACCTCATACTGAAAGATCTCGATGACCAAGCAACAGAAAGGCTACCGCCACTGGTCGAAAGCTCAAAAGAGATTCAAGGGTCAATTACAGCTCGAATCGCAACGCGACTCGGAGACTGGACCCAGAAGATCATCAAACGCCTAAGGGCGGGAAGTAAAAGGCACTATCGCCAACCAGAACCTCCGAAATGGTCAAAAGCTAATTGCAACTCGAATCACAACACGATTCAGAGACTGGACCCAAGGATTGTAGTACGCCCGGAGGTACGACACGAAGACCATTATCTCCCAACTCAGAGACTAGCTCCAAGAAAATCGCCAAACGCCCAAAGGCAAAGAATAAAAATCATTATCGCCAGCCCAAAAGGGCTCGAAGGTAGATAAGCCCGAGTCAGGATCCCGACTCAGAGACCGAATCCGAATGCAATTCGACCAACGCTCAAGAAGCACGACAATAGCCGAGGAAAATCTCCGGGCCGCTCGCCCACAAAGCCGCTTCAGTCCAGAAACACGAAGGGTCATCACCCTCCTCCCATACATACGGGAAGAAAGTGGAAGGCCAAATAGAGCTCGAGCCATGACATGACTCAGAGACTGAACTCGGCATCAATCTCCGCCCCTTAGCGCATCCAAAAAAGGATCCAAGCCGCTGTCCCGAACTGCCACGAGAATCCCCCTATTTGCACATTCCCCACTACTGCCTACGCAGTCAAGGGCCCTCTCCAACTCGGCCCCAACAAGAAAAGTAAGCCGCTATCTTTCGCTCCGCCCAAATCAAAAAGGTACCAAAGAAACAAAAAACCTCTATATATATATATATCAAGCACGCAGGGCGCCCTCTCCCTCTGCAGGGACCTTGCGACTATAGAACGGCCAAATCTACGCCCCGCATCGAAAGGAAAACAACTTGTCAAAATACGCCTTCTATGGCCTCGGCAAACGACAACCAAGCTCCCTGATTGTCCTCCTGGCTTGAGCCAATTCCTCCGGGAAAAGGAGCCCCCCGCGCCGACCTAATCGGGATACTCCTCGGCAGAAAAGCCACGAAATAGTTACCCTTTGACCATTGGGCCATCTAGTCGAAGGTTATCTCAGCTTTCCCGCTTTGCCTAATGTGTCTCGAGACACCCGAAGGCGGAACCCGAGAATAATTAAACAGCGGATACGCCTGAAGAGACGACCCAAGCGGCGCTATCAATACGCCATTGGCAGAAAAGGCAAATCCCCGGAACACGCACCCATGAAATCGCTCCGGCCTAGAAGCACGGAGGGTCACCGCCTTCCGCCCATGAAGGCAGATGGGAGCCGGAGGACCTACCTAAGCTCGAGCCATGGTGCAACCCGGAGATACCTCCAAAACCGATCTGTGCGATCAAGAGCAGCGACAGGAAAAAGGTACAAAAGGAACAAAAGCCTTAAATTTTTTTCTTATATTACATGTAAAAACATTCTCCGCCTACAGGCACGCCCCGCGCGCTAGAAACAAAGTTACGAAACAACGGAACCTCTATTTTTTCGTCAAAAAGAACGCCCACCGCCTTCATCCACCTTGGCTCAGGCCAACTCCTCTGAAAAGACAAGGCCCTTGCTCCAGCTTCCTCGAACACCTCCCTCCAGGATCAAACAGCAAACACGTTCTTCGACCCTCTCTTCGTGATCGAGGGCTCGACTCAACTCGGACTGAACGGCAACAGCTTCCCTCATACAAAGTCTCCATCTCTCGATCAGCCCTGGGTCGGCTTGATACAGCTTCCGGATCGATTACCCTGGCCCTGACCTTCGAAAGTCCAGACTCAGGTCTCTTGATCACATTCATCTAAACCGGGGCATTCTCACAGGACAAGTTGAGATGAACCTCGAAGATCAGGCTCGAAATTATCCAAGGCTCAGGTCCTAAGAGAACCAGCCCAGATCTAAGGCCATCGCAAATCCACAAAAGGGAGCTTCATGTGCAAAAAGGAAAACACGAGATACACCCCTGCAGGACATCTCCTTGTCCCCCTAAAAACAAGTAAAGAAGGTGTCGGGGAACAACGTCAGCGGCCAACACCGGAAGGGACGACTCGCCTGAAGTCCAGTACGCGCCTTCCCCAAAGAAAGAGGCCCCGATAAGCCCCAAAGCACCAACGCCGGACAACGAGACATACGCCCGAGTGCGCGACTTCCACTCCGTAAGAGTAGACGCCAAGAGCCAACCTTACGCTCTCTAAAGGAGTTACCCACACCAACGGGGCTCACCAGTGCACCTAAGGATGACCTCCATCCGGGGTATCGTCCCCAAAATCCTCAAAGGGCGCAAGAGCAAACAAATGCCAAGAAGAAAGCAGAAATATATCTCAAGCGGCCTGGGAAGATCATCCACACCCAGATCGATGAAGTCTCCGGGGTACCCAAAGATGACCTACATCTTAGGCATTACCCCCAGAGGCCTCGGAATTCAGCATAATTCGGGAGACCCTCATAGCACCGGTCTCTCGGGCCGATCAACAGAGGGACCAAAAAGAACCCGTGTCAAGTGGCAAATAAACAAGGCTTTTCCGCATTTATCAAAGCTCCGAACAAAATCAAGGTAGCGCCCCCGCGTGGGCGAATCTCCAAAGTAAATTCAAACACATTTCGGAGGATTATCTATGGTCCAGAAGCCCCCCCCATATGATCACCTCTCAACGCCTCTCTCGAGGAACCCAAGATGCCGTCAACTATCTCCACGTAACCCGAGGGGGTCGAAGGCCTGAATATGTCGGGTCGGCTTAAGCTCGGTCGGAAGCTTGATTATCGGGTTCGATGAAAGCCACACCGACCAACACGGGGTTTAGGAAAATGCTTCATCAGCGGTCGACAACAAATTAAGGCTTTCAACAGACATAAGGATATATCTGAAAAGGGCAGGGATTGAAAGCAGAAAACCAATAAAAAACATATTTATATTCGTATAAATCCTTATATACAATTGCATCTTACATTATTACAAAAAGCTTCTTTTACAAAAAAAGAAAAAGGGAAAGAATGCAGGTAGCATACAAGTCCAAAATAGAGCATCCTACGTGTAGCGCTTCCGAAGTCATCCTTCCGGTCATATGACCTCAAAGACAATGCCTTCCAAGTCCTGCCCCCGCCAGGATCTCATCCCTACCTTCCCGAAATGGCATCTTCAAAAGGAAGCAGGGAGAAGAGCAAAATGACGAAGGGATACCAGAGGAAGGCAAGAAGTGGCTGAGCAAAAAATTCGGCTAGCGCGGACTCCTCCTACATATTTCCCCAGAAGCCACTTCTCGAGATGTCGCCTCGGCCGAGTGGATCCAATCACCACACCTCCCGGAATCCAAAGGGGATGTAACACGCCGAGACAGTGAAGAAGGGTGAGCAGCGGTGTATAATCCGAGCCCCCTCTTAAGCAGCGGTATATAATCCGAAATCTTCCTCTAGATCAGGGGACACCGACCTCCTATGTCGCTATACCAAGCCAGTAACGATGGCAACAACAACAACAACAACAACAACAATAACGTCATCACAGCAGGACAAGCCCGTCCTTCCCAGGAAAGCTCGAGGGCTGGCCCATGGCTTGACTGACGAAAGATCTTAAGGCCATAGGCCCCAAACATTGCAGAGCAACAAAGGCCAGAAAAATAGCGAGGAAAGCAAGGAAAGCATGTATCGAAGGAGGCCTCCTAAATGAAGAACTAATCGCAAGGGATCTCAATATATATAGAGGGAAAAAACAAAGTAACCGACGGTGCCATTATCGCCCTCGAAAAGCGTAATGACAGGCGAAATTAATGCGTTCATAGAAGATGAAACGATAGCGACCAAATGGCGGAACAGAGTGGCAACAACGATGATGCGGCCCCGAAAAGCGAGGGATCATAATACTTCCGAAAGGTTCTAAAGAAGCGGGAGGAAGAAACGCCTCGACTTCTGTGGAGAAAGGCTGAGCCATCGGCGTAATGGCATGTCTAGGACCTCGAGGAAGAGCGTCAAAAACATTTCTTATCACTTCCCTCTAAGAAACGCGGAGACTATCTGTATGTGGGGAAATCGAGAGACCAATTTCCCTCGACATAGTGCTTCGAAGAGCAAATCCCGAAGGCACGGGATCTCGGTTCGGTTCCCCCTCGAGACCTAGCCGATGCCTTGCCCGGATCGAGCATCGACTAAGACCCTGATGGGCGAATATATTCCCGAGGGATGTGACTGGGGCCCGCGAGACTTCTCTAAACGGCTCGACACCAGTTCTCCTACAAAGAAATGCAGGCTATCACATCTCGTTCTTTTATTATATTTGTTTGATATATTAAGTTTGGACGCCCCCCTTTCTTTCTATAAAAGAAGGGTCACCAACACCTTGTAAAATATCTCCGTTGGCTTGACAAAGAAAGCAATAATATTCTCTCTCTCTTTCTCTAAATTCCTCTCTGGTTTTAAATCATATTCACCAATAGCTATTCTCTCGATTTGTCTATTATATCTGGAGATCGTCTTCAGCATTTTATTGTTTCTCGGTCTATTCTTCAAACATTTCGCTCAAACTCGATCATATAAAGCCTTAATTGCTTAAATATTTATCTGTTATTCCCTTCCCAACTACCCTCGATAAGATTACCCTCGATAGGCCCAAGGTAGGCTCGAGGTCTGGCCCCTAGGTATCTATTGGCTTGTCCTAAGCTCGGAAATGCTCCTTATTGGTTTGACTATCGTTTTGGCTAGCTCGATCTTTATTATTTTACTTCACGTTTAGCACTAATCACCCTTCCAAACTAGCTCGGGAGTAGATCACGTATTTTTAGAATCCCATTTAAAAATTTAATTGTTGTTACCATTTTCAGGGTAAACAATTTTGGAGTCAATAATGTGAAGAAAACGTCCATTCAAGAAGCACCCGAGCATAAAGAAGCAAAAATGGACTGAGGTAAAATCCACCGCGACCGCGGTAGACAACTAACGCGAGGCAGAATGTTTAGCCTTCACCGCGGTCGCGCCGCGACCGCGGTGAACTTTTCAGTTGCCAGAAAATTTGGGGACCAAAGTGTAACTCGGGAAAAACTTATTCCAAACCCTTATAAGTCTAGAAGCTCGCCCAAGATATTATTAAGCTTGTTTTTAGACTAATTTGGCGGCAAGAACAAGTGTGAGAAGATCAACCAAACATTAGAGTTTTTCTATCTCCTTTTAATTCTTGCAATTATACATTATGAACAAATTTGTAGTTTTATCTTATTTTGTTATGAGTAGCTAAACAATTATCTAGGGTTGATGGAACCAATTGTTTGTTGATGTTTTTACTCAACTTGTTATAATCGAGCCGGATTTATTATATGATTGTTCAACTACGTTTTGTATGGTGATTAATTGAATGGGCCCTTGATTAATCGAGTCTAATTACCTCCTATTGCTTGAGAAAGTATATTAGGTTAGACTGCTGTTGAACAACACCAATTTTGGGTAATTGAAGAGATTCATTACTTTAACATAAAAGTGGGTTTATAGATAACGAAACTTTGGTGGGATAAATTAGAGCTGCACATATTGTTAGCTAGAGTAGTTCGAGAGAATGCTCTAGTAAATTATCGTAGTTGATCGAGAGATAATTACGACAACCCATAGCTCATAATCCTCATATGGTATTACGGCGAGATTATGGCGAAAGAGTTAAGACGTAAACTAGCAATTGGGGAAATCAATGCCCCAGACCTTTTTACCATTGAATTATCTTCATTTTAGCATATTGTTATTTTTTATATCATTTGAAGTAGTTAAACAAAAACCCAAGAATGATTGATAAAAATCTTGCATCTAGAAATTGGTTGAGTTGATAATAGCATTGCCGAACAGTTGTAATAGATAGGTTAGTTCCCTGAGGATTCGACTCCGGACTTAAAACCGAATTATATTTGCAACGACCGCTTTGTCTTTTAGAAGGCATAGTTGGGCGTGATCAGAGGCCTCAAAGGCGAAACAGGAACACTCCCTTCTGGTTGAAAAGGGTAAGAGCGTTTGAGATCAATAATGAGAGGTTAAGTTCAGATGCTAATGCTGCAACCTCGCAGGTCCAAGAAAAGATAACCCTGATCGGCCAGCTTAGGGCCGAGATGTACGAGGTTAAAGCCTCAGTCGAGGAGTTGAGGAGTAACTCTTGGCCTCGATGCGGGATGCCACCAAAGAGGACCTAGCATCAACCAAAGTGCAGCCCCGAGTGATGAAGGAAAAATCTGACCAATGGTCTTAGCTAAATGAGGAGCTCTGGGCATAACTTGACTTCGCCATTACAAAACGGGATGCTCTCGGCCAGGAATACACTACACTGAATTCCAAATTAGAGGCGGCTTCGGGCGAGGTGTCATGCCCTAAACTTGGGGGGCGAGACCGGCAACCAATGCCTCACTTAACCTAGCATACCAACTTGCGACTGAGGGATTCTGAACATACAATGTCATACTTTGGCCATGGGGCCACATTGCAAGATAATTTGCGAGCAAAATACAACATTGAACGGAAACTAGCTTTGAATAAACATCAATATAAAGCTGGCCGACAAGGCCTTCATAACTACTACAGCTAACAAACCAACAAAATATACATACAAGGCCTACAAGCCCAACATACTGCACTAACTAACAGGATATGTCTACAAGCCTCTACTGATGGATGTACTATGGTCGGACAGGACCCCAACCTACCCATAATATATATACATATATACACACAATTGGTACTCAAAATCCTAGACCCGATAACTCTGAAGGACGTGGAGCTTATCGATCAAGGTGATCACGGATAGCACCTACGGAGGAGGTCCACCCGGCTGTCTATCCGAACCTGCATGCATGAAATGCAGCGTCCCTAGGAATGGGATGTCAGTACGAAATAATGTACCGAGTATGTAAGGCAATAGAATAACTGAAAGCTGAAACTAAACTGATAATATAATAATTGAAAGTAACTGGGAGTCAAAGATGATCTCGAGATATACTTATCTGCTGATACTGACTCAACTCTCTCAATACAGTAAGTAAAATAGTTGTTCGGCCCTATTATAAGGCTCGGAATGTGTAACTGCTCTGTCGTAGTAGGATCGCTCATAGGCGCTTGGCCATACTAGGCTCTGTACCTCGGCCATTTTGGGCTCTCTCATAGGCGCTCGACCAAAGTAGGCTCGGTATATAACTTACCATCTAATCAGAGGTTTCCCAATAGAGGCATGACCACCGGTTATAGCTCGATGGTGGTGAAAATACTGTAATACTATATATATATATATATATATATATATATATATATATATATATATATATATATATATATATATATATATATATATATATATATATAGACCCTCTGCTCTCTTCACTGGAAGAAGACAATACTTAACTGAATATAAAGTCCTGATAAGGGAGAATGCTGTAACTTATGAGACTAGGATAATGTACATAAGTTCAGGAATACGAACATCTCCTTATGCCTCATTATCAAACTCATGTAGTTACAAGATCATGCCAAAATGAAGAAAGGTTTAGCCTTAACATACCTTATCACAAATCTTTCCAATCACCAAGTTGAACTTTCGTCTTCGCACCTTAATCTAAAATAACAATAATTACACTATCATTAATTTACCAAAAGTACAACTATCGCACAACGAATGACAAGCTTATTTTGTATAAAAACGGTCAGCATCTCCCCTATAATCCTTACTTCCTCCAAATTCAAGATAACACCAACAACACAAGAACACAACAATATCAGCATATATACATTATTTTCCAACCTTATATACACCACAAAATACTACAAAATAGCCCAACTCACCCCAATCTCTTCATACACAAAACGACCACTGTAGTAGTGTCAAACAACCCGAAAATGTTACGACGGACGACCAGACCTCCACCCTGCATTTATGTGGTGTTTCTCCACACCCTTACTCCTCCAAAACTCCAGAAAACAGTAGTAAAACACGCAATCCAACAGCAACACAAAACAGTCCAAAAAATAGTCCGCTACAAGTGAATAACTTGAACTCACGACTTCCGATAACTGTCCCGTGAGTTCTTACAATTATAAAAAGACCTTCCAAACATCTACAGAAGAAAAAATAGATGAAAGAGATCAGTAAAATTACCTTATTTGTTGGATAACTCAGCTCCTATCTTTGTTCTTCAAACTCTAGCTTTTACCTCCAACTAGAACTTGAAAAGGAGAGAAAATCAATTAGGGTTTGTGGGCAATTTTTGGGAGAATGTTTGTAGGGGTTTAGGTATGGTTATTGTGTTATATAATTGAGTGTTAAATTGCAGGATATAAGCCCTTAAATGGGCTCTTTGGCCGACCCAAAATATCCCCTTTATGGACTCTCATTTACGCAAGTAGGTGACACACTTACTTGTCACCTAGTAGCCTGCGCAGTCTCGCAAAAAAACATATCTCTCTCTACTCCGATTTCATATTGACAAACGATTTGGTAGATCATCCCTTAATTCCAAGAATATTGGAAGAAAAGCTCAGCTACATTTGACCTAAGTCTCAACACATTTATGAATGTAACTTGTGATGACGTTTTACAACTTTTGTTCTACTACTTGCTTGAATTTAAAATATAACACACGTCTATCATACGACTAAAATAACTCGTAATATAATATCCTTGTAATTTTAAAAACCCTAATCTCACCCCAAAAGTACATGTTATAACATTCCCAACTTGTCGACTTTTGACGAAACTTATTTTCTTTTGTTTAGTTTCTAAGCCTTCCAACCCTCTTGGTACTTGGTATTTGTAACGACCCGACCGGTCATTTTGAGCTCTAGCGCGTCGTTCAGCGGTTTGAAGCCCTGAGTAGCTTCACTTCAGGTATTATGACTTGCACGCATGGTCGGAATTGAATTCCGGAAAGTTCGGAGTTGATTTGGAGAGATAATTCTCATTTCGGAAGCTTTAAGTTGAAAGAATTGACTAAGATCGGATTTTTGAGTAAACGACCTCGGAATCAGGATTCAAAGGTTCCATCAGGTTCGTATGATGATTTCGAACTTTGGCGTATGTCCGGACTGGGCTTTGGAAGTCCCGGGAATGTTTCGGCGCCTATTGCGGAAGTTAGCATTTTTGGAAGAGTTTCATAAGTTTGGGTTGAAGTGCATTTCAGTGTTATTGATGTCCATTTGGGATTCCGAGTCTAGGAATAGCTCTGTATGGTGATTCTGGTGTTGGGAGCACGATCGGAAGTGAATTCGGAGGTCCGTGGGTCATTTTGGAGTCATTTGGCTAAAGATAGAAAATTGAAGGTTTTTGAGAAGTTTGACCGGGAGTGGAATTTTTGATATCGGGGTCAAATTCTGATTCTGAAAGTTGGAGTAGGTCCGTAATGTCGAATATGACTTGTGTGAAAAATTTGAGGTCAATCGGATGTTATTTGATAGGTTTAAGCATCGAAAGTAGAAGTTTGAAATTTTAAAGTTCATCAAGTTTGATTTGGGGTGTGATTCGTGATTCTAGCGTTGTTTGATGCAATTTGAAGCCTTGAGCAAGTCCGTATTATGTTTTTAGACTTGTGCAGGTGGTTGGTTTGGAGCCCCGGGGGCTCGGGTGAGTTTCGGAGTAGCTTCGGAGCATTTTGTTGAGAAATAGGATTTCTGGTACTGGTATGATCGCAATTGCAATGGTCTGGTCGCAAATACGGTCATCACATTTGCGAGGTTCTGTTCGCATTTGCAAACCTGGGCAGCTGAGGGGATGGTTCGCATTTGCGAGAAATGGGTCGCTTTTGCGAGGCATGAAGGGTTCGTATTTGCGAAACCCGTATCGCATTTGCGAAATGGGCCAGTTCAGTCGAGGGTCGCATTTGCGATGCAATCTTTGCATTTGAGAAGCTCGCATTTGTGATCTTCCTGTCGCAAATGCGACATCAGAGGGCTGTGTCCAACTATTAATTTCGAGACTTAGACCATTTAGCTCATTTCCTTTCATCTCTAGGGCGATTTTGGAGCTTTTTGGAAGAGGGTTCTCACCTAGCACTTTGAGGTAAGTAATTTCTACACGACATGAGTTAAATACATAGATTATGGGTAGATTAACATGTGAAAATTTCGGAAGATCAAAGGTTTAGATAAAAAACCTAGAGTTTGATAAAAACAAGATTTTACCACGAAATTTGTCATGGAATGGAGTAAAATCATATATTCTTGATCCTTAGCTTATGGGTAACAACTTTCTTCAAAAATTTCCGGAATCCGGGCACGTGGGCCCGGGGATGAATTTTAGGAACCTTGCATTTAGGGTTGGGAAATTGGTTTAATAATTAGAATATGAACTTTTGAGCATGTATTGACTAGTTCTTACCCCATTTGAATAGTTTTGGATCGTTCGGCTCCAATTTGGAGGTTTGAGCGTGTTCTTGAATTGGGATATAGGCTCGGAGCGAGGTGAGTCTCCTTTCTAACCTTGTAAGAGGGAATTTTCCCCATAGGTGAGTTAATTGATTATGTGCTCCTATTTGTGGGGGCTACGTACGCACGAGGTGACGAGAGTCCGTGCGTAGCTGCTATTATGCTTAAGTCAGGGTAGTTTAGGACCCAAAAATATGCTTTACTTGCAACATTTGCAACCTTGTTGACAAATTTAAAAATGCTTAAAACATATCGAACGTGTAAACGAATTTCTAAAAGGCTAGATATCATTTCTTGACTTTTAAAGGAGAAACTTGTCTTTTCCTAAATAATTGCTCCTCGATGAATTATTGACTTGACTGTTTGAATGTGCTTATCTATTTTGGAACGGGCCGAATGCCTCGGTAGATTAAATAGATGCATCTATGGTTCGCGCTATTCGACCCTCTGGCAGTGCACAGTTTAAATATTTGTTGGATCGGGCCGTACAACCTTGGCATGATTTGCGCACGCTTGTATTGCTTGCCTTGAAATTCATAGATGTTAATATTTGTTTCTCCCTGGCTTGAGATAAATGTATAAATGATGAAAATGAATTTGGGAATTTCCTATAAACGAAAGAATTGTTTACTTGCCTCATGGTATTTGAGTTATAGTCATTTTTATGAAAATCCTCGATTTACTAATTTATTGGTATATTATCATTGGACCACTAGTAAGTGTCGAATTCGACCTCTCGTCTCTACTTTTTCGAGATTAGACGGGATACTTACTGAGTACATGTTGTTTTTGTACTCATACTACACTTGCAGTGCATTTTTGTTGCACATGCATATATATGTCTAGTGGCCTAGTTGGGTGCGGCAACATGGTTGATACAGAGACTTAGGTGAGCTGCACCTCTCGAGACGACCCGCAGCCAGCAGAGTCTCCATTAGAGTATTGTACTATATTTTCTTTTCTGTCCAATTTGTATTCTGAAAAGTTGTTGTATTACATTATTTCCTAGAAATTAGTCATGCACTTGTGACACCGGGTTCTGGGATGATTATGGGGTATTCTGTATTAACTTCTAAACATTCTTTTATTTATTTTGTAAAGATTATCTTTTACTATCCAAATTGAAGGAAAATCATAGTTTTCACAATTATTTAAACGATAATTTATTTAAGTATATATGGTTGGCTTGCCTGAGTAAGTATTTAAACGAGAATTTAATTAAGTATTCAGACCGGCCATGTTGTATGGAGCTGAGTGTTGTCCAGTCAAGAATTCACATATCCAGAAGATGAAAGTAGCAGAAATAAGGATGTTGAGATGGATATATGGGCACACTAGGGTGGATAAGATTCAGAATGAAGATATTCGGGAGAGGGTGGGCGTGGCTCCCATGGATGACAAGATGCGGGAAGCGCGGCTTAGATGGTTCGGACACGTGTGGAGGAGAAGCCTAGATGCACCGGTTAGGAGGTGTGATCGGTTGACTTTGGCAGGTATGAGAAGAGGCAGAAGGCGGCCTAGGAAGTATTGGGGCGAGGTGATCAGGCAGGACATGGCGCAACTTCATATTTCCGATGACATGGCTCTTGATAGGAAGAGGTCGAGCATTAAGGTGGTAGGCTAGGGGACAGTCGAGAGTTCTTCCCTCTTTGTACCGGGTAGTCTGTTAGAGTTTCATTAGGTTTGTTAGCGGTCTTTGTTGTATTCACATTGGTGTTTTGCACAGTTTTGTGTTATTTTCCTTTCACTTATTTGTTGTGGTTATTTTCTTTCTGGTATCTTTTATTGTTACATGTCATTTCTCTTATTTCTTTTCTGATATTATTGCCTTTCCCGTTGAGCCGAGAGTCTCCTAGAAACAGCCTCTATGCCCTTTTCGGGGTAGGGGTAATGTCTGCGTACACTCTACTCTCCCTAGACCCCACTAGTGGGATTTTACTGGGTATGTTGTTGTTGTTGTTGTTGTATGGTTGGCTTGCCTGACAGCGGTGTCCGGCGTCATCACGACCCTTAGTGGATTTTGGGTCGTGACAACATGGTATTAGAGCACTAGGTTCCCTTAGGTTTCACGAGTCATGAGCAAGTCTAGTAGAGTCTCGTGGATCGGTACGGAGACGTCTGTACTTATTTTCGGGAGGCTACAGGGCTATTAGGAGCACTTCCCTTCTTGATTTTCTCATCGTGCGATTTGATTCCTTTGAGGCTTATGTCTTTGTTTCCTTCCCAATCGATCTTATGCGATGCGAAGCGCTTATTATAAATCAGGAATCCAGAAATTCTAAAGGTACTACAGAGGTGGTGCGGGATGCTTCTCCGGCGTAGTTGACTTGACTATTGTCGTCGCCTTGTGGAAGGATATTCTATCATTTCAGCTCAGTAGTCGTACTTCTGAGAGCTCTAAGGCTAGGCACAAGTTGCCATGATGCTTATGAACGGTTATCGCGTAGTATTGATGTAATGGTAGGATGCTTGCCTACGTGCCGGGGAAACGAATGACTTGAAGGGAGGTTTACTCAGTGTATGATTTAGAGATTCGGTATTTTATTCCCAGCGGGGGAAAGGCAATCGGGCTAAGAATGTTCAGATTTGGGTTTGATGGAGTAACGAGGCTTGGTATTTGCGAGAGTGGTGGAATTTTTATCTGTGATGAAGTGCCGTTGTCCTTGTTGAATGTGCTAAGTTCGCTGGTGTTAAGACCTTCTACAATTCGCCTTTGGGGCAGGAAATTGTAAGATAGCAATGGAGAAGCGGCTGTCAGAGGTCGCGGGGTGTGGTGGTTCAGGATGGAATCGATGTTTATAATGTCGATGGCTCGAGAAGAGATGATCTCCGGAGAGGTTTAAAGTTAATAGCGGTCTATTGGTTCAAGAGCTACTGAGTTAGATTTTTGATCTAAGGCATCAGCTGAGCGGCGAAGGATGATGAAGGACATGTGGAAAGTGTCATGCGGTGGTTAAATCTCTAGAAGGCCAAGTGGAAGAAGCGGGAGTCAAATAGTTGCTCAAGAAGAGGTTTGGCCAAAGTGGGAGAGTGGCAGAGCAGCACGTGGATTCAGTGGCAGGATAACTGCACCCTTGAGGAATGTTTGGAGTGATTTGGGAATTTTAGTGGAAGGTGATTGAGTCTACGAGCTTAATTTAAAATATTGGCTAGCATAACAGCGGGAGATTTAGTATGACGGAAAGGAGCTGCTTGATATGAAGAAGGATACAACATAACTTTGAATTGGAAGATATGGTCACACATTTAGTTAATATCCACGAGGAGTGAATGGACTTGTGCAGCTGGTGGGTGAGCACGGGCTCAAGATGGGTTATTGATGTCGCAGCAATTATACCCCGTACAACATCGTTGGAAGATGTCGACGCGTAGTCTCCACATTTGGGGATGTCTCCTGTGAGCAGATCAGCGGTCGCGTGGTTGGCAAAGCTTCGGCGAAGGGTTCTATTAACTATCCGGTAAGAGGTCTAATATGTGAATGTTGCTAGAGATTCAGAGTGTTCATGAAACGCTAAAGGAAGGATTTTGCTGAATTTGGCGGTCTGATTGAGCAAGGTCATGTCAATAAGAGATAAAGAATCTTGGTAGGCTCTGGAGTGGTGTAATAGTGGCTTCAAGCTAAGTGGGAGAGTCCCACCGCCTACGGTTGCATTGCCTGGTCACCTATTTGTAAGATTTCTAGTTATCGGCATATTGATGGGTTACCGCGACTAAGGAAAGAGAATATCAGTAGTAATTTGAGCAAAGGAATTGAAGAATGTGTTCTATAATTGGCATCATCGATTCATGTTCAGGCTTCGGGAAGACTCGGGAATTATGCTTCGTGTAGAAGTAAAATTGCAAAGAAGGTGATTCGGCCGGGTGTTTCTTTGAGAGGGTGGTCATGTGCTAGCGGAGCCTTGAAGTTGATTATATTCGGGACCATGTTAGAGTGGGTGACTCCCAACAACGATCCTAGTGAATTCAAAGGTAAATAATGCGGTGCCTAAGGGTTTAAGCCTGCAGTACGGTTAAGAATCAAGCTTATGTAGCAGCTTATGGTAAGATCCTCAGAATGTTCTATGATGTTTTGACTTGCAGTGTAGCATTGGGAGGAAAAGGAGGAAAAGACTTCGTAGTCGTCGAGGAATTATCAAAATGGATGTACCAGTCGAGATGCGAATATGCGCACAAGGACGGTATGAGGTGGTTCGTGGGATTGGAGACAGCATAGTCTCGTGCTACAAGGCCACTCGGGTTGAGTGTATTATGTGTTGAGTGAAGTTATTATTATTCTAAGACAATTAAGGATAAATTGGAAGAGGTTGGATTGGTTAGCCATGGTTGAATTGGCATGCTGGTGGCAGTGATCAGTCCCTTCAGCGTGATTAAGTTATGCAAGTGATTTGTGATGGTACGTATGAGGCTTGTCGGTCACCGTAATTGATTTCATTTGGAAGTTTTCAAGTATTATGGCCTGTGATGTGGAGGCGGATCCCGAAAGGGTTGTGGTGGTTTAGGCCACTACTTGAAGATTTGAATGTTCTACGGTTGTGAGAATTTACCCGTGTGTGCTATGGTTCTCTTGGAATGAATTAAGTAAAAGGTTTCCATGTGAGGAAGTGTTTTCCATGTTAGTGGTTTAGAAGTTGTGATGAAATTCTTATACTATCGCATGCTAGCTTGTTAGATGCAGTGAGCGGTATGAAATTTGAAAGTAAGGATCAAGGATGCGATTTGGTGTTGACAAGGATGTCACGAGCTTGGATGAGCATGAAAGGGATTTGAATGTTTAGAGTAAGCTGGCATTGTCTTCAGCGTCACCTAAGATCGGTGTTTTGTGAAAGAGGCTTTGCATCCTGGTTATGGATTCTTGATCGCTTTTCAGTGTTAGTGCAGCCAGTGGTATGGATGTGCAGACTTGCTATCTATTATGGAAGGCCGTGGGGCGCGTGCCGCACGGGAAGATTGTATAATCGTGGCATGTAGGCACTTGATTGATTGAAGAATGAAGCCAAATATGAAGATTGTGGTAATATCGTTAATTTGAGAATTTATGCTTGGAAGACACTCAGTTTATTGGGTTGTGGACTGTGGAGGATTACTTCGGTTATGATGGTTGTTCTTGTGTGTTATGGGAAAAAGGGGTTATTATGGACCCCAAAAAGATTATTGGCGTAGTTCGGTACGATCAGAATCGGCTTGAGGTCTGTGGATGGATTTAATATGAATATGGGCTCTATATCAGGCCGAATGTGTTCATTTCAGCATAGCTCTCCTTATGGAGGAGTATTCGGACTTTGGATATTAATTCGTCGTCGGTTATTTCATGTAATGCTATATTGTGCCATGTGAGTTGTGACCGGCTCGATAATTTTCTTATGTATTGAGGTTCCGCGTAGCGATGGTGTTATGTGACAGAATGGCTCTTTAGTTTTAGAACATATATCGCACCTCAGTTGTGCTTGGGTTTGTTAGCTTATGGCGCTATATGTCCCCTCATGGATGGTATTATACACTTAGCGTGCTTGTGACAGATATTCGATGTTTAGTAATAATGAGCAATTTAGCTCGGTGTGTATCTCCTTGTGTGAGTTAAATGTTTGGGTCGGGTTGTGCGCCGCAACAGTATGATGTTGAGTACAGTTCTCTATATTTTAATTTTGTGTGTTTTGTTTTCCATTTTCTGAGGAAAGTTCATATTAGCTGTGTGAGTTAAGTAGTCCTTCTAGAGTTCGCTCGAGTTGGTAGCCTATTGGCACATTGTGGCATCATATGAGACTTTTGGTCAGGTCTGGGGTGGCTTGTTGCCGAGCAGTTCGTACTGGGTGAGATGAGATTATTGGATCTAGGGTCGGTGCAGTTGGATTATATGAAGTATAATGAAGAGCAAAGATCATTATTTGACGAGAATGAGGTAATGGTTCTTGTCGGAGGTGTAGACTCAATGATTTGTTGACTCAGCAGGTAGGTGGTTATGAGTTTCCACGCATCTCTTCCGTCGTGGTGGTATTGCAAAAGTTGGGACAAGACTTAAATATATCATGAGGTGCATTGTGGGCATCAGATTCGGGGAATGTCGGCTATTATGATCGGAGAATGTTGTTATGGTCCTGTGAATGATGTGGTGCATGGTGAGAATTCAGCAAAGGTATGCAGTCATGTTCTGGTACCTCGTGTAGTGATTGATACGCTGTTCATATATTGGAAGAAGGCATGGCGGAGAATTACGGATGTTGGAATTGGGTTCTAAGCTTATTTGTTTGAATAAAAGAGAATATCTTCAGATTTGATCAAGTTAATGTGCTCAACTAAGCTGTGGTAGCACGTGTAGGTGCTCAAGGTGTTAAACAGTGATTTCGGACAACTCCGGTGACATTCTCAGCACGTTCGAGGACGAACATATGTTTAAGTGGGAGAGAATGTAATGACCCGACTGGTTGTTTTGAGCTCTAATGCATCGTTCAGCGGTTTGTTCCCTGAGTAGCTTCACTTCAGGTATTATGACTTGTACGCGTGGTCGGAATTGAATTCCGGGAAGTTCGGAGTTGATTTGGAGAGAGAATTCTCATTTCGGAAGCTTTAAGTTGAAAGAATAGAATAAGATTGGATTTTTGAGTAAACGACATCGAAATCGGGATTCGAAGGTTCTAGCAGGTTCGTATGATGATTTTGGACTTGGGCGTATGTCCAGACTGGGTTTTGGAAGACCCGGGAACATTTCGACGCCTATTGTGGAAGTTAGCATTTTTGGAAGAATTTCATAAGTTTGGGTTGAAGTGCATTTCAGTGTTATCGATGTCCGTTTGGGATTCCGAGTCTGGGAATAGCTCCGTATGGTGATTCTGGTGTTGGGAGCGCGATCGGAGGTCCGTGGGTCATTTTGGAGTCATTTGGCTAAAGATTGAAATTTGAAGGTTTTTGAGAAGTTTGACCGGGAGTGGACTTTGTGATATCGGGGTCGGATTCCGCTTCCGAAAGTTAGAGTAGGTCCGTATTGTCAAATATGACGTGTGCAAAATTTGAGGTTAATCAGACGTGATTTGATAGGTTTAAGCATCGAAAGTAGAAGTTTAAAATCTAAAAGTTCATCAAGTTTGATTTGGGGTGTGATTCGTGACTCTAGTGTTGTTTTATGCTATTTGAAGCCTTGAGCAAGTCCGTATTATGTTTTTAGACTTGTGCGGGTGGCTGGTTTGGAGCCCCGGGGGCTCGTGTGAGTTTCGGAGTAGCTTCGGAGCATTTTGTTGAGAAATAGAATTTCTGGTACTGGTATGATCGCAATTGCGATGTTTTGGTCGCAAATGCGGTCGTCGCATTTGCGAGGTTCTGTTCGCATTTGCAAACCTGGGCAGCTGAGGGGATGGTTCGCATTTGCGACAAATGGGTCGCTTTTGCGAGGCCTGAAGGGTTCGCATTTGCGAAACCCGTATCGCATTTGCGAAATGGGCCAGTTCAGTCGGGGTCGCATTTGCGATCTTCCTGTCGCAAATGCGACATCAGAGGGCTGTTTCCAACTATTAATTTCGAGACTTAGACCATTTAGCTCATTTTCTTTCATCTCTTGGGCGATTTTGGAGCTTTTGGAAGAGGGTTCTCACCTAGCACTTTGAGGTAAGTAATTTACACAACATGAGTTAAATACATAGATTATGGGTAGATTAACATGTGAAAATTTGGGAAGATCAAGGGTTTAGATGAAAAACCTAGAGTTTGATAAAAACAAGATTTAACCACGAAATTTGTTTTGGAATGGAGTACAATCATATATTCTTGATCCTTAGGTTATAGCTAACAAATTTCTTCAAAAATTTCCGGAATCCGGGCACGTGGTCCCGGGGATGAATTTTAGGAACCTTGCATTTAGGGTTGGGAAATTGGTTTAATAATTAGAATATGAACTTTTGAGCATGTATTGACTAGTTCTTGCCCCATTTGAATAATTTTGGATCGTTCGGCTCCAATTTGGAAGTTTGAGCGCGTTCTTGAATTGGGATATAGGCTTCGGAGCGAGGTGGGTCTCCTTTCTAACCTTGTAAGAGGGAATTGTCCCCATAGGTGAGTTAATTGATTATGTGCTCCTATTTGTGGGGGCTACGTTCGCACGAGGTGACGAGAGTCCATGCGTAGCTGCTATTATGCTTAAGTCCGGGCAGTTTAGGACCTAAAAGCATGCTTTACTTGTAACATTTGCAACCTTGTTGACCAATTAAAAAATGCTTAAAACATATCGAACGTGTAAATGAATTTCTAAAAGGCTACATATCATTTCTTGACTTTTAAAGGAGAAACTTGTCTTTTCCTGAATAATTGCTCCTCGATGAATTATTGACTTGACTGTTTGAATGTGCTTATCTATTGTGGAACGGGCAGAACGCCTCGGTAGATTAAATAGATGCATCTATGGTTCGCGCCATTCGACCCTCTGGCAGTGCACAGTTCAAACATTTGTTGGTTCGGGCCGTACGGCCTTGGCATGATTTGCGCATGCTTGTATTGCTTGCCTTGAAATTCATAGGTGTTAATATTTGTTTCTCCCTGGCCTGAGATAAATGTATAAATGATGAAAATGAATTTGGGAGTTCCCTATAAACGAAAGAATTGTTTACTTGCCTCATGCTATTTGAGTTATAGTCATTTTTATGAAATCCTCGATTTACTAAATTATTGCTATATTATCATTGGACCACTAGTAAGTGTCGAAGTCGACCTCTCGTCTATACTTCTTCGAGATTAGATGGGATACTTACTGAGTAGACGTTGTTTTTGTACTCATACTACACTTGCTGTGCATTTTTGTTGCACAGGCACATATATGTCTAGTGGCCTAGTTGGGCGCGGCGGCATGGTTGATACGGAGACTTGGGTGAGCTGCACCTCTCGAGACGACCCACAGCCAGCAGAGTCTCCTTCAGAGTATTGTACTGTATTTTCTTTTCTGTCCAATTTGTATATCGGACAGTTGTTGTATTACATTATTTTCTAGAAATTGCTCATGCACTTGTGACACCAGGTTCTGGATGATTATGGGGTATTCTGTATTAACTTCTAAACATTCTTTATTTATTTTGTAAAGATTATCTGTGAGCACGTGATTTTTGCCTCGCATGATTTGCTCCTACAGAATTCCCAAAATTAGGATTTTTCTTTTAATTGATTGCATAATTTTCATGTTTATTTGCATTTCTGTGTGCATTTTTAGTTTATATAATTCATAAAAAATACAAAAATACGCATTGCATTTGCATTTAGGGTTTAATTTTACATATTTTTAGATTAATTAGTGATTAGGGTTTTACAAAAATACAAAAATCACAAAAAAAAATTGATTTATTTTTAGCTTTGAATTTTGTTAGTTTTCCATTAATATTAATTGTGTTAATCATCATTTAGGTTTAATTAGGTCCTAGGATTTAATTCAGATTTTTATTTTTTTTTTTAATTTTGAAAAGAGAAAGAAAAGAAAAAGATAAAAAAAGGAAATAAAGAGAGAAGTTTGAATTTGGGCCAGTCCAGGCTTAATACCCCAGCCCAAACAAAACCCCCCAGAGTCTGCCCCGTCCAAGCCCAAAATCCACCAAATACCCGGTCCATACCCACATCTTAACCCGGTCCAGCCCCCCTAATAACCTAAACGACACCGTTTCATGGGCATTAGATCAGGACAGTCGAGGTTTCTTGATCGGATGATCCTGAAGCTAGGGTTACATAATATATAAATGTCCAAACGCTACCCTACCCTCCCATCCAGTCGTCTCTCTCACCCCACCAAAAAGCCCTACCGTCTCCGCCGTCTGCCGCCGGAAATCGCCTACGGCAGCGGCAAGTCTCCAATCACAATCAAATTCACACCACAAGCCCACCTCGACCCCCCTCATCATGAATCCACCAGTATTTTCCCTCGAATCCCACTGGAACCCCTCGAATCTTCAAAACCCTAGTGCCGCCACAATTTTCCCCGGTGGCGGCGCCACCTCTGTTCAAGTCCAAATCTACACCCCAAGATCCCCTGCCTCCTCTCATCCCAAATACCTCACTCATTCCCTTCAAATCCCAGCAGAACCCTTCGAATCTCAATTCAAAAAAACCCAATTCCCAAAGAGGGTCTCAGATTCGATCCTGTTTAAAGAGTTGGGTCTATCTCGATTTTATTCGTGTGTTCTTATTAAGAACACACGATTAATATCGTAGTAGGCCAGAAATCAAAGAGTCGAAGGCTCAGGGGTATTTTCTGGATGTTTTCACCAAAATTTTAGGTACTGATTCAAGCTTCTTCTTCTTCTTGTATTTTGCTTTTATTGTTTATTCGTTCAAGTCTATTTTTCTTTATTTTGTTCTTTGTTCTGTCTCACATGTTTTTCTTTTATTATTATATGTTCACTGTTTATTTCTTCTGTTTTTAGGTTGCATCAATTAAGTTAATGACAAAGTTAGTTTTAGGTTCCTTATTGAATAAAATCAATTAGCTTTAGGTGTTAGTTGATTTCCCCTTAGTTTAATTTTAGGTCCCTTTTCTCTTTTGTTTAGAATCTTGGTCAGTCCCTCAAATTGTGGACTTGGACTTGTTTGAATCAATTCCTGGAAATCAGTAGGCCCAGTAATGAACTCATTTGGGTCTATTCAGACCCATTGAGTTGGGTCATTTGGCCCGGATCCTTGTTTGGTAAACTAGATGTAAAATTCAGGGTCATTAAGGGTAAATTGGGGAATAGCCTTAGAGAATCTTGCTCTAACAGAAATAGGAAGCCCCTAGAAGCTTCTAGCAAGGGCTTATAATTAAATTTCAGATGATAACTTGGAAAACAAGTCATAAAATCAGGGACCTAAGGGGTAAAATAAAACCTTCAGGTTGCCCTACTTGCTTGCCTATAAAGGCATTTCTTTCTTGCCTTGCAAGGGAGATTTTTGGAAGGAGCTGAAATAGAGATAAGAGATTTAGAGATCAGAACCGAGAGAAATTGAAGAGCTGAAAATATAGAGAAAAGAATTAGAAGAGCTAAGAAAAATACAGAGAAGAAAAGGCTGAAAAACTTCTGCAGAAAACACTGTTACATTGATTCCTAGGATGATTTTCTTTCAAATTCCCAATTTCTGAAACCATTCTCGAGTCATGTTGGTTTGAAATAAGTTGAAGTCCTGGTTGATTTTAGAGCTGGTTCAAGTTAATTTTGGGAAATCACTGTTACATTGCTGGTTGAGCTAATATTTGCTGCTGATGCTGTCTTACCTCTGCTGATTCCTGCCCTTTCTTCTTATTTTTACTTTCCCAGGTACACATTTCTGAATTTAAAGATGTGTATGAAGTTTCGACTTGCAGAATGAAATGAAAAATGGCTTCAACATGTCCTGTTTCTGTAGCTTAATGCCATTGCTTCCATATCATATAATTTTTTTTGATTTGTTTAGTATAATGACCGTTTATTATGATGGATAGGATTCTGATATGAACTTGAGTGTAATAGTTCCTATTTGATTAGCGTAGGATTTAGAGTTCTGTTATGGTGTTCTAATTGGACTGGAAAGAACATTCAGGTGGATGGTGTTAATTAAACAGCCACGTATTTTGTTTAAACATGAAGTTTGTTGTATCTAATTCTCTCATTATGTTTTTTAAGTGTTGATCTCAAGTCAGTTTGGCTGGGTTAAGTATTAGGCTACTTGAGCAAAAATGGTTAGAGAGTAACAATTGGTAGCTGCAATTCGTGAAGTTCAATTAAGTGGTGTTTTATTTGGTCATTTCATATGATAAGCTTTCTGTTTATAGAGCTATCTTTGGGATTATGGCTTTACAATGGCCAATCAGTCTTAAGTGTTCTTTGCTCAAACTGTTTGGGACCAGCTTTAGGAGTTCTTCAATAAGTTGGAGAAATCAGTTTGTCTTCTGAAAGATAAATCGGTAGCGTGTATATTTATTTAATGTTTCAACAGTCATGACCTATAGTTTGTCCATTTATCAGTAATTGGAAAGTGAAACGTACAAGGGCTGGCCTTTGAGTTGAATTGCGGACTCGAGCTAAGGATCTTGTCATTATTGAAAGCTATCCTTGTTCGAGTTTGGGCTCACTCTTGGGCCTAGGTGTGTTAAAAATGAGTTTGATTTTGGTTTAGTCAATTTGTGTCATTATTCAAATCTTTCAATCTCATGTTTATGTGCTGGTATCAATTTATTTTGCATTATCATGTTTTGGGTATGGATCCTTCGAAACACAGAAACCGGGCCAAACACTGGCCCAGTTATAACCATTGTCTTGGTCTGAGTCTGGGCCTAATCTTGAGCCCAAGCCTGACTGTCCCTTTCAAATGGGATCGAGGCCGTTGGGTTGCTGACTCATTCATGTTGGGCCTAGCCCCTTGAATAAAATAATTGATCCTTTCCCATGTAAGCCCCCTAATTAATTAATTAGAACTTCAATCATATTTAGTGTTAGTCAATTAAGTCCACTAATTAGAATCGAGGCGGGCTATAATAGATAATAATAGTTCATGGGCCTCCCGAACTTTAGTTTGAGTATCCTTTAAAAATGAAGTTGAGGTGCGCCGCGCCAAATAAAATCACAAATGCGTGGCCCTCTCTTAAATTAATTTTTAAAATTCTTAGAAAATTGAGGTGTGCCATTTAGCAAATCTCTGTGGCCCTCGCAATGCTAAAAATGCGTTAGTCGCTTTAGGCGCATATTTTAATAATCTACCTTCTTAAACTCGGGTGTGCATTTCATCACGTGACCCAAATCCAAATCCTAAAACGTTGAATAAAATGTGTTTCGGATTGCGGGTGCATTTCATGTGACGTGATCCAAAGACATGTTTTAGACGATGTTCAACTTTCCTTAAAATTAATTAAAAGCGGTAAATAATTTAAAATTGCACCATAGGCTAAAACATGTATAAAAATCAGATAATAAGCCAATTGTAATAGTTTAAGCGACCGTGCTAGGACCATGGAATCCGGGGGTGCCTAACACCTTCCCCCGGGTTAACAGAATTCCTTATTCAGAATTTCTGGTTCGCAGACTTCACAAGGAAAGTCGAAATTTTCCTCGATTTGGGATTAAAAATAAACCGGTGACTTGGGACACCAAATAAACTATCCCAAGTGGCGACTCTGATAAATAAATAGTCCCATTTCGAATAATGTCACTTAAATTGGAAAAACTCCCTTATACACTATCCTTCGGGGTGGTGTGGAAAAAAGGAGGTGTGACAGCTCTGGCGACTCCGCTGGGGACACAAACCCAGAACTTCGGTTCAGGGTTTAAGAATTCGAGCTTAGAATAGGTGTTATGATTGGCTTTATCTGATTTTCCTACATGTTTCATCCTAATGTGCTAAATGCTTTACCGCTTTGATATTTGGTGAATTGTATATATAAACTGCTACGAAACCCTTCCTCTCTCTGAGTCTTCTACATCATGGAGAAGGGTGCACTTCGTGTGACTTCTCTTCTGTCTAGAGTCTTATCCCATTTTAGAACGAGGTTCAGACAAGTTGCAAAGCCGGTGAAGCTTCTGTATTCCCGGTACCGCTCCCCCCCCCCCCCCCGGCTCGAGTTTTTCGCTCGGGTAAGCCAGGTCTAGAACAATAAACCCAGGTTTTATACCTAGTATAACAAAGCCTCATGCCGGATCCCTAGTAGGAACGTTTGTTTGCATCACGTGCATTTGACTTAGGAGACTCAACACAGGGGTTGGGTCTTTCTAGGACATGTGTACCTGAAATGAAAAGACCAACCTGATGCATCTTACGTGCTACTTGTGCATTTATTTGTTTTGGCTTGCATGTTGACCGACTTCTACAATAGGGAAAGAAAAATCAAAGAAAAGGGAAAAGAAAAAAGGGGAAACAAGAGTGAGAGGTAAGTATTTTAGAAAATTCTGAAACTCTGCCGAATTTTTGAGAAAATGAAATAAAAAGAAAGGTTTTCAAAAAATAGTTGGTTCCGTCAAAACTGACCGAACTACGCGGGTCTGATTCTCATCGAATGTGATATACATAGGCAAACCTCATCGGTTCCGACCCCAATTTTTAAAAATCCAAAAATATTTTCCTTTAGTTCCTTCTTTAGAAATCTTTCCTTAAAAAATTAAAAAAAAAAAGAGAAGAAGTTTTAAACTCAAAAACAGTTTCCTTCTTTCTAATGTCTTTCATATGGAAAAGAAAAACAAATCAATAAAAATCAAAATCCAAAAATACGGGTTTCCTTCATTTTGAAGTTTTTTTAAAAAAAAACAAAAATCCAAAAAAAATCAGAA
>NC_031994.1:1871740-1884144 GCF_001879085.1 Nicotiana attenuata
GAAGTACTTTTGTAAATAAACAAAAGCTCAGAAATTCAAAACATTTTTCTTAGAAAGTCCCTCTTTCGAAAATTGAGAGGCAACATCCAAAATCCAAAAATATTTTCTTTCTTCTTTAGAAAAAGAGAAAACAAATGAAAATTCAAATAAAAGTATTTTCTTTTTATTTTTGAAATTCCCAAAGTTCTAATCAAAAGAAAAGAAATTTTTAGAAGTTTTCTTTCAAAAAATAAAATAAAAAAAAATCAAAAATCCAAAAAAAAAATTTTCCCTTTCTTCTTTTAAAGCATTTTTTTAAAGAAAATTCCAAAAAAGAAAAAAAAAATCAAAAAAATCAAACATGTTTTTCTTTTGCCTTAAAGCTCCATGGTCTGAGTTTTATATAAAAAAAAGAAAGAAAGAGTTAGTTTACTCAATTCTCAATCTCCAAGAACTACGCTCGGTCTGATTCATGCGGGGTCATGATACGTAGGAAATCTCCATAGGATTCGACCATAACCAAAAGAAAGAAAAAAAAGAGTGATAAAAAAAGAGGAAAAGAAAAAGAGGAAAAACAAAGAAAGAAAAAGAGATGAAAAAAAAAAGAAAGAGTGGAAATCGAAAGAAGAAAAATGGGAAAGAATAAGGAAAGCCGGGATGAAGCATGCAACCATTGCAAAACATGTAGAAACCCATTTAACTGTATAGGTGCATCACATCCCAACGTGCGATTACCTATCTGTTATTTGTTTCAAACTAACCGTTTGTTGCTGTTACTTTCCAGTCCAGGTTTTTTATAGAATGGTGGTTGGTTTTTGTGGTAACCTGGCTTCGCACCCATACTTTACTAGATCAAAGGGGAGCATCGGAATGTCTTCAGAAATGACTCTGCCAACAATTCCCATCACGGACGATAGCCCAATTTCGGACATCCCGACCTCAGAATCGGCAGCTGCCGAAGAAAACAGAATCCTGCGTCTTCGGGTTATGGAAATGTGGGACGCTTGGGCAAATGGAAGAGGCCTCCAAGCACAATCCCGGGATTCCCCGAACTTTTTCCTAGAGCAAGTGGTACCTTCACTGTTCCGATCAGTCACCCAAATACACCACTAGGACACCCGACTATCTCAGCTCATTTTGTGGGAACACCTTTTGAGGTTCGCCCCCAGGTGTTAATTTCTGGTGCAGCTTCAAATATCTTCACCGCTCCCCTATACTCGGCCACAGCACAGCCTACACAGCCTAAGCCCAGTTTTGACCCCTCAGCTTTCACCTTCCAAACACCCACCTTCCAAATGGAACCTCCTCAGTTTCCCACTTATACTTATTCTCAGCTGCCGCAATTTGAGTTCACTGCAGGTCAAGAAAAGACTACCAAAACTCCTGAGCAAGAAGAAATTGCGAGAAAGATGAGGAGTATGGAGCAAAGCCTCAAGAACATACAAGGCTTAAGTGGGCAAAAAAGTGTGTCTTATGCCGATTTATGCATGTTCCCTCATGTGCACTTACTATTGGGATTCAAAACCCCAAAATTTGAAAAGTACGATGGGCACGGTGACCCCATTGCTCATCTCAAGAAAATATTGCAATCAGCTGCGAGGAGCCGGAGGAAGGGAAGAACTACTCATGGCCTATTTCGGAGAAAGTCTGGTTGGCATCGCCTCTGAGTGGTACATGGACCAAGACATATCCCGCTGGCACATCTGGGATGATCTTGCTAGAGATTTCGTTAGGCAGTTCCAGTACAACATTGATATTGCTCCAGATAGGAACTCATTGACAAACCTGAAGAAAAAATCCTCGGAAAGCTTCCGAGAGTACGCAGTTAAATGGCGTGAACAAGCATCTAGAGTAAAGCCTCCAATGGACGAGGTCGAAATGGTCACAGTGTTCCTCCAAGCTTAGGAAGCCGACTACTTCCAAAATATGATGTCTGCTATGGGAAAACCGTTCGCTGAAGCTATCAAAATCGGCGAAATGGTTGAAAACGGATTGAAAACGGGTCGAATTCTAAGCCAATCCGCTATCAGAGCTACCTCCCAAGCCATTCAGGGCGGGTCTGGAGGAGTAGCGAAGGGCAAGAAAAAGGAAGAAACATCCATGGCAGCGTCGGGTGCAAGAAGACACCGTGCTCCCAGATCCCTTCTCCCAAAAAGAACCCCGCAGCACTATTACCCCCACCAGGACATGGCCTATGCTCCTCAGCCATACATTGTCATGAATGCTCAACCTTATGTCTGGCCTCAGCAACAAGCCAACAGGAACCAAGCTCCATTTCCTAGAAACCAACCTCCTCACCAAAACCACTACAACCCCCGTCCTCCACAAAGCAACTTCCCCCTCGGAACCACCCAGAAGGCCAAATTTTACACCAATCGGTAAATCCTACTCCAGTCTGTTTCCAAAGCTTGTCCAAATGGGTCTGCTACAGCCAGTTCCTCAAACAAGGCAAAACCCACCATCACCCGCTTACAGAGCTGGTGCCCGATGTGCCTATCACTCAGGGGGGAAGGGCACGACACGGATGATTGTTGGACTTTGAAAAGAGCAATGGAGAATTGAAAGAACAGAGGAAGATAGTGCTAAGGGATGAGGATGTCCCCAATGTGACTAATAACCCAATGCCAGCCCACAACAATGGGCCGATAATTGGAATGATTTGTGAGGATAAGGAATTTGACCCGGCATTGAAGGCCATAATCACCATTGCTGATGTACAGAGGAAACCAAAAGCTGCTCCGAAGCAAGACAAAGGGGAGAAAAAGAACAAAACTACCCATCCAAAATCAGAGAAGAAAATTGAAGTAGGAACGGGGTCAATGCTTACCAAAGATGCTGTTCTCTATGTCCCACGGGGACGCAAGGAAAAGCAGATGACTTTGAGTCCTCCCAGGAGATTTGAACTGAACAAGGCAACCCAAATGTATGTGCCCAAGGGAGCTTATGTGATGCGGGGGCCAATTAATCCACCAAGGCTGAGTGAGCCCGTGGTTATTGGCCGCGCGCCACCGAAGCCTATGACAGATCCTGCCGCTGTGCCCTGGAATTACAACAAATCAGTGGTGACCTATAAGGGCAAAGAAATCTCAGGAGAATTTCAAGAAAATAACCCAGCTGAAAAGTATTTCAATTTGGAAGAGGTGAACAATGCCACTAGAAAGCGCTTCCCATCTAAGAAGCCCGTGGGTGCCGAAGAAGCGGAAGCCTTCTTTCAAAAGATGAAAATGGCGGATTATGAGGTGATCGACCAGCTTCGAAAATCTCCCGAACAAGTCTCCTTATTATCTCTGTTGATGAACTCCCCCGAACACCAGAAGGTATTAATCAAGACCCTCAATGAAGCATATGTGCCTGGTGAGACTTCTGTAGAGCAATTAGAAAGAATGGCGGAAAGGTTTTTCGCAATCAACCAGATCTCCTTCAGCAAAAATGACTTGCCCCCGGAAGGGGCCGCACATAATAAAGCCCTGCACCTAACAGTCAAATGCGAAGGGTACTACGTGAAGAGGGTTATGGTGGAGGGAGGTTCTGGGGTAGACATCTGCCCACTCTCAACTTTACAGCGCATGGAAATTAGGACCGAAAGAATCCGACCCAACAATGTCTGCGTACGAGCCTCGATGGTATAAAAAGGGACACGATTGGAGAGATCGATCTAATTCTGACCACCGGCCCAGTAGACTTTGAAGTAACCTACCGGGTTTTAGACATGGACACATCCTACAACTTTCTTTTGGGGAGGCCATGGATCCATGCAGCGGGGGTTGTTCCCTCTACTCTTCATCAGATGGTAAAGTTCGAGCATGAGGATCAAGAGATCGTGGTCCACGGGGAAGATGAACAATCAATTTATCGGGACCTATCAGTCCCATGTCTTGAAGCAAGAGAAGGGAGTGAGCACATAGTTTATCAGGCCTTTGAAATTGTGGTTGCAGACCAGTATGAAGAAGGAAACCCTTGCCCCCAACCCTTCCTTTCCAATGCAACAATTATGGTGGCCAAAGAAATGACCCGACATGGCTTCAAACCGGGGAAGGGACTTGGGAAATCTTTGTAAGGAATAGTTGAACCCATTACCTTGCCTGCCACTAAGAAGTTCTTCGGAGTAGGCTTCAGACCCACGCCAGCTGATATAAAATGGGCAGACGACAGAAAGAATGATGGATGGGTTTTGCCACAGCCAGTGCCACATCTGTACAGAACATTTGTCAAGCCGAAATACAATGAAGAGGAGGAGGATGAGGCTTTTACAGGCGAAGAGATTGAAGAGATCTGTGGGGCAATGAGGAAGATACTATATGAAACCCACATGGTCCAGCCAGGGGAGGGCTCAAGCACCGCTGAGGTGCTGTATATGGGACCTGGCGCCAAGCTGGAGAATTGGAAGGCTACGGCATTCCCAATCAGGCGGGAGTCCCGGTAGACCTGTCCTGCCACTTTTTCTGCATCGCGATTTATTCCAGGGTGTAACTCGGATGTTTTCTTTAGTTTCTTGTCTTTTAATTTCCAAATGTAAACCCTGTTATCTTCAAATTCCAAGAAATGAAATCAATATTTCATCGTTGATCTTTCTTTATTCTTTCTGATTTTGTTATTTTTCTCGTTTATTTCTTCTTTCAATTCTAATAATGCGGCTTTAAATAATATGACATGCTTGCGGACTTCATGCCCAGATGCAAACACGCTGTCTAATTGTGAAATAATGAACCAAGAACCGGAATACAATGAAGAAGAGGCTTTTAGGGAAATAAATCGAGAATTGGAACAAATTTGAGAATAAACCTAAGCTAAACTTAAATGATACCGAGCCAGTTAACTTGGGAACTTCTGAAGAAATCAGGGAAACCAAGATAAGCATTCACACGGATGAGAAAACCCGGGATGCAATAATCCAACTCCTGTTTGAGTTCAAAGATGTGTTTGCTTGGTCGTATGATGACATGCCAGGGCTAAGTGTTGATTTGGTGGTTCATAAGTTGCCAACTTACCCCGATTGTCCCCCGGTCCAACAAAAGCAAAGAATGTTCAAAACTGATATCAGTGACAAGATCAAAAAAGAGGTCGCGAAACAGTTGAAAGCAGGGGTGATCCGAGTGGTTAGGTACACCACATGGCTAGCTAATGTAGTCCCAGTTCCAAAGAAAGACGGGAAGACCCGAGTGTGTGTGGATTACAGAGATTTAAACAAGGCAAGTCCCAAAGACAACTTCCCTTTGCCCAATATTCACATCCTTCTTGATAACTGCGCCAAGCATGAGATACAGTCCTTCGTAGATTGTTACGCAGGATATCACCAGGTGTTTATGGATGAAGAAGATGCATAGAAAACAGCCTTTACCACACCCTGGGGTATATACTGTTACGGAGTTATGCCGTTTGGTTTGAAGAATGCTGGGGCGACCTACATGAGGGCCATGACCGCCATTTTTCATGATAAATGCATCGGGAGATAGAAGTGTATGTGGACGACGTAATCATCAAGTCCAAAACCCAGGATGACCATGTTCGAGACTTGAGAAAATTCTTCGAACGGTTGCGCAAATATGACTTGAAGCTGAATCCAGCCAAATGTGCGTTTGGAGTCCCATCCGACAAACTTTTAGGTTTCATAGTCAGCCGGGGAGGTATCGAGTTAGATCCAACAAAGATAAAATCTATCTGGGATTTGCCTCCTCCGAGAACCAAGAAAGATGTGATGAGCTTGTTGGGCAGATTAAACTATATCAGTCGGTTCATTGCTCAGTTGACATCCACATGTGAGCCCGGATTCAAATTGTTGAAAAAAGATGCAGCAATCAAGTGGACGGATGAATGTCAAGAAGCTTTTGATAAGATCAAGTAATATCTGTCAAATCCGCTAGTCTTGGTCCCACCAGAGCCAGGGAGGCCTCTGTTCTTGTACCTGACAGTCTTGGAAAATTCTTTCGACTGTGTCCTCGGGCAACATGATGTAACCGGGAAGAAAGAACAGGTGATCTACTACCTGAGCAAGAAGTTTACCAGCTATGAAGCTAAGTATACTCTGTTGGAGAGAACTTTCATAACCAGGTTGGATCCTTTGAAATACATATTCCAGAAACCGATGCCCACGGGAAGATTAGCAAAGTGGCAGATCTTGCTCACTGAATTTGATATAGTCTATGTCACTCGCACGGCAATGAAGACCCAGGCATTGGCAGATCATTTGGATGAAAACCCGGTTGATGAAGAATACCAACCTTTGAACACCTACTTCCCGGATGAATAAGTAAACTCAATCGAGGCGATATCCGAGGATACTACTGCTTGGAAAATGTTCTTTGACGGAGCGGTAAATGCAAAAGGTGTAGGAATTGGGGCAATCTTAATCTCACCCACTGGTCAGCACTATCCAGCACAGCCAGGCTTCGGTTTTTCTGCACAAACAACACTGCTGAGTATGAAGCCTGCATCATGGGTATGAACATGGCGATTGACCAGGACGTCGAAGAGTTGTTGATTATGGGAGACTCAGATCTGATTATCCGGCAAGCCCAAGGAGAATGGGAAACCCGAGATGTTAAACTTATTACCTATCGGCAACATGTGGAAGATCTTAGCAAGCGGTTCAAGTCAATAGAGTTCAGGTACATCCCTCGTTGTCACAATGAACTAGCTGACGCACTCGCCACTCTGGCCTCGATGTTGCCCTACCNCAGAATCGGCAGCTGCCGAAGAAAACAGAATCCTGCGTCTTCGGGTTATGGAAATGTGGGACGCTTGGGCAAATGGAAGAGGCCTCCAAGCACAATCCCGGGATTCCCCGAACTTTTTCCTAGAGCAAGTGGTACCTTCACTGTTCCGATCAGTCACCCAAATACACCACTAGGACACCCGACTATCTCAGCTCATTTTGTGGGAACACCTTTTGAGGTTCGCCCCCAGGTGTTAATTTCTGGTGCAGCTTCAAATATCTTCACCGCTCCCCTATACTCGGCCACAGCACAGCCTACACAGCCTAAGCCCAGTTTTGACCCCTCAGCTTTCACCTTCCAAACACCCACCTTCCAAATGGAACCTCCTCAGTTTCCCACTTATACTTATTCTCAGCCGCTCCAATTTGAGTTCACTGCAGGGCAAGACAAAGACTACCAAAACTCCTGAGCAAGAAGAAATTGCGAGAAAGATGAGGAGTATGGAACAAAGCCTCAAGAACATACAAGGCTTGAGTGGGCAGAAAAGTGTGTCTTATGCCGATTTATGCATGTTCCCTCATGTGCATCTACCCATGGGATTCAAAACCCCAAAATTTGAGAAGTATGATGGACACGGTGATCCTATTGCTCATCTCAAGAAATATTACAATCAGCTGCGAGGAGCCGGAGGAAGGGAAGAACTACTCATGGCCTATTTCGGAGAAAGTCTGGTTGGCATCGCCTCTGAGTGGTACATGGACCAAGACATATCCCGCTGGCACATCTGGGATGATCTTGCTAGAGATTTCGTTAGGCAGTTCCAGTACAACATTAATATTGCTCCAGATAGGAACTCATTGACAAACCTGGAGAAAAAATCCTCGGAAAGCTTCCGAGAGTACGCAGTTAAATGGCGTGAGCAGGCCTCCGGGGTAAAGCCTCCAATGGATGAGGTCGAAATGGTCACAGTTTTCCTCCAAGCTCAGGAAGCCGACTACTTCCAAAATATGATGTCTGCTATGGGAAAACCGTTTGCTGAAGCCATCAAAATCGGCGAAATGGTTGAAAATGGATTGAAAACAGGTCGAATTCTAAGCCAATCTGCCATCAGAGCTACCTCTCAAGCCATTCAGGGCGGGTCTGGAGGACTAGCAAAGGGCAAGAAAAAGGAAGAAACATCCATGGCAGCGTCGGGTGCAAGAAAACACCGTGCTCCCAGATCCCTTCTCCTAGAAAGAACCCCGCAGCACTATTACCCCCACCAAGACGTGGCCTATGCTCCTCAGCCATACACGGTCATGAATGCTCAACCTTATGTCCAGCTACAACAACAAGCCAACCGGAACCGAGCTCCATTTCATAGAAACCAGCCTCCTTACCAAGCCCACTACAATCCCCAACCTCCACAAAATAACTTCTGTGCTCGGGAGCCACCAAGGAGAACAAATTTCACACCAATTAGCGAATCTTATTCTAGCCTGTTCCCCAAATTGGTCCAAATGGGTTTGTTGTAGCCTGTACCCCCAAATAGGCAGAACCCAGAATCACCCCCTTACCAACGTGGCACTCGATGCGCTTATCACTCAGGAGCTGAGGGGCATGATACAGAAAATTGTTAGACTTTGAAGAGAGCCGTGGAAGATTTGATAGAACAAAGGAAGATAGTGCTGAGGGATGAAGATATTCCCAATGTGACCAACAACCCACTGCCATCCCACAACAACGGGCCGGTAATTGGAATGATTTGTGAGGACAAGGAATTTGACCTAGAGTTGAAGGCCATCATTGCCATCGCGGATGTGGAAAGGAAACCAAAAGCTGCCCCGAAGCAAGAAAAAGGGGAGAAAAAGAACAAAACCACCCCTCCAAAGTCGGAGAAGAAGATTGAAGTTGAAACTGGGGAAACGCCTCCCAAAGATGATGTTCTCTATGTCCCTCGAGGCCGCAAAGAAAAGCAGATGACTTTGAGTCCTCCCAGGAGATTCCAGCTGAATAAGACAACCCAAATGTATGTGCCCAAGGGAGCTTATGTGATGCGGGGGCCAATTAATCCACCAAGGCTGAGTGAGCCCGTGGTTATGGCCGCGCGCCACAGAAGCCTATGACAGATCCTGCCGCTGTGCCCTGGAATTACAACAAATCAGTGGTGACCTATAAGGGCAAAGAAATCTCAGGAGAAGTTCAAGAAAATAACCCAGCTGAAAGTATTTCAATTTGGAAGAAGTGAACAACGCCTCTAGAAAGCGCTTCCCGGCTAAAAAACCCGTGAGTGCCGAAGAAGCGGAAGCTTTCTTTCAAAAGATGAAAATGGCGGATTATGAGGTGATCGACCAGCTTCGAAAATCTCCCGAACAAGTCTTCTTACTATCTCTATTGATGAGCTCCACCGAACATCAGAAGGTATTGATCAAAACCCTTAACGAAGCCTATGTGCCTGTCGAGACTTCTGTAGAGCAGTTGGAAAGAATGGCAGAAAGGTTTTTCGCAACCAACCAGATCTCCTTCAGCAAAAATGACTTGCCTCCGGAAGGGGCTGCACATAACAAAGCCCTGCACTTAACTGTCAAATGTGAAGGATACTACGTGAAAAGGGTTATGGTGGATGGAGGTTCTGGAGTGGACATCTGCCCACTCTCAACACTACAACGCATGGAAATTGCGACTGAAAGGATTCGTCCCAACAATGTCTGCGTACGAGCCTTCGATGGTATCAAAAGGGACACGATTGGAGAGATCGATTTAATTCTGACCAATTGCCCAGTGGACTTTGAGGTGACTTTCCAAGTTCTAGACACGGACACATCCTATAACTTTCTCTTAGGGAGACCATGGATCCACGCAGTAGGGGCTGTACCTTCCACTCTTCATCAAATGGTGAAATTTGAGCATGAGGATCAAGAAATCGTGGTCCATGGGGAGGACGAGCAATCAATTTATCGAGACCCTTCAGTCCCATGCCTTGAAGCGAGAGAAGGTAGCGAGCACATAGTTTATCAGGCCTTTGAAGTTGTGGTGGCAGACCAGTACGAAGAGGGAAACCCTTGCCCCCAACCCTTCCTTTCCAATGCATCAATTATGGTGGCTAAAGAAATGATACGACATGGTTTCAAACCAGGGAAGGGACTTGGGAAGTCCTTGCAAGGAATAGCTGAACCAGTTACCCTGCCTACCACTGAGAAGTTCTTCGGGATAGGCTTCCAACCTACTCCGGATGACATAAAATGGGCGGACGACAAAAAAAATGATAATGGGTTTTACCTCAACCGCTGCCACATCTGTACGAGACATTTGTGAAGCCAAAATACAATGAAGAAGAAGAGGATGAGGCCTTTACGGCCGAAGAGATTAAAGAGATATGTGGGGCAATGAGGAAGATACTATGTGAAACCCACATGGTTCAGCCAGGAGAGGGCTCAAGCACCGCTGAGGTGCTGTATATGGGACCAAACGCTAAGCTGCAGAATTGGAAGGCTACGCCATTCCCAATCAGGCGGGAGTCCTGGTAGACCTGTCCTGCCCCTTTTCCAGCATCGCGAGTTATTCCAGGGTGTAACTCGGATGTTTTCTTTAGTTTCTTGTCTTTTAATTTCCAAAATGTAAACCCTGTTATCTTCAAATTCCAAGAAATGAAATCAATATTTCATCGCTCATCTTTCTTTATTCTTTCTGATTTTGTTATTTTTCTCTTTTATTTCTTCTTTCAGTTCTAATAATGCGGCTTTAAATAACATGACATGCTTGCGGACTTCATGCCCAGATCCAAACACGCTGTCCAATTGTGAAATAATGAACCAAGAACCGAAATACGATAAAGAAGAGGCTTTTAGGGAAATAAATCGAGAATTGGAAAAATTTGAGAATAAACCTAAGCCAAACTTAAATGATACCGAGCCGGTTAACTTGGGTAGTTCTGAAGGGAAACCAAGATAAGCATTCACACAGACGGGAAAACCCGGGATGCATTAATCCAACTCCTGTTTGAGTTCAAAGATGTGTTTGCTTGGTCGTAAGATGACATGCCAGGGCTAAGTGTTGATTTGGTAGTTCATAAGTTACCGACTTACCCCAATTGCCCCCCGGTCCAGCAAAAGCAAAGAAAGTTCAAAACTGATATCAGTGACAAGATCAAAGAAGAGGTCACGAAACAGTTGAAAGCAGGGGTGATCCGAGTGGTTAGGTACACCACATGGCTAGCTAATGTAGTCCCAGTTCCAAAGAAAGACGGGAAGACCCGGGTGTGTGTGGATTACAGAGATTTAAACAAGGCAAGTCCCAAAGACAACTTCCCTTTGCCCAACATCCACTTCCTTGTTGATAACTGCGCCAAACATGAGATACAGTCCTTCGTGGATTGTTTCGCAGGATATCACCAGGTGTTGATGGATGAAGAAGACGCCGAGAAAACAGCCTTTACCACACCTTGGGATACATACTGTTACAAATTCATGCCTTTTGGTCTGAAGAATGCTGGGGCGACCTACATGAGGGCCATGACCGCCATATTCCATGTTATGATGCATCAAGAGATAGAGGTGTATGTGGACGACGTAATCATCAAGTCCAAAACCCAGGATGACCATGTTCGAGACTTGAGAAAATTCTTTGAGCGGTTGCGCAAATATGATTTGAAGTTGAACCCAGCCAAATGTGCGTTTGGAGTCCCATCGGGCAAACTTTTGGGTTTTATAGTCAGCCGGAGAGGTATCGAGTTAGATCCAACAAAAATAAAATCTATCCGGGATTTGCCTCCTCCGAGAACCAAGAAAAATGTGATGAGCTTGTTGGGCAGATTAAACTATATCAGCCGGTTCATTGCTCAGTTGACATCCACATGTGAGCCCATATTCAAATTGCTGAAGAAAGATGCAACAATCAAGTGGACGGATGAATGTCAAGAAGCTTTTGATAAGATCAAGGAATATCTATCAAATCCGCCAGTCTTGGTCCCACCAGAACCAAGGAGGCCTCTTTTCTTGTACCTAACAGTCTTGGAAAATTCTTTCGGCTGCGTCCTCGGGCAACATGATGTAACCGGGAAGAAAGAACAGGCGATCTACTATCTGAGCAAGAAGTTTACCAGCTATGAAGCTAAGTATACTCTGTTGGAAAGAACCTGTTGAGCCTTAACTTAGGTCGCTCAGAAGCTGAGACATTATCTGCAAGCCTACACCACTTACCTCATAACCAGGTTGGATCCTTTGAAATATATATTCCAGAAACCAATGCCCACNTCCTTCTGAGTAGAAGGAGTTGAAGGAGCAGTTGCAGGAATTGCTTGATAAGGGTTTCATTTGGCCCAGTGTATCACCTTGGGGTGCTCCTGTCTTATTTGTGAAGAAGAAGGATGGCTCTATGCGTATGTATTGATTATCGCCAGTTGAATAAGGTGACAGTGGAGAACCGTTATCCCTTGCCTCGTATTGATGACCTGTTTGACCAGTTACAAGGTGCTTGTGTGTTTTCTAAGATTGACTTGCGTTCGGGCTATCATCAGTTGAAGATTCGGGAGCCAGATATCCCGAAGATTGCCTTCAGGACTCGGTATGGTCATTGTGAGTTCCTTGTTATGTCAATTGGGCTGACTAACGCCCCAGCAGCCTTTATGCACCTGATGCACAGAGTTTTTCGGCCATATCTTGATTCATTATTGATTGTTTTTATTGATGACATTCAGGTATACTCCCAGAGTCAGGAAGATCATGAGCAGCACCTGAGGACAGTGCTCCAGACCTTGAGAGAAAAAGAAAGTTAGTATGCTAAGTTCTCGAAATG
>NC_031994.1:1887563-2063992 GCF_001879085.1 Nicotiana attenuata
CCCTAGAAGCTTCTAGCAAGGGCTTATAATTAAATTCAGATGATAACTTGGAAAACAAGTCATAAAATCAGGGACCTAAGGGGTAAAATAAAACCTTCAGGTCGCCCTACTTGCTTGCCTATAAAGGCATTTCTTTCTTGCCTTGAAAGTCAGATTTTGGAAGAGATGAATATAGATCGAAGAGACCTTAGAGATCCAAGATCTGAAATACAGAAAAAGAGCTAAAAAAAATCCTGAAAAATTCTAGGCGGCTAAAAACTTCAAAAATACTGTTTCATTGAGTCCTGTTGGTGATTTCTGAAGCTTCTCCTAGTGCTAAAATAATTTCTGGGTAGCTGATAGCTGAAATGAATTGAAATCAAGTCTAGTTTGAGGTCTTCTGGTTCATTGCTGGGTTTGAAGTTGTTTTTCTAGGCTGTTTTACTTTATTTTCTGGGTTAAACTGCTTGTTTACCTGCTGATCCTGTGTTTCTGTTGTCTGTTGTTTCCTCACCTCTTTTTCCCTTTCAATTTCCAGGTACACATCTCCTAAAACTGTGTAATCTGATGCTAGAATGGAAAAATGAAATAAAGGAATGGAAGTCTTTTGGAGTTTCTGAGGATCATTCTTGTGTACTGTCATGTATTTAAAACTGTTTGTTTAAGTCGTTTCCCTATGTAGACTGTAGCTGTAGTTCGAATACCAAGTTTGCTTAAGTCCCTATGCATTTAATAAGCACAACATGTAGATTTTGTTGAGTAGAACTAGTAATAGTTGCTTGGTTTTAAATGACTTCCTGATTGCTGGAGTTATACATGATCCCCTGTTTTGTAGATGCATAATACCCTTTAGTAATTTTAGCTATGATGTAGTAATTGAACTTTTGTCACTCATGAAGCATGGAGACCATGAAAGATTAATCCTATGATAGTTTTGATCTTTTAAGTGTTCTGAGGGTATGTTACCATTTTGTTTTGAAATGTTAGCATAAGTTTTATCTTTTTTAATTTGAATATCGTGAGAATATGTTAAACATGACAGGTGGTTTAGGTTAGTCACTACTGTAATGTCAATCAATGTCTCTAAAATGCTAGTTGATGATAGTTTGGATTTTTGGCAATCAAGTGTTAATTCCAGAAGTCTTTAATGTTTTCTATCACTATAGTTCTGAATATCAAAGTGGCATGACATTTATATGTGAAGAATTTAAAAGCTGTATGTTGTTCAGTATAAAGTGAGACATTGCTTATGTTTTAAAATCAGTGGTATTTCATTAACAGGTGAATTGTTCATGAGTAAATCACAGTTTCATTTGGGGTGGGCTTCAGGGACTCGATCCCGAATCTTTTGCTTGCAGCTTGTGTTTGCTAAATACCTGGGCTCCTTTGGGCCTGGGTATCGAATTATTCTAAGCTGAAGGGAAGCCCACTACGTTTTGGGCAGCCTCACAAGTTAGAGACATGGGCCTGTTTTAATTCAGGTCGTCCCATTAATGGGATGGTTATTTTAATAACAGCCTCACAATTGGAATGGGTTTGAGTTTGAATCACTTGCTCGAAATAGAGTTCAAATACCCTTAGTGTTTAATTAGTGAAATTCCTTTAAATGAATTCGAGGCGAGCCATAATTAGATAATTCACCATGAATGGCCCTCATAAACTAGTTTAGAAACCTTTAAGCTAAAATGAATGGAGGCGCGTCGCGCCAAATAAAATCGTAAACGCGTGGCCCTCTTTTGATTATTTCCCTTTTTTAAAATACTTAGAATACGAGGTGTGCCATTTAGCAAATTTCCATAGCCCTCGCAAAGTTAACAACGCGTAGTTGCTTTAGGCGCGTTATTTAATAATATTACCTTCCTAAACTCGGGTGCGCATTTCATGTGACCCAAATCCAAATCTTAATAACGTTGAGTAAAATATGTTTAGGATTGCGGGTGCATTTCATGTGACGCGGTCCAAAGACATATTTTAGACGACGTTAAATCTTCTTTAAAATGAATAAAAGCGGTTATAAAGTTAAAATTGTACCATAGGCTAAAACATATATTAAAATCAGATAATAAGCCAATTATGATAAGCGACCGTGCTAGAACCACGGAATTCGGGGGTGCCTAACTCCTTCCCTCGGGTTAACAGAATTCCTTATCCAGAATTTCTGGTTCGCAGACTTCAAAAGAAAAGTCGAAATTTTCCTCGATTTGGGATTCAGAATAAACCGGTGACTTGGGACACCAAATAAACTATCCCAAGTGGCGACTCTGATAAATAAATAATCTCATTTCGAATAATGTCACTTAAATTGGAAAAACTCCCTTATATACTACCTTCGGGTGTGTGTAAAAAGGAGGTGTGACAGCTCTGGCGACTCTGCTGGGGGTCCAAACCCAGAACTTCAGTTCAGGGTTCATGAATTCGAGCTTAGAATAGCTGTTATGATTGGCTTTATCTATTATCTGATTTTTTTACATGTTTGAGCCTAATGTGCTAAATGCCGCTTTTACCGTTTTGATATTTAGTGAACTGTATATAAATTGCTACGAAACCCTTCCTCTCTCTGAGTCTTCTAAATCATGGAGAAGGGTGCACTTCGTGTGACTTCTCTTCTGTCTAGAGTCTTATCCCAAATTTTAGAACGAAGTGCGGACAAGTTACAAAGCCGGTGAAGCTTCTGTATTCCCGGTACGCTGCCCCCCCTCCCCCCCCCCCCCACGGCTCGAGTTGTCCGCTCGGGTAAGCCAGGTCTAGAACAATACACCCAGGGTTTTAAACCTAGTATAACAAAGCCTCATGCCGGATCCCTAGTAGGAGCGTTTGTTTGCATCACGTGCATTTGACTTAGGGGACTCAACACAGGGGTTGCGTCCGTCTAGGACAGGTGTACCCAAATTAAAAAGACCATCCTGATGCATCTTACGTGCTACTTGCACATTTGTTTGATTCGGTTTGCATGTTGACCGGCTTCTAGAATAGGGAAAGAAAAACAAAAAAAAGGAAAAAAAAAAGAAAATCAAAAAAAAGGAGAGGTAGGTATTTAGAATATTCTGAAACTCTGCCGAAATTCTGAAAAAATGAAAAAAAGAAAAGTCGTTTCAAAATGAGCCAAAATTTTCAAGTGTCATGTTTCCCCTGTTCTGTCAAAACTGACCAAACTACGCGGGTCTGATTCTCACTGGATGTGAGATACGTAGGCAAACCTCATCGGTTCCGACCCCAATTTTCAAAAATCAAAAAATATTTTCCTTTAGTTCCTTCTTTAGAAATCTTTCCTTAGAAAATTCAAAAAAAAAGAGAATTTTTTTTTAGAACTCAAAAATGGTTTCCTTCTTTCTAATGTCTTTCATACGAAAAAAGAAAAACCAATAAAAATCAAAATCCAAAAATACGGGTTTCCTTCATTTTGAAGTATTTTTCCAAAAAAAAAAATCCAAAAAAAAAAATCAGAAACAAAAATCAAAAAAAAAAACTCCTTAGATGTCTTTCTTTCATAAGTGTCAATAAAAAAAAAATTGAAAAATTGAAGTCCAAAAAATTTTTTTGCTTATTTTTAGAAGTACTTTTATAAATAAATAAAAATTCAGAAATTCAAAACATTTTCTTAAAAAAGAAAAAAAAGGTCCTTCTTTCGAAAATTAAGAGGCAATTTCCAAAATCCAAAAAACAAATATTTTCTTTCTTCTTTAGAAAAAGAGAAAACAAATAAAAATTCGAACAAAAATATTTTCTTTTTACTTTTGAAATTCCCAAAGTTCCAATCAAAAGAAAATGAATTTTTTAGAAGTCTTTATTTCAAAAAACAAAACAAAAATCTAAATAAAAAAAATCAAAAAAAATATTTCCTTTCTTCTTTTAAAGCATTTCTCTCAAAAATTCAAAAAAAAAAGAGTTAGCTTATTTACTCTATTCTCGATCTTCCCGAACTACGCAAGATCTGATTCATGCGGGGTCATGATACGTAGGCAATCCCCATCGGATTCGATCATAGCCATAAAATAAGTTGAGTGAAAAAATAAGAAAAAAAAAAGAGAGAGTAAAAAAAAGGAAAAAAAAAGAAGAAAACAAAAAGAGAGTGCCAAAATAAAAGAGCGGCAAAAACAAAGTGAAAAAAATTCAGAGTGATTAAAGAAAGGCAGAAATAAAAGAAAAGAGGTACATACTGAAAGAGTTAGTTAAGGCCAGGATGAAATATGCAACTGTGCAAACACATGGTAGAAGCGTTTAACTGTTAAGTGCATTGCATCCCAACGTGCGATTTCCTATATGTTAAATGTCACAAAACTAACAAGTTTGTTGGTGTGAGCAAATTAGCCAGGTTCTGTTCAGGTGGTTGGTTTTGTTGGTATGCGGTGATGAACGCGCAACCTTGCACGCGGCCACAACATTATACACAAAATCGAGCTCTACCTCCCAGAAATGCCCATCCTTACCAAGCTCCATATAATCCCCAATCAAATGTTCCCCAGTACAATCCTCGCCCAAGAGAACCTTTCAAAAGGAATCAGTTCATCCCTATTGGTGAATCATACTCGGGTTTGTTCCAAAAGCTAGTCAGGCGAGGTTTCCTGCAGCCAGTGGCCCCAAACCGGCCAAACCCCGAGTCCCATCGCGCCGAGCTGATGCTAGATGTAAATACCATTTTGGAACGGTGAGGCACAATACAGAGGACTGTTGGACCCTCAAAAAGGTAGTTGAAGATTTGATTGAAGCTGGAAGAATCATTTTTCGGGACGAAGAAGCTCCTAACATGATGAACAATCCTCTGCCTACTCACACCAATGGGCCAGTAGTCGGAATGACTTGTGAAGATAAGAAATTTGATTCGGCACTGAAGGCCACTGCAGCCATTGCCGAGACAGAAGAAAAGTTACAAAACGGTTGCCAAGCGTGAAAGTTCCCTATCAGACGGGAGTCTCGGTAGCCAGTCTTGCCATCCTTTCTGCAGCCGGATTATCTCATGGTGTAATCCGGATGTTTTACTCTATTGTCTTACTTTCTAATCTAAACCCTTCTCTCTTCAAAAATTGAAAAAAAAAATCAAAAAATCAAATGAAATTAATATCTCATTGTCCAGGAATGTCTCTTTTCTTAATCTTGTCGTTTTTCTTATTCTCTTTTTAGCTCTGTTAAATGCAGATTTCAATAACATGACATGCTTGCGGACTTCATGCCCAGATCCCAAAACGTTGTCAGACTTCGAAATTATGAATCAAGAGTCGAAATGCCAAGAAGATAAGTTTGAGGAAATAAAACAAAGAGTTTGAACAACTGAAGGAAAATTGGTTCCAGAGTGGAAAGTTCCATACATTGCAACAAGAGTACTGCCAAAAGAGTGCGTTGTACTTGGGACACATCGAAGGAAATGTCCCTAAAACAACTGTCAATGCAAATGCAGTGAAAAGGTACTATGTTGGATCCTCCATATAGTTCTAATATTCTCCGGTTGGGATGACGAAGGCTTTCATTCTCGCTACCCAAACACTACCAACCCTTTGCAAACCCTTTGAGTCGGCTCCCATTCTTTGATTACCCTCTTTGGAACCCGGAAGTGTTATTGAAAAATGAAATGAAAAAAAAAAGAGAAGAAAAAAGAGAAATATAAAAAAAAGGGGGGGAGGAAAAGGCAAAGAAAATGAAAAAAAAGAAGAAGAGAAAGATGAAAAAAAGAGAAAAAAAAGAAAATGAAATGAAAAATGAAAAAGAAAGAAAAAAAGAAAAGAAAACAAAACAGAAAAAAAGAAGAAGAAGAAGAAGAAAATCAAAAACAAAATGTTTTCCCTGAACTACATTCAACTTGATTCCGAAGGATACGTAGGCAGCCTCTCTTTGGGGTTCAGTCACACCAAAATAACAATTCAAAGTCCCCAAAAAGTGAAACTGGGGCAGAAGTTATAATGGTTTGGCAATGATCCTGCCCAAAAGGTTCCAAAGTTGTAATTCAATCCAAATTCTTTTTACCCCAAACCTTGTTCAAGTCCTTTTGATCAATCGGCAAAGAGGTTCAAAATGGGAGGATGGAGTTATTTGGATCTGATACAACAAAATGAGAGGAATAAGATGAGAGAGTCTTATTGGTGAAAACCCACACGGGCACCGAAAGGCGATGGTAAGCAGAGAAAATCAAAATGAGAGAGTCTTGTTAGTGAAAACCCACACGGGCACTATAAGGCGATGGTGAGAAGAGAAATGAGAGAGGTAAGCTAGTGAAAACCTGCAAAGGGCCCCACTGATCGAAAAGAAGGTCCTCACATCCATCGGCACCGACAAAATCCTGGCAAGGTTTCTCAAATTTTGAAGCAGAAGCTGTGATGAATTTCTGAGAGTCGGACGGTTAAACGGATCAGGCATCAGTCCAAAAGGCATGTCATGTTCATTGAAGTCCGTATGTACTCCAGATAAGTCCTTCTTTCCTCTCCCCGAAAGGGATACCTCTCGTTTAAATTCATTGTCCTGTCCATTATTTATTTTTCTTTGAATCCCTTCCGGTCTAACTTTATTCCGGAACTGAGACAAAGAAGGGATGGCAAGACTGATTTACAGGGCTTTTGTTTGACACGAGAAAGCACCCAGCCTCGTCACGGGCATCAAGTCGACCCCGACTAGCCATGGCGGCCAAATGCTTCAAAATCAAAACTCTTGGAAGGAGAAAATCAAATTGAAGCGCCTATAAGGAAATTGAAGTTGAAAAGGTTGAGTCCCACGTGGCTAACTGTCTCGGCAAAGGTTTGAAAAGCCAAGGTACCCAAATGGTTTGAAACTAAAATTGGAAGAAAGAAGCCATAAATGAAAGGCCTACGAAGGCGAAACAAAGTTAAAAAAGGTTAAGTCCCACGCGACTAGCCGTTGCGCCAAAGTTTGAGGAGCAAAAGTTCCCCAATGCTCCGAAGTTAAAAAAAAGAGAAAAAAAAAGAAGAAGAAAAGGAAGTCAAAAAGGAAAGGGCCACAAAGGCGAAATAAGTTGAAAGCTTAAGTCCCCCGTGACAAACCGTCATGGCAAAGTCTGAAAAAGAAAAACCAGAGGTTCTCCATGTCAGAAATGAAATTGGTCCTCAAGGACAAGCAGTTGCAATTGAGACCTTCATCAAAGAAGTTGGGCCGAGATCAAGTGATCAAAAACAATCAAGGCCACAAAACCAACCACCGTTTCAAGCTAACAATTGTTCTTTGTTTGAAAATTTGAAACAGGTGCAATTCAAAGCAACCTTGCAAGAAGCAGGTGCAACCAAAAAGGAAAAACGCGCGGGAGCTAGAAACAGCTTCGCAACAATAATCAACCCAAAAGGGAAGTTTCCTCCAAATTCTTTCCTGCATTTTTGCTAAAAAAATAATAATAAAAAAAAAAAAGAAATCCCAAATCATGGTAGCATAGGGCCTCCAATCTCTAGCTGCATCCTTTCCAACATAGGGTCCCATTCCCTAATCACCACCAACATAACCTGGTAGTCTTTTCCATTGTAGGGTTCCATTTCCTAGTTGATCCCCGGCATAACCCGTAGACTTTCCCGGCATAACCCAAGGACCTTTTTTCTTTTATCCCGGCATAACCCGTGGACCTCCCTAGCATAACCCAAGGAGCTTTTTTCTCTTTATCCCGGCATAACCCGTGGACCTCCCTGGCATAACCCAAGGACCTTTTTCTCTTTATCCCGGCATAACTCGTGGACCTCCCTGGCATAACCCAGGACCTTTTTCCTTTTTTCCCCGGCATAACCCGTGGACTTCCCTGGCATAACCCAAGGACCTTTTTCTTTTTATCCCAGCATAACCCGTGGACCTCCCTGGCATAACCCAAGGAGCCTTTTTCTTTTAATCCCGGCATAACCTGAGGACCTCCCTGGCATAACCCAAGGACTTTTTCTTTTATCCCGGCATAACCCGTGGACCTCCCTGGCATAACCCAAGGACCTTTTTCTTTTATTCCGGCATAACCCGTGGACCTCCCTGGCATAACCCAAGGACCTTTTTCTTTTATCCCGGCATAACCCAAGGACCTTTTTCTTTTATCCCGGCATAACCCGTGGACCTCCCTGGCATAACCCAAGGACCTTTTTCTTTTATCCCGGCATAACCCGTGGACCTCCCTGGCATAACCCAAGGACCCTTTTTCTTTTATCCCGGCATAACCCGCGGCTCCTCCTGGCATAACCCAAGGACCTCTTTTATCCCAGCATAACCCGTGGACCTCCCTAGCATAACCCAAGGAGCCTTTTTCTTTTATTCCGGCATAACCCGTGGACCTCCCTGGCATAACCCAAGGACCTTTTTCTTTTATTCCGGCATAAACCGTGGACCTCCCTGGCATAACCCAAAGACCCTTTTTTTTCTTTTCTCCCGGCATAACCCGTGGACTTCCCCGGCATAACCCGAGGACCCTTTTCTTTCCGGCATAACCCGGTCAGCCTCCCAGCATAACCTGGTAATTTAGGGTTTCACTCCCTATTCCCAAGGATACACAATCCTGACTTTTATAAAGAAATAGCTTAGATTTGTGTCGCAAATAACTCACGAAATTTTCCTAGTGAAAACTAGGGCAGAAAATTTCGTTCGTTTGATTGTTTTGGTGTCTGAACAGGTTTCACCTCAAGGCACAAGATTCGAGATGACCAAAAGAATGAGTCTCAATACAGAATAAAGGAAAAGAAGAAAAGAACAAAAAAGAAGTAAATTCAAAGTGCTGAAACAGACAAGGATGCGGACTGCTCAAAATTTGATTGAAGTCACAAGCTTCGCGTGTCCCGCTTTGATCCAAAAGCAGAAAGAAAGAACCAGCACATGCAGTTGACGAGCATCAAGATTCAGATCGGAGTCTGCAGCAAGAGCTAGCTAAGACTCAAGATCAAGCTTCAAGAGATTTATAGATAAGAGTCTTATAACTCGTAGCTGATAGGCCTAGCTAGCTTAGCTTTTGATTTTCCTTTTTCGGTGTAATAAGGAGGTTAGGAAGCAGTAGCAGCAGCATCAGCAGTGAAATCACAGCTCCCGGTAGTCCCAGCTACCAAAACTTCCACAACTACACTGACCTGATTCCTTTGTAGCCAAGGATATGTAGGCAACCTCTGAAGCAAGGTTCGGTCAGACATTTTTCAAAAATGCTTCTCATGGAGTGCCAAGCGGGCAAAACTCCCTCATAATTGCTCATTTTATCTTTGCCCGAAAACCCTTTGTGTCTCCGAGCAAAGAGGGGCAGCTGTGAGCACGTGATTTTTGCCTTGCATGATTTACTCCTACATGACTCTTAAAATTAGGATCTTTCTTTTAATTATTTAATTTTTAGGATTTAATTGCATAATTTTCATGTTTGTTTGCATTTTTGTGTGCGTTTTTAATTTATATAATTCATGGAAAATACAAAAATACGTGTTGCATTTGCATTTAAGATTTAATTTTACATATTTTAGATTAATTAGTAGTTAGGATTATTTACAAAAACTACAAAAATCACACTAAAATNAGCTTTGAATTTTGTTAGTTTTCTTTTAATTTGGTATTTAATTAATTGAGTTAATTATTAATTAGAGCTTAATATAATTTGGTAGGTTAATTTAGTTTTTTAGAGTTAGTTTAGGTTTTTAGTTTTTAATTTAAAAAGAAAAGAAAAGAAAATTAAAAAGAAATTGGGTCTTTCAATATAGATCCCCAAATTTGGGCTGGCCCAAATCAAACTCAATCAAACCCCCTTAAACCCGCCCAAAAAACCACCTGACCCAACCCAGATCCGCGTCTGACCTGGTCCAGGCCCCCCTTTGACTCAAAAACGACCCCGTTTCGTTGGCAACAGATCAGGACCGTCGAGGTTTTGAGATCCAACGGTTCTGAAGTCGGGTCTCCCACGTATAAAAATGTCCAAACGCACCCCCCTACCCCCTCGTCTCTCATCTCTCTCACACTCTCAAACCCTAGAGACAACCCTAGCCACCCTATCTTTCCCTCACCGTCTCCGCCGCACGCCGCCTACCGGAAATCGCCTCCGCCGGCGGCGAGTCTCCAAATCACCCCAAATCTTCACCTGAGCTTCATCTCCTCCCCCTCATACCCATGCCACCACCCGTTCCCCTCGAATCTCACTGAAAATTGGCAAAACATCCAAACCTTGAAGCGCCGCCATGATTCTCCACCGTCCTCCGGTGGCGGCGCCACTATCAACCACCACCAAAATAACACCATGTGACCTCCTCACTCCCCTCTTTCCAGATCTGTAGTCCTTTTCCCTCGAATATACCCAGAACTCTTCGAACTTTAAATCACAGTTTGAAACCTAAAAGTCAAAAATCGAGATTCTGTGGACGATCTTAGTCTAAAATGATTTTATTCGTTCGTTCTCTATGAGAACATACGATTAATATCAGTTTAGATCGGGAATCCGAAGGTTTGAAGATTCGAGCTTCCCTTTTCTTGGTCCGAATTGTAGTAAGTTTTCTCTTCTCTTTTATTAAGTCTTCTTTATTTTTTCTTTCATTTATTGTCGTCTATTTCTTCCTTATTCTTCTGGATTTCTTTGCTTTCCAAGTGTTCTTAAGTTGTCCTTTTTACATACATGTTAGTTCTGTAATTGTAATTAAAAAAAAGAAGAAAAGAGAAAAGGAAGAAAAATCAAATTGCTTGAGTGTTTCTGCTTCTTGTTTGTTTCAATCAGGAAAGTTTGGTTAGGTTGTGTTTGGGCTTGGGGTGTTTACCCTTAAGTCCAATTTTGGGCTGGTTGCCTAAGGGATTCGACCCAAGGTCTATTGGACCCATAGCCCATTTGAGTATGAGGTAAAATTAGGAGGTTTGAGGGGTAGTTTGGGGTCTTTGGGTAGAGAATCTTGCAGTAACCACCTAAGAAACCCCTAGAAGCTTCTAGCAAGGGCTTATAATTAAATTTCAGATGANACCAGAAAAAATGTGATGAGCTGTTGGGCAGATTAAACTATATCAGCCGGTTCATTGCTCAGTTGACATCCACATGTGAGCCCATATTCAAATTGCTGAAGAAAGATGCAACAATCAAGTGGACGGATGAATGTCAAGAAGCTTTTGATAAGATCAAGGAATATCTATCAAATCCGCCAGTCTTGGTCCCACCAGAACCAAGGAGGCCTCTTTTCTTGTACCTAACAGTCTTGGAAAATTCTTTCGGCTGCGTCCTCGGGCAACATGATGTAACCGGGAAGAAAGAACAGGCGATCTACTATCTGAGCAAGAAGTTTACCAGCTATGAAGCTAAGTATACTCTGTTGGAAAGAACCTGTTGAGCCTTAACTTAGGTCGCTCAGAAGCTGAGACATTATCTGCAAGCCTACACCACTTACCTCATAACCAGGTTGGATCCTTTGAAATATATATTCCAGAAACCAATGCCCACAGGGAGATTAGCAAAATGGCAGATTCTACTCACTGAAATTGACATAGTCTACGCCACTCGCACGGCAATGAAAGCCCAGGTGTTGGAAGATCATTTGGCTGAAAACCCGGTTGATGAAGAATACCAACCTTTGAATACTTACTTCCCGGATGAAGAAGTAAACTCAGTCGAGGCGATATCCGAGGATACGACTGCTTGGAAGATGTTCTTTGACGGAGTGGTAAACACAAAAGGTGTGGGAATTGGGGCAATCTTGATCTCACCCACTGGTCAGCACTATCCAGCCACAACTAGGCTTCAGTTTTTTTGCACGAACAACACTGCTGAGTATGAAGCCTGCATCATGGGGATGAACATGGCGATCGACCAAGACGTCGAAAAGTTGTTGATTATGGGGGACTCAGATCTGATTATCCGGCAAGCCCAAGGAGAATGGGAAACCCGAGATGTTAAACTTATTCCCTATCGGCAGCATGTGGAAGATCTTAGCAAGCGGTTCAAGTCAATAGAGTTTAGGTACATCCCTCGTTGTCATAATGAACTAGCTGATGCACTAGCCACTCTGGCCTCGATGTTGCCCTACCCAGGCAACACCCACATTGATCCCTTGGAAATCCAAATCAAGGAAAGACACGGTTACTGTAATACGGTTGAGGCAGAACCAAACACCCAGCCATGGTACTATGACATTAAAAGGTTTCTAAAAACGCAAGAATACCCCGAGCAAGCCAGTGGAGACCAAAAGAGAACCATCAGACGGCATGCAAGTGGTTTCTTCTTAAGCGGTGATGTCTTGTACAAAAGGACCCCGGATCTCAACTTGTTAAGATGTGTTGACACCGAAGAGGCCGGAAGGATCATGCATGAAGTACACCCAGGAGTGTGCGAACCCCACATGAACGGGTATGTTTTAGCAAAGAAAATCCTTTGATCGGGCTACTACTGGATAACCATGGAAAAGGACTGCTTCAGCTTTGTTCGGAAGTGCCATCAGTGTCAGGTACACGATGATTTGATTCATGTACCTCCGACAGAACTACATCCCATGTCAGCACCTTGGCCATTTGTCGCTTGGGGCATGGACGTCATTGGGCCAATTGAGCCAAAAGCCTCAAATGGACACAGATTCATACTGGTTGCCATTGACTACTTCACGAAGTGGGTTGAAGCCATCACTCTCAAATCAGTCACCAAGAAAGTTGTGGTAGATTTTGTGCACTCCAATCTCATCTGCCGTTTTGGCATTCCTACAACTATTATCACGGATAATGCTGCAAACTTGAATAGTCATTTGATGGGAGAGATATGCGAACAATTCAAAATAACGCATAGGAACTCTACTCCTTATCGGCCCAAAGCCAATGGTGCTGTTGAAGAAGCAAACAAGAACATCAAGAAGATTTTGAGAAAGATGATTCAGAGCTCCAGGCAATGGCATGAAAAGTTGCCTTTCGCATTACTGGGATATCGCACCACGGTACGCACATCGGTAGGAGCAACCCCATACCTTTTGGTCTATGGAACTGAGGCTGTAATACCCGCGGAGGTGGAAATCCCTTCTCTCCGGATCATCGTTGAAGCCGAGATTGAGGACAGTGAGTGGGTCAAGACTCGTCTGGAACAACTGACTTTTTAATTGATGAAAGGCGGATGGCCGCAGTCTGTCACGGGCAGTTGTACCAACAAAGAATGGCCCGTGCTTATAACAAGAAAGTGCGGCCCAGGAATTTTGAAGTGGGACAACTTGTGTTAAGGCGTATTCTTCCTCATCACCAGGAAGCAAAAGGAAAATTTGCTCCTAATTGGAAGGGCCCATACATCATCAGAAAGATACTGCCGAGAGGAGCATTGTATCTGGGCGATATCGCAGGAAATGATCCCGAAGCAGCTATGAATACGGATGCAGTAAAAAGGTACTATGTCTAGGCTTTCTGCAGCAATGACTTTGTTCAATTGGTATGACGAAGACTTTCATTCTTGCTATCCAATCACTATCCATCTTTCGCAAACCCTTTGAGCCGGTTACTCTTCCTTGATTACCCTCTTTGGAACCCGAAAGTACTATTGAAAAAAAAATGAAAAGATGAATGAAAAAATGATGAAAAAAAACAACAAAAGCAAAAAAAAAAACAACAAAACAAAGTCTTCCTGAACTACGTCTGACTTGATTCCGAAAGGATACGTAGGCAGCCTCTCTCTGGGGTTCAGTCACACCAAAACAAAAATCCCAATTTCCCCCAAAAGTGAAACTGGGGCAGATGATATAATGGCTCGGCAATGAGCCCACCAGAATGGTTCCAAAGTTGTAATTCCATCCAGATTCTTTTTACCCAAACCTTGCCCAAGTCCTTCTGATCAATTGGCAAAGGCGTTGGAATCGGAAAACACCATTGTGTGAATTTGATACAATTAAACTGAGAGAAATAAAATGAGAGAGTCTTATCGGTGAAAACCTACAGGCACCATAAGGCGACGGTGAGCAGAGAAACTGAAAATGAGAGAGCCCGTTCAGTGAAAACTTGTAAAGAGCACTATCGGGCGACGGTGAGAAGAGAAATGAGAGAGGTCGATTGGTGAAAACCAGCAAAGGGCGCCGCCGGTCGAAAAGAAGACATTTCCACCACTAAAAGGGTCCTGGCAAGATTCCCCGGTTTTGAAACACGGATCAATGAGTTTATGAGACGTTGGGAAAGTTTGTGTGGGTCGAGCATCCAGTCCAAGAAGCATGTCATGTCTATTTGAAGCCTGCATGCACCCCAGATAAGTCCTTCTTTTCTTCTCGAAAGGGACACTTCTCCTTAAATTCATTTTCTTGCCTTTTGTTTACTTTTTCTTTGAATCCCTTTCGGTCTAACTCTGTTCCCGAAGCTAATACAAAGAAAAGGATGCAAGACTGGCTTTACAGGGCTCTGCCTAACAAAAGCTAAAGAAAAGTACCCAGCCTCAGTGGGTGCATCAAGCCGATCCCGACTGGCCATGATGGTTGATGCTCTGAAAGCAAAGTTATTGAAAAGGAAAAGAGAGTCAAGGACAAAGGTCCTAAAGGCAGGATAAAGTGAAAGGGTCGAAGCCCCATGCGGGCGAGTCGTCATGAAAAACTTAAAAGTTGAGCCCTTCGGTTTGAGAGAGAGATTAATCTTCAAAACCAGCAAGCAGCAGAGGTTCTCAACAGAAGCTGGGCCGAGATCAAGCAATTGAGACGATCAAGGCCACAAAACCAACCACCGTTTCAAACTAACAATTGTTCTTTGTTTGAAAATTTGAAACAGGTGCAATTCAAGCAACCGTGCAAGAAGCAGGTGCAACCAAAAGGGAAAGGAAATGCGCAAATGCTGAAACAGCTTTGCAGCAGGGAACCGACCAAAAAGGAAGTTTCCTCCAAATTCTTTCCTGCATTTTCTACTAAAAAATGAAATGAAGAATGTAAAAAAAAATCATGGTAGCATAGGGCCTCATTCCCTAGATATCCCATTTTTCTTTTATCCGGCATAACCCGTGGACCTCCCTGGCATAACCCAAGAAGCTTTTTTCTTTTAACCCCGGCATAACCCGAGGACCTCCCTCGCATTACCCAAGGAGCTTTTTTCTTTTAATCCCGGCATAACCGAGGACCTCCCTGGCATAACCCAAGGACCTTTTTTCTTTTATCCCGGCATAACCCGTGGACCTCCCTGGCATAACCCAAGGACCTTTTTCTTTTATCCCGCCATAACCCGTGGACCTCCCTGGCATAACCCAAAGACCTTTTTCTTTTATCCCGGCATAACCCGTGGACCTCCCTGGCATAACCCAAGGACCTTTTTCTTTTATCCCGGCATAACCCGTGGACCTCCCTGGCATAACCCAGGGACCCTTTTTTTTTCTTTTCTCCCGGCATAACCCGCGGACTTCCCCGGCATAACCCGAGGACCCTTTTCTTTCCGGCATAACCCGATCAGCCTCCCAGCATAACCTGGTAATTTAGGGTTTCACTCCCTATTCCCTAGGATACAAAATCCTGACTTTTATAAAGAAATAGCTTAGATTTGTGTCACAAATAACTCACGAAATTTTCCTAGTGAAAACTGGGGCAGAAAATTTCGTTCGTTTGTTTGTTTTGTTGTCTGAACAGGTTTTACCTCGAGACACAGGATTCGAGATGACCAAAAGATGAGTCTCAATCCAAAATAAAGAAAAGAAGAAAAAGAACAAAAAGAAGTGATTCAAAATGCCGAAGCGGACAAAGATGCGGACTGCTCAAAATTTGATTGAGGTCACAAGCTTCGCATGTCCCGTTTTGATCCAAATGCTGAAGAAAGAACCAGTACCTACAACCGGCGAGCATCAAGATTCAGATCGGAGTCCACAACAAGAACCAGCTAAGACTCAAGATCAAGCTTCAAGAGATTTATAGATAGGAATCTTGTAACTCGTAGTTGATAGGCATAACTAGTTTAGCTTTTGATTTTCCTTTTGGTGTAATAAGGAGGTCAGCAAGCAGCAGCAACAGCATCGGCAGTGAAATCATAGCTCCCGGTAGTCCCAGCTACCAAAACTTCCAGAACTACACTGACCTGATTCCTTTATAGCCAAGGATATGTAGGCAACCTCTGAAGCAAGGTTCGGTCAGACATTTTTCAAAAATGCTTCTCATGGAGTGCCAAGCGGGCAAAAATCCCTCATAATTGCTTATTTATGTTTGCCCGAAAACCCTTCGTGTCTCCGAGCAAAGAGGGGCAGCTGTAAGCACGTGATTTTTGCCTCACATGATTTGCTCCTACAGAATTCCCAAAATTAGGATTTTTCTTTTAATTGATTGCATAATTTTCATGTTTATTTGAATTTCTGTGTGCATTTTTAGTTTATATAATTCATAGAAAATACAAAAATACGCATTGCATTTGCATTGAGGGTTTAATTTTACATATTTTTAGATTAATTAGTAATTAGGGTTTTACAAAAATACAAAAATCACAAAAAAAATTGATTTATTTTTAGCTTTGAATTTTGTTAGTTTTCCTTTAATATTAATTGTGTTAATCATCATTTAGGTTAAATTAGTTTAATTAGGTCCTAGGATTTAATTCAGATTTTTATTTTTTTTTAATTTTGAAAAGAGAAAGAAAAGAAAAAGATAAAAAAAGGAAATAAAGAGAGAAGTTTGAATTTGGGCCAGTCCAGGCTTAATACCCCAGCCCAAACAAAACCCCCCATAGTCTGCCCCGTCCAAACCCAAAATCCACCAAATACCCGGTCCAAACCCACATCTTAACCCGGTCCAGCCCCCCTAATAACCTAAACGACACTGTTTCATGGGCATTAGATCAGGACCGTCGAGGTTTCTTAATCGGACGGTCCTGAAGCTAGGGTTACATAATATATAAATGTCCAAACTCTACCCTACCCTCCCATCCAGTCGTCTCTCTCACCCCACCAAAAAGCCCTACCGTCTCCGCCGTCTGCCGCCGCTGGAAATCACCTATGGCGGCGGCAAGTCTCCAATCACAACCAAATTCACACCACAAGCCCACCTCGACCCCCCTCATCATGAATCCACCTATATTTTCCCTCGAATCCCACTGGAACCCCTCGAATCTTCAAAACCCTAGCGCCGCCACAATTTTCTCCGGTGGCGGCGCCGCCTCTGTTCAAGTCCAAATTTACACCCTAAGATCCCCTGCCTCCTCTCATCCCAAATACCTCACTCATTCCCTTCAAATCCCAGCAGAACCCTTCGAATCTCAATTCAAAAAAACCCAATTCCCAAAAAGGGTCTCAGATTCGATCCTGTTTAAAGAGTTGGGTCTATCTCGATTTCATTCGTGTGTTCTTATTAAGAATACACGACTAATATAGTAGTAGGCCAGAAATCAAAGTGTCGAAGGCTCAGGGGTATTTTCTGGATTTTTTCACCAAAATTTTAGGTACTGATTCAAGCTTCTTCTTCTTCTTCTTGTATTTTGCTTTTATTGTTTGTTCGTTCGAGTCTATTTTTTCTTTATTTTTGTTCTTTGTTCTGTCTCACATGTTTTTCTTTTATTATTATATGTTCACTGTTTATTTCTTCTGTTTTTAGGTTGCATCAATTAAGTTAATGACAAAGTTAGTTTTAGGTTCCTTATTGAATAAAATCAATTAGCTTTAGGTGTTAGTTGATTTCCCCTTAGTTTAAATTTAGGTCCCTTTTCTCTTTTGTTTAGAATCTTGGTTAGTCCCTCAAATTGTGGACTTGGACTTGTTTGAATCAATTCCTGAAAATCAGTAGGCCTAGTAATGAACTCATTTGGGTCTATTCAGACCCATTGAGTTGGGTCATTTGGCCCGGATCCTTGTTTGGTAAACTAGATGTAAAATTCAGGGTCATTAAGGGTAAATTGGGGAATAACCTTAGAGAATCTTGCTGTAACAGAAATAGGAAGCCCCTAGAAGCTTCTAGCAAGGGCTTATAATTAAATTTCAGATGATAACTTGGAAAACAAGTCATAAAATCAGGGACCTAAGGGGTAAAATAAAACCTTCAGGTTGCCCTACTTGCTTGCCTATAAAGGCATTTCTTTCTTGCCTTGCAAGGGAGATTTTTGGAAGGAGCTGAAATAGAGAGAAGAGATTTAGAGATCAGAACCGAGAGAAATTGAAGAGCTGAAAATATAGAGAAAAGAATTAGAAGAGCTAAGAAAAATACAGAGAGAAAAGGCTGAAAAAACTTCTAGCAGAAAACACTGTTACATTGATTCCTAGGATGATTTTCTTTCAAATTCCCAATTTCTGAAACCATTCTCGAGTCATGTTGGTTTGAAATAAGTTGAAGTCCTGGTTGATTTTAGAGCTGGTTCAAGTTAATTTTGGGAAATCACTGTTACATTGCTGGTTGAGCTAATATTTGCTACTGATGATGTCTTACCTCTGCTGATTCCTGCCCTTTCTTCTTATTTTTACTTTCCCAGGTACACATTTCTGAATTTAAAGCTGTGTATGAAGTTTCGACTTGCAGAATGAAATGAAAAATGGCTTCAACATGTCCTTTTTCTGTAGCCTAATGCCATTGCTTCCATATCATATGATTTTTTTTGGATTTGTTTAGTATAATGACTGTTTATTATGATGGATAAGATTCTGATATGAACTTGAGTGTAATAGTTCCTATTTGATTAGTGTAGGATTTAGAGTTCTGTTATGGTGTTCTAATTGGACTGGAAAGAACATTCAGGTGGATGGTGTTAATTAAACAGCCACGTATTTTGTTTAAACATGAAGTTTGCTATATCTAATTCTCTCATTTTTTTAAGTGTTGATCTCAAGTCAGTTTGGCTGGGTTAAGTATATAGGCTACTTGAGCAAAAAATGGTTAGAGAGTAACAATTGGTAGCTGCAATTTGTGAAGTTCAATTAAGTGGTGTTTTATTTGGTCATTTTATGTGATAAGCTTTCTGTTTATAGAGCTATCTTTGGGATTATGGCTTTACAATGGCCAATCAGTCCTAAGTGTTCTTTGCTCAAACTGTTTGGGATCAGCTTTAAGAGTTCTTCAATAAGTTGGAGAAATCAGTTTGTCTTCTGAAAGATAAATCAGTAGCGTGTATATTTATTCAATGTTTCAACAGTCATGACCTATAGTTTGTCCATTTATCCGTAATTGAAAAGGGAAACGTAAAAGGGCTGGGCTTTGAGTTGAATTGCAGACTCGAGCTAAGGATCTTGTCATTATTGAAAGCTATCCTTGTTCGAGTTTGGGCTCACTCTTGGGCCTAGGCGTGTTAAAAAAATGAGTTTGATTTTGGTTTAGTCAATTTGTGTCATTATTCAAATCTTTCAATCGCATGTTTATGTGCTGGTATCAATTTGTTTTGCATTATCATGTTTTGGGTATGGATCCGTCGGAACACAAAAACCGGGCCAAACGCTGGCCCAGTTATAACCATTGTCTTGGTCTGAGTCTGGGCCTAATCTTGAGCCCAAGCCTGACTGTCCCTTTCAAATGGGATCCAGGCCATTGGGCTGCTGACTCATTCATGCTGGGCCTAGCCCCTTGAATAAAACAATTGATCCTTTCCCATGTAAGCCCCCTAATTAATTAATTAGAACTTCATTCATATTTAGTGTTAGTCAATTAAGACCACTAGTTAGAATGGAGGCGGGCTATAATAGATAATAATAGTTCATGGGCCTCCCGAACTTTAGTTTGAGTATCCTTTAAAATGAAGTTGAGGTGCGCCACGTCAAATAAAATCACAAATGCGTGTCGCTCGCTTAAATTAATTTTTAAAATTCTTAGAAAATCGAGGTGTGCCATTTAGCAAATCTCCGTGGCCCTCGCAAAGCTAAAAATGCGTTAGTCGTTTTAGGCGCGTATTTTAATAATCTACCTTCTTAAACTCGGGTGTGCATTTCACGTGACCCAAATCCAAATCCTAAAACGTTGAATAAAATGTATTTCGGATATCGGGTGCATTTCATGTGACGTGATCCAAAGACATGTTTTAGACGACGTTCAACTTTCCTTAAAATTAATTAAAAGCAGTAAATAATTTAAAATTGCACCATAGGCTAAAACATGTATTAATATCAGATAATAGGCCAATTGTAATAGTTTAAGCGACCGTGCTAGAACCACTGAATCCGGGGGTGCCTAACACCTTCCCCCGGGTTAACAGAATTCCTTATTCAGAATTTCTGGTTCGCAGACTTCACAAGGAAAGTCGAAATTTTCCTCGATTTGGGATTAAAAATAAACCGGTGACTTGGGACACCAAATAAACTATCCCAAGTGGCAACTCTGATAAATAAATAATCCCATTTCGAATAATGTCACTTAAATTGGAAAAACTCCCTTATATACTATCCTTCGGGGTGGTGTGTAAAAAGGAGGTGTGACATTATCTTTTACTAGCCAAATTGAAGGAAAATCGTAGTTTTTACAATTATTTAAACGAGAATTTAATTAAGTATTTATGGTTGGCTTGCCTGACAGCCGTGTCCGGCGCCATCACGACCTTTAGTGGATTTTGGGTCGTGACAGTATTCATGATCTTATATATTTGTAACCTCCATGGTAACATTATTAACTTACTTTAAGTACTTTCAAATATGATCTCATTTCGAAGCTTACATTAATTGACTTAAGACGTACTCTTACGTAAGAAAATATGGGGTGTAACATCATTCCCCCCTTTGGAACATTCGTCCTCGAATATTGGCTGATGCGCTTATCAGTCTCATAACCCATAGCTGTTATGAGTATTTTAATATTGTTCGTGCAATCTAGGAAATTGTTCTGTGAATAAATCCGAAGCTAGGGCCTTTCCCCCCTTTAGGGATCTTTCTTACACCACGACTTGTTTCGGAATTCTTCCAATTTCGTAAATGTTGTGACCTTCTATCCTGCAGCCTGTACGACTTTGTCCTTGTATGTACGCCTATGCAACTCTTCTATCCTTTCTCCTCCAGCTTTTAGCCAATCTCTAGGCCTCACTTTGGGAACATATACAGAACTATGACAAGTTGTTCCTCTCGGTATATATAGGTGTACTGAAGTTCATCGCTCGGTACTTTGTCGAACTTACGACTGTTGCTATATCTTATTTTGTAGCCTTGTATATCTATCCTTATGGCTTTACTGCATTCGATTCCAAGTTAGGATGATCCACTGTTGCCTCGCTAAAACCTTGCCAGAAAACCCATTTGGGACAAAACCGGTTCAAGGGAAAAAGAGTGCAACGAGTGCTTTTAGACTTAAAAATTTATACCGTTCCTTGTTGATTACCTGCAAGTGTTAGTTCAAAATATAAATAAAAGAAAGAATGGGACCATACCTTAGCAGTAATATCGTTTCAAGTGAGTTATATTCCATTTGTTTAGTAGTTGCTCGCCCTTGATTGTTTCGAGTTTGTAGGATTCCTTTCTGGTGATCTCGATAATTTGGTATGGTCCTTCCCAGTTCGGCCCCAGCTTCCCTTCATTCAGGTTTTGGTTGCTCAGTGTGACCTTCCTTAGTACTAAGTCCCCGACAGCGAAGTGTTGAAGGTTGGCCCTTCGATTGTAGTATCTCTCGATCTGCTTTTTTGGGCGGCCAATCGGATAAGGGCGGCTTCACGCCTTTTATCTAATAGCTCCAGGCTCGTATTTATGGCCTCGTCATTTGATTCCTTAGTTGTGTATTTGAACCTGAAACTCGGTTCTCCGACTTTGACCGGTATTAGAGCTTCGGTGCTGTAAACCAATGAGAACGGGGTGGCCCCGATACTGGATTTTGAGGTCGTGCGGTATGCCCATAAGACTTCGGGCAGGATTTCTTTCCATTTTCCTTTGGCGTCGGTTAACCTCTTTTTGAGGTTTTGGAGAGTGTTTTTGTTGGTCGATTCTACTATTTCATTCCCGCTAGGGTGATAAGGTGTTGATAGGATCCTTTTGATCTTATGGTATTCGAGAAACTTGGTCACTTTGTTGCCGATGAATTGTTTTCCGTTGTTGCACACGATCTCAGCCGACATGCCGAACCGGCATACGATGTGGTCCCAAATGAAATCGATGAATTGCTTCTCCCTGACCTTTTCATATGTCTGGGCTTTCATACACTTAGAAAAATAGTCAGTCATAAACAATATAAATTGAGCCTTACCGGGTGCCCTTGGAAGAGGGCCAACGATGTCCATTATCCACTTCATGAATGGTCATGGTGACAAAACCGAATGCAGCAGCTCAACCGGTTGGTGAATCATCGGAGCATGTCTTTGGCATTCATTACATTTTCATACGAACTCCTTCGCGTCCTTTTCCATATCGATCCAATAGTAGTCGGCTCTGATCATCTTTCGAACCAATGATTCGGCGGATGAATAATTTCCACAGGTGCCCTCGTGAACTTCCCTTAGAACGTACTCGGTATCTCCTAGTCCTAGACATATCGCTAGTGGGCCATCGAACGTTCTTCTGAACTAGGTTCCGTCTTCGGACAAGCTAAACCGGGCTGCCTTTGTGCGTAGGACCCTCGATTCTTTGGATACGAGGGCAGTTTCCCAGGTTTTAGATACTCTACATATTTGTTTCTCGAATCCCAAGTCAAGCTTGTAGAGTTTATCTCGACGTGACCATCTTCCGCTACCGATCTCATGAGTTGACTGGCCCAGAGTTGAGCTCGTTGTCCTCGACTGACGACCCTAAGTTTTCAAGGGCATATACCTTGCTGTTTTGATCCCGAGGTACGTGTTGCAAAGTCAACTCCTTGAACCGATGTAATGTTACCTTCAACTTATCCAAGTACCTTTGCAATCGTTCTTCTCTGACCTCGAATGTCCCATTAACTTAGTTTACAACGAGGAGGGAGTCACACTTAGCGTCGATCACCTACGCTCCAAAGCTTTTGGCTAGTTCGATGTAAGGCCCCATAAATTTTTACCTAAAACCCGGAATTTCGTGGTGCCAAGTTAGATTTATGTGTTATAATAGGACTTTTCGGATTGAACAGTACGCTTCAGGTTAAAGGAAAATGTTTTGCATAAGTGTACTTTTCTGTGGCCCATTATGCGGCCGCATAATCGCTCTGCAGGCCGCATTTTGGCCGCAGAGTGAGGCAGTCTTTTTGGCCAATTTTGGAGGTCAATTTCGCGGCTAATTATGCAACCGCATATCCATTGTGCGAGCCGCACTTTGGTCGCATAACCGTACTTGGACCTTTACGAAGGGAGGTTCTGCGGCGCATTGTGCGACCGCAGAACAGGTTAGCGGATCGCATATTGGTCGCAGACCGGGGCAAAAAATTCAAGTCCCTGAGGGCCATTTTTCACGGTCATTTCGCGGATCGCATAGCCATTATACGGTCGCATATGCGACCGCAGATCCATGTCGGGGCTCCAGATTTCTAATTTTTAAACCCGATTCCATGTCGTTAAAACATATGCTAAGGCTCATTTTGAGCATATTTCTGATGCATTAGAGTGAGAGAAGGAGTCTTAGAGTGAGAGAGTGATCCTCAACTAATTTCTCCTCAATTCTTGCTTGAGACCTTGAAGATTGACAAGTAAAGTTCACTAAGTCTTCACCTTAAAGATAGGAAACTATGCCCCAACTCATAATCTCAAAATTTCCTACTAAAATGAGTAATTAGCAAGATGGTTCATGGGCTTGAGGGTTGTTTGTTTTGCATGAATATGTGGTTAGAGAATATAGGGAGAATATAAGCTAAAAATGGTAAAGGATGGGTGTGGGATCATAGAATCTTTCACAATAAGGGCTTAAAAACATAATGCACACCTAGTGCTTGATGATGTACTCAATGAGCTAGAATCTTGATCATCCTTCTAATTTTTTGTTCAACCTGTAATGTTCATAAAATAGATTGAAGTTGCTAAGAGTTCCAGAATTATTGTAAGAATCTAAGGAAAGCTCAACTGAGGTATATATGGCTAAAACCCCCTCTTCATAGAAATTGAACCACCTTGGTGTCCATGCAATTGGTGTAAGATCCAAGATTGATTGATGTAGAAATTGCTATTCCAAATGTGCTTGTGTTGCAAGAATATATGTGCAATATATATTTCAATGCTCCCATTATGCTATCTTACCATTTGATGATATGTTAATGTCACAATCCAAAATCCCTCCAAAGGAGTCGTGATGGCACCTAGTCTCTAAACTAGGTAAGCCTAACATTAACAGAAATAATATGAATACTCACTAACTTCAAATTATATAACTCTGAACACTTACAACTTTCAAAACCGGTGGTAAAAGTCATAAGCCTTTTCTAAGAGTAGTTATAAAAAATAATTACGTCACTGTTCCAGTAAAAAAGGAACAAATGGAAATAAGTACAAATGAAGGGGACTCCGAGGCCTGCGAACGCAGCAGCAGGTTTACCTTGGGTCTCCACCGTGACAATCCACGCAACTATTACCGATCAAATACCTGGACCTGTACAAAAAAAATGTACAGAAGCGTAGTATGAGCACACCACGGCGGTGCCTAGTAAGTATCAAGACTAACCTCGGTGGGGTAGTGACGAGGAACAGTCAAGACACCTACTAGTCTAATAATTGAACAGGATATGATAATGAACTACCAAGATAAAATTAACAAAGTAATATCAATAGCAGGGAGAAACCCAACTACAAACAGTAGAGACAATAAAAGGAAACACGGATAATAATGAACGATAATCAAGTAAATTAACACCAACATAACTGGGACACAGACAAGTAAGAATATGTTCAACCAAAGAAGGAGATGCCAACTCAATCAATCACATCATTTCTAATACACAGTTCCGACCATCTCAATCCTCGGTATGTCATGTCATAATGTCAAGTTCCACACCTTAAGTACACATGGCACTTGTGCCCTCATATCTCTACCTCGCTTTACGCAACATCATCCTCATGCTACTCAATACATAAGGTCCATAACCAATGCAATAAAGATGTTCAAGGAGTCTCATTTATATAACATAAAGTAGATTACGACTTCTAACCCAATTAGGAAATCAACAAGAAAAGATGGAGTTATTTTTAGAAATTATTTGAATAGAGAAAATACCTTTTTAAATAAAATACAACACCGAATGCACTATTACTTTTAATATAGGATTTTATTGAAATTAAAACTTGGTAGAAATTCCCTTTTAAGTAAGATTCAACATCGTCGGATTAAGGAAGGATTTAACTTGAGAAACTAATTGAAATAGGCCATAACATTTATAGGAATTTGAATTATTGAAAGGTGTGTATATATACACACGGTGGGTACAAATTTGAAAGTCATTTATAGCAACGTAGTACTAATTACTTTACTTTAAAATCACGATACTACTAATAACCTAATAGGACAGGAGGAAATGATTCAACGTAGTAAATTTACTTTAAAAACTAATTCACCAAAATAATAGTTTCAGAGAAAGAATTCAAGGAACAACGGCAAGCCAACAACTAAATGCCAATAACCCAACCCTCAAAACTCAGTGAAACCCGAAATACAAATCGTAAAAGTTTAAAGCAAATGGACCAAGGTCTTCTCAGTATTCAGCTATAACAAAATCCTAAATGAAATGTAAAACCACCGAATCACTTGTACAGTCAAGAGGAATACATAATCACATATATCTATTGATGCGGCGCGCATCCCGATCCCACCAATCCTCCCTTATTCCTCCGTAACAATTACAATAAAAGTAAATAATATATAATTGTTGCAGCGTGCAACCCGATCCCACCAATCCTCCCTTATTCCTCCTTAACAATTACAAAAAGAGTAAATAGTATATATATATATATATATATATATATATCACCATATCAGTAACAACATGATCATTCACCCTTATTACTCCTTGTTGCAGCATGCAACCCGATCCCACCAGTCCACCCTTATTACTCCTCAATATATATATCACCCTTATTCCTCCTGTTGCAGCGTGCAACCCGATCCCACATGTCCATCCTTATTACTCCTTGTTACGGCGTGCAACCCGATCCCACCAGACAACATCAATTATCCCTTATTCCTCCTCAACATATCAACAACCAGACATAGTTTAAAATCAACAACAACAACAATTCAACAACTCAATCACAAGGATTTCTACCACCAAGAGCATGAGTACACAACAACAAGAGAATTGCGGAAAAACCAAGAAGCACAACAACCTTTACAAAAATAACAAAACATATATGGCACGTGATAACTACAACGGCAAACACAACAATTTGGACACATAACATATAGGCACGGGGTCATAGAGGAATTTCACAATTAAGAATAACAAACAATAAGGAGGACAATTGCTCCAATTAAAGCAATCAAGTTCCAAGTAACAAGTAAGAATTAGAGGAAAGTTAACAACATTGTATAGAGCATATAGAGGCAAAAAACACAATTAGGAAATACAATTATATCGAAAAACTTCCCACTTAATGAACATAAGGACCTAATAACCCTAAAGGCAAACTTTCCACAAATAAGTCCGAGCACACACTCGTCACCTCGCGTGCACGGGCTACAATTAGCATAGAAGACTCAAATCCTAAGGGGGAGTTCCCCACACAAGGTTAGGCAAGATACTTACCTCAATCCAGCCAATTCAATACTCAATTTAGCTTTTCCTTTACCAATTCACTAACGCTCGGCACAATCTAGCCAAAAATGACTTGAAATACATCAAACCATGAAAGATAAAATAATTTCAATTAACAAAACTATGATTCTTACACAATTTGCAAAAAGTCAACAAAAGTCAACTCCCCGGGACCGCACCTCGGAACCCGACAAAATTTACAAATACCGAACATCCATTCCGCTACGAGTTCACCCATACAAAATTATCAAATTCTGATACCATTTGGTCCTTCAAATCATCATTTTACATTTTTGAAAGATTTCACAATTTTCCCCAAATGTTGCTCCCAAATCACGAATCAAATGATGAATTCAATGATAGATTCATGTATTTTAGCCAAATCCGAGTTAGAATCACTTACCCCGATGAATTTCTTGAAAAACCTTCAAAAAATCACCAAGATCCGAGCTCTCTAGGTCAAAATATAAAATAAAACCCTAAATCTCGTATTTATAGTGCACCTCTCAGATTTTTATTTCCACTGACAGCCAAAATCACCGCCCCAGCGAACTTCCACCGCTGACCGCGCTTCTGGTGGCAGCAGTGAAAGGTTTCAGTATTTTGGCCATAACTTTCTCTAATGATGTCCAAATGATGATTTCTTACCTTTCTGGAAACTAGACACAAAGGGCTACAACTTTCGTTTTTGAATCATCTCAAAATTCCTTGTACATCAAAAGATATAGGCTTCCGAAGTCGGACCAGCGAATCTGCAGATTTTCCCTGGGGCGCCTCAGCGCCCCAAATTCCGCCCACAGCGAAAATCCCTTCGCTCCCAGCGAAAATTAAACACCAGAACCATGCCTGAGTTTCGGAAATGCCCGGACTCGCTCAAAACTAACCCGAAACACACCCGAGGCCTCCGAAACCTCAACCGAATGTGCCATCAAGTCCTAAAATACCATACTAACTCAATCAAGCTCTCGAATCACCTCAAATAATCACAAAAACATGAATTGCACACCAATTCAAGCTTAATGGACTTGAAACCTCAAACTTTAACAACCGATGCCGAAACCTATCAAACCTCATCCGAATAACCTCCAATTTATCTCACACGTCACAAATGACATTATGAACCTACTCCAACTCCCGAAATTCTATTCTGACTCCGATATCATAAAAGTCAACTCTCGGTCAACCCTCTCCATTTTCCATAACTTCAATTTTTCCAACTTCCGCCGAAATGCCTCAAATTATCCTACGGGCCTCCAAATCCGAATCCGAACGCACGCCTAAGTCCAAAATCACTATACGAAGCTACTGATATCACCAAAAACTCATTCCAGAGCTGTTTACTCAAAAGTCAAATTCCAGTCAAATCCTCACCGCTTAAGCTTTCAAAACTAGATTCCTTCTTCCAATTCGACTTTGATTCATTTGGAAATAGAATCCAACTATGTACGCAAGTCGATACACATAAGATGAAGCCGCTTGAGACCTCAAACTGCCAAATCGGACGAAATTGCTCAAAACGACCAGTCGGGTCGTTACAATTAAAGATATGGAATATGTGCCAAAATGCCTAGACTTCAAGTCAAGTTTGAATAAAGATTGTTATGCCCGAGTATGTGAAAGACTCTTTATACCTATGATTTATAATTGCTCTCGTGTGTACTTAATATCTTGAATTGAAAGGCTTGTTTGTTGAATTTGACAATAATGTGTAATGTGGGAAAGAGCTTGCATTACAAAATACGGCCAAGAGCCTAGGTATGATATAACAATTGTGGCCACTAGTGCCGGTGAATTGATATAGGTGAAAGATATATAAAATGAGGGGATCGGTGGAAAGTGGTAATGTCTTGGGTGAGACGGCCTAGACGATCGGGTCGTGATCGGAGCCCATGCCGCACATATGGTGGTACTGTGCTGGAAATTAAAACTGAAAATTATGATTGTGGTAAATGTCTCCAATGAGATGACCAAGCCGGTTGGGTCGTGATCGAACTCCATATAAAAGTACGGTGGTATTGTGAAGGATGGGGTGCTGATACTAACGATGTCCCAATCTATTGCTATGAAAAATTTCACTTCAAAGCTTATGTGATCCTTAATTTAGTGTTGTGGTGTTGTTTAAGGCTTTTATTGATTTTATGATTACTTTCTTTCTTGTATTACTATTCTTTCTAATGAGATGGTGTATAGTTATACATACTAGTACTATTCGACAGTACTAATGTCCTTTTTGCCCGGGGCGCTACATCTTTAAATGGATGTAGGTGGTTCTATAGCAGCCAGTGTTGATCACAGCTAGTGGTGCATCATCATCACCTTCCCGGAAGACTTGGTGAGCTCCATTTCTTCCCGAGGTCATGTAGTACATCTTTTGTTTATATGATTATCACGTTTTGAGGTATAGCCGGGGCCTTGTTACCAGCGTTGTTATGACTCTCCTTTGTATCTTTAGAGGTTCTGTAGACATTATGTGGGTTGTATATGGGTATTGGAAAGGTCAATGGATTATGTTATGTTTAAAACTCTTGTTCCACTCAATTGCAAGGATGTGTGTATTTTGAAACTTAAAAATGATGTAATCTATTAAACGGTTTAGCAATGTTTACATGATATTCCTATTGTTTTAATAATGAAAGCATGCCCTCTTTTGATCATAACTGAGTCGGGTAGGAAGTGTCTAACAGACTTGTTCAATCGGGTTTGCTCGCGCCGGTCGCGTTCCTCAATTTTTGGGGCGTGATATTCGAGACCTGCAATCATGGCCTCATATTTTGCCTCGATGTTAGTCAATGTCACAGTTCTAATAGATTGTCTGACTACATTGCCTATAGGTGGCTTCAATACAGTGCCAAGTCTGGACCCTTTTGCGTTCGAGGCACCGTCCGTAAAGAGGGTCCAGATTCCAGAAGACATCCCCGAGTTTACCAACAACTCTCTTTCGACCTCAGGTATTAAGGCCGGAATAAAGTCGGCCACAAAATCTTCCAAAATTTGAGATTTAATGGCTGTCCGGTGTCGATATTCAATATTGTACCTGCTAATTTCCACCGCCTATTTGGCCAATCGTCTCGAGAGTTCGGTTTTATGCATTATATTTTGCAATGTGTAAGTAGTTACAACACATATAGAATGGCACTAAAAATATGGTTTCAGTTTCCTAAAGGCGCTTAGCAAGGCGAGCGCCAATTTTTCTAGGTGAGTGTACCTAGTTTCAGCCTCACCTAGAGTCCTACTAACATAGTAAATTGGAAATTGCGTACCTTGCTCTTCCCGAACCAGGACTCCACTTACCGCTATCTCCGATAATGCTAAGGACATGTATAGTTGTTCGTCTGCCTTCGGCGTGTGAAGCAGTGGTGGGCGCGATAGATATTGCTTGAGTTCCTCCAAGGCCCATTGGCATTACGGGGTCCATGAGAAGTTGTTCTTCTTCTTCAATAGCAAGAGGAATCGGTGGCTCTTATTGGAGGACCTTGAGATGAAAAGCCCCAGGGCGGCTATGCGCCCGGTTAACCTTTGCACGATTTTTATGTTGTCAACCACTGTGATATCTTTGATGGATTTGATCTTGTCGTGGTTGATCTAGATTCCCCAGTTGGATACCATGAACCTGAGGAATTTACCTCATCCGACTCCAAATGCGCATTTCTCCGAGTTCAACTTCATATTGTACTTCTTTAATATGCTGGAGGTTTATGCAAATGTTTTAAATGGTCCTCTGCTCGCAGGGACTTGACCAACATATCGTCAATGTAAACTTCCATTGATTTCCCTATTTGTTCTTCGAACATACGGTTTACTAGGCATTGATAAGTGGCACTGGCATTTTTTAATCCGAATGGCATCACGTTATAGCAATATGTGCCGTACTTAGTGATGAAGGAGGTTTTTTCCTGATCATCCGGGTCCATTCGTATTTAGTTGTACCCGAAATAGGCGTCGAGAGAACTGAGGATCTTGTGGCCGGCCGTGGCATTGATCATGCGATTGATGTTGGGCAAAGGGAAAGAGTCCTTGGGACACGCCTTATTCAATTCCTTATAGTCTATACACATTCTTAATTTGTTTCCCTTTTTAGGGACTACCACAAAGTTTGCTAACCAATCCGGGTAGTTCACCTCCCGGATTGACCCTATTTTAAGGAGTTTAGATACCCCTTCCTTGATGAGAGCATATTTGACCTCGGACTAGGGTCTCCTCTTCTGTTTGACAGGGTGGAATTTCGGGTCCAGGCTTAGCTTATGAGTGGTTATCTCCGGTGGGATCCCTGTCATATCAAGACGGGACCAAGCAAAACAATCTATGTAATCTATAAAAAATTGAATGAGTTTTTTCCTGAGCTCGGGAGTTAACCCCGTGCCCAGGTATACCTTCCAATTGGGTAGATGTTCGATCAATCTGACCTCTTCCAGCTCCTCGACCATTGATTTAGTGGCGTCAAAATCATTGGGGACTATAAAAGATCTAGGAACCCCGTAATCATCGTCTTCATCACCCCCCTGTTTATCCGGTTTGGTCGTGGACGGTGTCGGTAATTTCTATTTAGCCTCTTGTTTGGTACCCGAACTTGGTTCCTTTGACATTGCGAGTGTTGATACCGGAATTACTTCTTCGATAGCAAACATTTCCTTTGCGGCTGGTTGTTCTCCGTAGATTGTTTTAATCCCTCCTAGCATTGGGAATTTTAACATTTGGTGAAGAGTCAAGGGAACTGCCCTCATGTTGTCGATCCATGGCCTTCTGAACAGGGCATTGTACCTCATGTCTCCTTCGATCACGTAAAATTTGGTTTCTTGGACGGTTCTGGCGGCATTCACTGGTAATGTATCTCTCCCTTAGTGGTTTCACATGCCATGTTGAATATGTTTAGAACTTGGACTGCAGGCACGATTTGATCTTCTAGGTCGAGCTGTTCTACGAGCCTCGATCTGATGATGTTGGCCGAGCTACCTGGATCAATTAACACACGCTTAACTCGAGATTTATTTATGAGTACAGATATTACGAGTGCATCATTGTGGGGCTGCACGATCCCTTCTGCGTCTTCGTCGTTGAAAGACAAAGTTCCTTCTGCTATGTAATCTCGAGTCCGTTTTTCCATTGTGATGGATACTTTTGTGCGTTTTAACATTGGCCCTTGAGGAACATCGACCCCACTAATGATCATGTTAATGACGTGTTGAGGTTCCTCTTGTTTGGTCATTCTATTAGAATCCCTATTTCTGAAATGATGCTTGGCTCGGTCGCTCAGGAATTCTCAAAAATGCACGTTGTTGAATAACCAGGCCACCTCCTCCCTCAACTGTCAGCAATCCTCTTTTTTGTGGTCGTGAGTGCCATGATATTTGCACATCTGGTTAGGATCCCTTTGGGCTTGGTCAGATTGTAGAGGTTGAGGCCATTTGGTGTCTTTGATGCGTCCGATAGCTGATACAATGGCAACATCATCAACGGTAAAGTTATATTCTGATAATCTCGGTGCTTCTTTAGGCCCGATAGGCCTGTCAAAACCGTTCTTGCTCGTGAGTCCCCGGTTGCTCTGACCACAATCACTTCTCCTTTCATTTTGTATAGATTTCCGCCCGATCCTACTTCTTCTTCGATCTTTATTGTATGCCTGGTATCGATCTCTGTTTGACCTCGGTTCACGACCGATATCTTCTCTTGACTATGTCCATAGGTCTAACAGGATAAACGGGCCTCGGAGGAACCCCAAGTTGATCATCTCCGACTCTAATTTTTGACTGATATCGATTATGAACATCATCCCAAGTAACAGCCGGATACTCTATCGGATTCTGCTTCAGCTGCTGTGAAGCCACTGAACTTCGAACATTGAGTCCTTGGGTGAAAGCTTGAACGACCCAATCATCCGCGACCGGTGGCATGTCTATCCGTTCCATTTGAAATCGGGACACAAACTCTCTGAGCATCTTATTATCCTTTTGTCTTACTTTGAAAATGTCCGACTTTCTGGTCTTTACCTTGATAGCCCCGGCGTTTGCTTTCACGAAAGAGTTTGCAAGCATAGAAAATGAGTCAATAGAATTAGAAGGTAAGTTGTGATACCATATCATAGCTCCCTTTGACATGGTCTCTCCGAATTTCTTCAACAAGACAGACTCGATCTCCTCATCCTCCAAGTCGTTTCCTTTTATGGCGCATGTGTAGGAAGCGACATGCTCGTTTGGGTCAGTCGTTCCGTTGTACTTAGGAATATCGGGCATGCATAATTTTTTAGGATTGGCTTTGGAGCCACACTCGGAGGGAAAGATTTTTGTACGAACTTCTTAGAATCCAAGCCTTTCAGTATCGGCGGTGCTCATAGGATCTGGTCGGCCCTGGAATTGTCGGTTTCCTTCTTTTTGTCGTTTGCTTCGATTTTCTTCTCCCCCGATTCTATCCGTTTGGTCAGCTCCTCGAGCATTTTTATGATCTCGGGATTGGTCCCCGATTCATTTTCATTCGACCTCTCTGCAACCAGTTCTTCCCTACGGGCTATTTCCCGGGACTGATCGAGTTCAATTCTGCTCGCTGTGCGGCTTTGGTTCTGCAACTGAGCTATTGCTGCCTGTTGGGCCCGTAACATTTCGAAGATCATCCATAGATTGATCCCGTCTCCCTTATTGTTTTGAGTATTCTACTCTGTCGATTGGGCTCCACCATGGATGCTACTCTCGGGGTCAGTAGGCAGGTTTGTGTTGATAGTCACATGCGAGTTAGCATCCAACGGTTCTGCGACTGGAATTTCGATGGGCTCAGCGGGCGGTACCATATTACCGGGCGCTATGTTATTATTTTTACCGTGGTGACCGGACTCATTGTCCACAGGTAGGGGTGCCAATTGTGAGTTCGTCATTTTGAGCTTTAACTTGAAATTAGAGGCACTTCAAACAATAAGTGTAAAGTAGTGTGTTATGGAAAATTTGTATCAAATAATCAATATTATCCATAGCCCCACGGTGCGCGCCAAACTGTTTACCCTCAAAATTGGATAAAAATTAAATTTATAAGTGGTTTTGATGATACGTGGATTAAATTGATACAAATTGATAAATTAAATTGCAATTGAAATAATGTATGAAGAAATAAATTCAAACCACACGAATGGAACAGTTACAGCCTTAGGAGGTGAGCCACCCTTTTACTGAGTGCACTTCGATCAATGTTCAGTCACATCTGAATAAGAACTTTAAAGAGAAAATAACAGTATATTGCTTCTGAATGATTATTACAATGTCTTTTACAAGTAATCAAACCCCCTTTATATAGTAGGGGAGTCCTACTTTAGGTACAATTCTATAAAAGGTAAAAATCTCCAGATTTGCTAATTTGCCGGTTCCTTATTGATACGTGCCGTGATTCCCGCCGTAATGCTCGACTGGTCATGGATATTTCGGTCTTCTGTTGGTCGCACTGACAATGTTTCCTCGAGCTCGTTCGGGGTCAGGGTCGATTCTGGGACCATAGATCCAACATTCTCGAGAACGGACATTCTAACCTCGTGTTCTGGTTCGACGAGATTCGGGGTCGATCTCCAACCCCTCATGTTCCGAGCCCGACTTGTCGTATAGTAGACGAGCCCGATTTCGACCGTATACAACTTTAAACAATTTGAGAGTGTTAAAATAAAGAATTTTTCTTTTTGTAGTACATTTATCGAATTGTATCTTTTAGCAGAATGAGTCGTACTGGGTGTAACTTCTTGAAGATCCCTTCATTGAAAATCAAATTTCTACCCTTTAAGCTTTTATGGGTATTAAGCCTTTGGATTTTGGAAGAATTCTTTGTTATACTTGTAGATTGCATATTTTTTTAATTAAGAAAAAACCTTAGTTGATACTGCTTTAATACCACGATATGCACGGGTCTCCTCTCTTGGAATTCTTTTTTTCCACCAATTTCTTCTAAAATCTAGAAGCCTCGAACACTAATATTTGATAAACAATTTGATTCCTTGTTAATAAATCAGAATTTTTGACATATTTCCATAGAAATTTTACATCACCTTAGTCAGTTGATGGACGGATTTATCTGTTATTCTGTTTGTTATTACTTTGGAACATGCTAATTCTTCCTTTTATGCTGTAATTTTCAGAATTTTGGATGATATTGACCCCAAAAAAATCGCCTATGAGGTATATTGCCCATTAATACCTCTTTCTATGATTTTGATTTGTGTTTATATTCCAAGTTTCTAGTTACTTAGCATATGGAGCGTCTCCTAAGGTTTATTATGGGTTTAACAGTTCCTTGATGCTCAATTTAATATTGATAAGCAATACTTCTCAAGAGGGAGAGCCTACTTTTCGAGATGGAGAGCCATCAACCTGTGCACTGGCATATCTTTTAGTGATCACATCTTGGTCTCAAAAAGAATGTCATAGAAATTAAAAACAATAAATATTCATAGTAAAAAAATTATTTATTCTTTTATACACTCATTATTTCCTTGTACTCATCATTTGACCTCTTAATTAAAGAACATTATTATTTTAAAAAACTTTATTGTTTCTAATATTAGCTTTATAGTTAGCAAATAATTTTATTATTTCCTTGTACGGTGACGTCAGGCAAGTAGTAAACCTCCTTCAAAGCGTCCAAGTTTGTTCCAAATTTTCAAGTTCGCATTAGAAACAAGACATATTTTAGAATACATACTTTCTTTTTATCCTAAATCTTTATGTTATTTTTGTATGTTATCATAAAAGTACAAAACTCCGAATATAAACTTGATAGATTTTAACAATAAAATTGTTTAAATCTCAATTATAGTATAGCTCACTCCATTAAGGGCTTGATAATGCCAGAAAAAGTACATCTCTCAATACCAAATTTACATTTGATGGTAGTATTATTGTAAATCGTAATGGAGTCTGCTTCTTTCTATCAAAAGTCTGCTAACAATTATACTGTAATACAAAATTTGATCAATCACATCGCGTTTTTTTTAAATGTGTCTTCAGTGACCAGATTTTAGCACATATGAAATTTCGCATGATGGAATTCACTATTTTGTCATATTACTTTAATGATCTACAAGGTATGACACGTGCAACACACGTACACTAAAATAAGTATATATATATATATATATATATATATATATATATATATATATATATATATATATATATATATATATAGATAGATAGATAGATAGATAGATAGAGAGAGAGAGAGAAAGAGAGAGAGAGAGAGATGATTTATTTTTTATTCCAAATAGAAAACATAAACTTGTTCACAAAATTAATTTTATCCTCTGTGATAGAAAAAAATATAATAATATTTTAATTGGACTAATAATTTAATTTATTTGACTAACTAAATTCTTTAATTCAATTATCAAATAATAGAATAATTAATCCTTTAGAAAATATCAGAACACTCGTTAGTGTGACACTATATAGGTTAAATACTAAGCCAGTATTAAATTTATCAGATCAATATATACTAATCACGGGTGGCGTCTAGCAACACTCGTTTACAACCGAATAGCATGAAGTATATATTATACTCTCAAGAACCAGTGTGAGCGCGTAATTTTTGCCTTACAGAAAACATTCCTACAAAATCCACCCAAAAATAAATTGTTCTAATTGGCTTTGAATTTATAGAGTTTTGGGATTTTCTTTTAAATTATTTGTTCACATTTAGCTGCTTTTTCATGCATATTTAATAGCTTAAAATTATGGAAAAATCATAAAAATTGTCACATTTTTATTTCATGCCATCTTAAGTTTAATTCGCATTTTTAAGAATTGATTACTCTTAATTGTTAGAATTAGTACATAAAAATGAAACAAAATATTTGGTTTTTTTTATTTTTTTTTATTTTTACATGCATTTATTAATAGATTAGTAGAATTAATTTGCTAATTTAAGGTAGGTCTTAATTTAGGATTTAATTAGTTGGAATTTAAAAATCAAAGAAAAGAAAAAGACAACAAAGAAAAAAAGAGAAGGCTGCCTGCCTTCATTTGTTAATTGGGACAACAGTTTATTTGGCCTAAAACCTAACCAGTCAAAACATCTGCCTAGCCCAATCCCCTTGAGTCCAAACCGGTCCAGCTCCCCTAATACCCAAAACGACGCCGTCTCTAGTAACTTTGATCCTGGCCATTCACTGAATTTGATCCTACGGCCAGGAACTTACCCAATTCCACCCTTATAATTGTCCGAACCCCCCTTCCCAAAACCCTAGAGACGCCCCTCATTTCCCCCACCTCCCTCATCTCTCTCATCCTTTGAAGAAGCCGCCGCCGGAAATTGCCTTATGGCGGCGGCGCCACTCCAAACCACTTCAAATTGACAACCCATAATCTCCAACTCCTCCTCAATCTAAACCCCTTACCATTTTCTCCTAAATCTTCACCAAAATCAGCATATTATAGATCTAAAATTCCATAAAAATTGATTTTTGTCTGCTCTCTGATTCTTCATGATTTACCATGCGTTTTGGCTCGAAACTCACATGAATCAATTGCTCTTAATGAGAGCAATCGATTTACGTTAGCTTCGATTCATTTCGAAGCCACAGAATCCGTTTGAGTTTTGTTGGTCGGCCCGTTTTTCTTCCAAATCATTTTCAGTCGTGTAGTGCCCGCAGGTATAACTCTCATCACGTTTCTCTTTAATTTCAGTTTGTTTCCTCATATTCATCTCCTTTTACCTTATCTCTGTCGAAAATAGAAATAATTAATCCGTTTGATTATTACTTAGCTTCCTAATCTCAACACTATAGGACTTTTTATAGAGTTTAATTGTGTCGGTAATGAATATGTATGTTTGTTAGGTCACAGAATGTGTGCTCGATAATTCAATCTTTTTGGCTGAGTTTTTTTTCTTGATCTTGCTAATTGTTGTCTTTTGTTTCTGTTCTCTTTAGGATTAGATTAATACTTAATAATAAAAGCCATTCGATATAGGTTTAGAGTATTGATGATTAGCAATTAGCAGTTTAGAGGGCACTTTAGGAATTAAATCTGAAGGAATATTATCTGTAACAGCTGGAAGGTTCTAGAATAGAATAGAAGGGATTATAATGGAAAAAGATACGAAAAATTAGTTCAAAATTGGGGTAAAAGGGGAATTTTTAGAAGTTAAATGGTTTAGTTAAAATAAGAGAGAAAGTCTGAATTGGACAGCTGTCCATTTTTCAGTATTAGAAAGAAGTCCTCCCTAATTTTTAGCTGACAGGATTCCTTTCTATCCTCTCCCTTTTTCTACAACTCACAAACTTTATATAAGGGACTTGATTTTACACTGTTATGGGGATAAAGAACACACGTACACACTCATCCTCACGGATTTCTCTGAAGAAGAAAACAATCTGAAAATTCCAATTTAGAGACAGAAATACAAAATATAGAGAAAGTTCCAATCTTTTCTTGTTTTGTCTTCCTGCTTCATTTCTTTTGGGTTTTACAAGTTTGATTAACTGTTGAGACCTGGGTTTCATTGATGAAGATTACTGCTGAGCTTCTAGTTTGAATCAGATTCGGTTCTTATCTAGATATCTTAGTGCTTTCTTACTTAACTAGGTCAGTACTAAGATCTCTTTGTATTTTTGTTCTTATCAAATGAATAGAAATGCTTCTACTCCTGTTTGATCTCTGAATATTTTTTTGTTGCTATTTTAGTGTGTGATTTAATGGACTTTTTGTTTCAATCATGAGTGGAAACATTGAAGTAGTTTTGAAATGTGACATTTATGAAAATTTGATCAACTAAGTATGAGTCATTAATTGTTGACTTGATTGATAATCTTGAATGATGTCCGAAATTTTGTTTAAATCTTACAGCTTTAGCAATAGCTCTAAACATAAAGCTACTATAGTTTTTCTACATATATGATGAGCAAGTTTGTGCCGATTTCAGGATATAGAGGGCTGCTGCTGCTGATCGCATGGCTATAGTTTGAGAATTTGGCCACTAACTGGCCAGATTAGTAAAACTCTAAAGCTAAAGAATTGGATTTTGAAGATATATTTAAAAGTTTATTGTTTCTAATTTCAAGTGAATGTTGAAGCCAACAATGCACTATTAGGGTGTATTTGGATCCAAGAAAGGTTGTAATTTATTATGACAGTTATATATATAATATAGGATTACTGTGTCAATGATGTTATTTGAATCATGTACTGTGCCACTATTATGTAAAGCAAGGCAGATTTTATCATTTTTCTTGTCAATTTCTTCATACGGTTAAGTGCTGCATCTGTTTTGACTCTTTACCATCACAAGGTTTAAAGATTGGGTCTTTAGTTTATTCCCACAATTTTGTTAACTGGGTATTTAAAGTTTGAGCGATAGATAGTTTAATGATTAGAACTTTCCTTTATGTGGGCCTTGAACATGAACATCCTCCACACTTGCTCACCAGTTCTTAGCAATTTTCATAACTAATTCAGTTCACGTGAATTCCTAGATATAAGCCAATAAGGTGTAATTACAGTATAATTTCGTGAAAGTAGGATGCCCACTTAACTTAGTTGACTGGTGTGAATGTAATTCCATCTCACGATCATCCCATAAATACGTGCTTTCACATTTAGTCTTCAATCTTACGAAAGCTAATCAATTCATGAGCACAGTAGATTACTTTAGGCGCGATTAATAAAACATCGTGACTACGGGTACGGTTCCCGTGGCGCGGTCATGATACGTAAATCCCAATTTAAGTGCGCGTTTCACGCGACTCGACGACAAATTTGAATAATAATAAAATCGGCATGTTGTAGATCGCGGGTGCGTTTCACGTGACGCGATTAGCAATATGTACAAAAACAATAAGTGCGCGCAGCTTGTTCAAATAATTTTCATAAGTACAAAATCGTTTAAATAATTAATTAAAAGCGGTTAGAAGATTAAAATACACAATGGGTTTAAAGTATGTAATTAATCAGATAATTAGGCCAGTTATTAATAGTTGAACGAACGTGCTAAAACCACAGAATTCGGGAGTGCCTAACACCTTCTTCCGGGTTAACATAATTCCTTACCCGGTCTTCCGTATTTGCGGACCAAAAAAATAGAGTCAATCTCCTTGATTAGAGATTTTTAAAATAAATTGGTGACTCGGGACACCATTAATTATTCCAAGTGGCGGCTCTGAATTAGATTACTAATCCCATTTCGATTAATGTCACTTCGATTGAAAAAACTCCCTATTCCCTTCAAAAAAAGTAGGTGTGACAGCTCTAACAACTCTCCTGGGGAGTATAACCTAGAATCTCTGGTTCAGGGTTCAGAATTTGAGCTTAGAACGACTGTTATAGTTGGTTTTGTTTATTATCTGATTTTTTACGTGTTTGAGCCTTATGTTCTAAATGCCGCTTTTTACTGCTTTGATATTGTTGGAACGTATATAAAACTGTTACGAAACCCTCCTTCTCTCTAAGTCTTCTAAATCTTCTGGGAAATGAACGCCGGCGTGGCTTCTTTTCTGTTTGTGTCACACCCTAATTTAGAACGAGGATCAAATCAGTTACAAAGCCGGATGGCCTTTTGGTTCCTGGTACATTGCCACCCTCGGCTTGAGTTATCCGCTCGGGTAAGCCAGGTCTAGAATAATACACCCAGGATTTAAACTTAGAATAACATAGCCTCATGCCGAATCCCTAGTAGGAACGTTTGTTTGCATCACGTGCATTTGACTTTGGGGACTCAACACAGGGGTTGGTCCGTCTAGGACAGGTGTACCCAATTTAAAAGACCATCCTGATGTATTTTTACGTGCTACTTGTACATTTATTTGTTTCGGCTTGCATGTTGACCGGCTTCTAGAATAGGGAAAGAAAAATGAGAAAAACCAAGATTGATGTAGGAGAGAAAATCACCCGCTTATGAAAAAGCCTGATATTTAAAATGTCCAGAAACTCTGCCGAAATTTTTTTAAAATAATTTTTATTTTCCTGTTGCGTCAAAACTTACCGAACTACGCGAGTTTGATTCTCACCGAACGTGAGATACGTTGGCAACCTTCATTGGGTCCAGCCCCCCTTTTGCAAAAATAACAAAAAATATGAAAATCCTGTCATTTCGTCACAAATAAAGTTAAGTGATTCTGTTTTTTTCCAAATAGCCAGTAATGTTCCGACGGGACGCCGGAAGGCCGTTGTTGCAAGAATAGCCGCATATAGTCCTTTTTCTGATTTTTGCCCCCTTAGAAAACATAGCCCTAAAATCTTCCCTTCCGAAGTGCTGAAGGGCCGTATTTGCAAAAGTAGCCATGATTTGTTTTAAGTCAGATATTGCAAAAAATAATCTTTTTCTGGTCAGTTTTCAATCAAAATTCACTTGTTTTAACTCGATCACCCCAATTTAAAAATGTGCAGAATGAGCACTGTTCAGAATTTACCGTTGAAGGTTATGGATCAGATTCCGCTAGCACTCCACATGTGGGAAAATAAGGACGAGAGAGGGTCAATCAATATCTGGGGGTGCTCGTTGTACTTTTAAAAATTCAACCTAGAAGTGATCTGATAGAGGCATTGGTATCATTTTGGGACCCCACTTACAATATTTTGCACTTCTCAGATTTTGAGCTTACACCTACTTTTGAAGAAATGGAGGGTTATGCCGGGAGTACAGAGGGATTAAGACACAAGTATCTGGTATCTCCAATGACTGTTACTCCCTACAAGTTTCTAGACTTACTTAAAATAAGCAGACAAATCAAGACTGAATGTCTAAGCAGATGGAACTTTCACTTTTCACTTTCTATACCAGCGATACAGGCACTTAAGAGGATTCAAAAACCCAGAAAACGGACTCTACAGTAAAGGAAACCGGTCAAAATGGAAGACGCATAGATGCTTTGCCTTCATGGTGGCATTGGTAGGCCTTTTGGTATTTCCAAGGGAAGATGGGAATATTGATTTGCGTGTAGCCGGAGTTTTCCATGTGTTGACTACTTAGGCTAAGAGTACCCTTGCGCCCATGATCGTATCAGATATATTCTGAGCCCTCACATCCTGTAAGGCCGGAGTCAGGTTTTTCGAGGGGTGCAATCTGTTACTGCAAATGTGGATGATCGAGCACCTTTTTCACCGTCCCCGATACATGAATTACGGTTCTACGGGAAAAAACTGCATCGAAGAGTTTGGTACACGAGTGACCGGATTTGAAATGCCAGAAGGGGTCAAAGAATGGATCACCCACCTTCGTTATATAACCGCATATCAGATAGAATTGACATTGGGTTGGCTTCCTGTTGATGAGATTATTTATATGCCTGCCACTGGTCCCTACTTCTTTCTAATGGGTCTCCGAAGCACCCAGCCCTATGCCCCGTGCCGGGTTTGAGACAACTTGGAAGATGCCAGGCAGTTCCCAGAGATGAAGATCTTAGTACTCATGTGGTTGAAATCCGCTCCAATGCCCAATTTCCTGAAGAGGTGGTTCGCCAAATTTGGAGCGAATGCCAGTATTTGGGAGCAAACACCCGAGTACGTGATTTGTCCAGGGGAAAGGTCTTACCTGGTTATGTTGCTTGGTATGGAAAGAGAGTCGCAACAAATAACGAATCTGAAAGGCCGACTAAAAGGCCTCATATCCAAGAATTTATCGATGCATCACAGGAACAGTGGGCTTGGTTAGACAAAGAGAATGAATACCGGACCATCATAAGCAAACTAGAAGATCAAATTAGAAACATCAAATTCGATAGTAGTTTGCATGCTGCTGAGGACAAAGGAGAAAAGAAGAGGTTGGCTCGAGAAAATGAAGCCCTCCGAGCTCAGATCCACAAAATAAAAATAGCCACTGAAACCCCGGTAAGAAGCAAAAAAAGATGAAAGAATCATAAGCAATCTGAGGCGTAAAGTGTATGACTATGGGGCTGATTTGACAAAAGCCGAGGAAGACTTGAAAAAGCTCGAGCACAATTGGAAAAAGGTGCGGAAGAACGGACAAGGTTTGCTCAGCAGTTGAAGCAAAAGTATGATAGAGGAGTCACGCTCTTAAAGGAAAAGCTGACTACCCTCGAAAATGAAATGGTTCAGCAAACAAAATACTTCAAAACAGAGAGAGAACACTGCTATGCTTTGATTTACCGATTAGAAGAGAGCGCGCAAAAATTGCAAGACCAAGACAAAACGGCCACGTAGGTGCTGGACGCCCGTGCACAACAAATTGGATGCTTGCTTCAAGAAAATGGTGTCATTAGAATGCGAATCAAAGAAATAGCTTATTATGTTGCAATGAAATGCCTTGAATGCGAAGATATGACCAAATCCACGTTTTTTGCTTCCGTGATGACCTTTGTTCTGTAGAGGATGGCTGATCTAGAGCACCTTCAGAAAGAAATTGCACGCAGGCCCACGTCGAGATCGACAAATATCCGGCGGGCCCCTGGAATAGCATTGGAGGCTCTTATGTATTCTTGATTTTTCGGCTTTCGAGTATGTATTTTACTTTTTCTCAAGTCTGCTTTGTCCTTTCAAGTTTTTTTGTGGTTTTTTTCCGAGTTTGTATTTTTCCTTTTTGTAGTCATCAGTGCTTTCGAGTCCTTGTAATAGAAAACCCAAAAAGATGTCTTTTATTAATGAAATATTGAAAAACCCAAAAATTCTCTTTTCTTTCATTTCATATTTATCTCCTGAACTACGTAATGATCTGATTCATGTGGCATCCTGATACGTAGGCAATCCCCATTGGATTCGATCATAGCCATAAAAATAAAGAGTGACAAAAATAAAAAGAGAAAAAGAGAGCGCCAAAAATAAAAGAGCGACAGTAACAAAATGAGAAAATCAAGAGTGATTAAATGGAGGCAGAAATGAAAGAAAAGAGGTACAGAGTGAAAAAGGGTTAGTTAAGGCCGGGATGAAACATGCAACCGTTCAAACACATGGTAGAAGCGTTTAATTGTTTAGGTGCATTGCATCCCAACGAGCGATTTCCTAGCTGTTAAATTCTCAAAACTAACAAGGTTGTTGGGTGTGCTGTTAGTCCAGGAAAGTGGTTAGTTTGTTGGCATTCTAGCAAGTCATCCATACAACATTAGGTCAAAGCACAAGGCAGTCATGGCTAGCAAAGAATTAGACACAGGTGTTGTTGACCCACAGAGGGAGATTGTGGAATCAGAGTCTGAATTGAAAGAGAAGGTCCAAAGGTTGAAACATCAAATGGCAGAGATGTACCAAGTTTTGATCAGGGGGCATCTTCTACCTTCATTCTCCACTAGCTACACAAAAAATCCTTCTTTCATCCCACCACTGTCACAAGCCCAGGCTCCCACTACTGTTGATCTTTCCCCTCAGCATGCACCGGGCTTTACCCCTTACCGCAACTAACCTGACACCTCGTCCCAAACTTTCCATGCTTCACCAGCCAAAACAACTTCATACCTGCTCCGACACTACTCTTGTTTTTGTAGCCCCTCTACAAGCTACCCTCTACCGATCTTCCAGTGAACCCGCTTTCAAAGCTCTAGATGCCCAATACTATGCTCTGGAACCAACCTTCAAGCTCTCGGATCCTGACTCCTACACCCCTGACTTTGAACCTCCTGTTGAAACCGAGAAACCATCCAAGAACGTGGAGCAAGATAAGATATTCAGGAAAGTGAAGAGTTTAGAGAAATCTTTGAGGAACATGCAAGGGATAGGAAGCCAATTAAGTGTGGCTTAAAAGGATTTGTGCTTGTTCCCTGATGGCCAACTGCCCGCTGGGTTCAAGATGCCCAAGTTTGACCTGTACGATGGACATGGAGATCCCGTTGCCCATTTGAGAGGCTTTTGTAGTAAGAAGCCCAACGAAAGCTTTAGGGAATTCAGGTTCAAATGGAGAGAGCAAGCTGCACGGGTCAATCCTTCCAATGGAAGAAGACGAGATGGTCGAGTACTTTCTTCAAGCCCTAGAGCCTACTTACTTTGGCCATTTGATTTCAACCATAGGTAAGCCCTTCAACGATATGGTAAAGATGGGAGGAATGGTGGAAGAGGGACTCAAGTCAAGCAAGATCATGAGCTACTCCGCCATAAAAGCAACCACACAGGCAATTCAAAGTGGCACAGGAATCTTGTTAGGCAAAAAGAAGAAGGATGATGTTGCTATGGTTGTCTCTGGATCATGGCGTGGCCTGAAGGGTTCGCCTCACCAGTACACTTAGCCTCGACCCCAACACCAATCCTACGCCCAAGCACCATATAATCCATCCCAACATTATTTCCCACCACAAGACCCTCAATACTCAGTCAGACCACCCAAATATCATGTTCACCATGAACACTCATATGCTCAACCCTCTCCTTACCCCCAATGGCGTGCTCCAACTCCACAAAATCCTTATCCACCCCCACAACCCTACCGAAACCCTACTGGCCCAAACTTTCGACCAAGGCTAGATTACAGGAGAGAAAGGCAGCAGCAGAAAGAAACCTTCACCCCACTTGGAGATTCCTATGCTAGTTTGTTTGAAAGGTTGAGGCAATTGGACGTCTTGAGGCTGATTGAGTCAAAGATACCAAATCCACCCCCAAAGAACCTTGACTATTCTCTGAGGTGCGCATATTGTTCTGATGCCCCAGGGCACGACGCAGATAAGTGTTGCCATTTGAACAGGGCAATTCAAGAGCTCATTAATATAAATCAAATTATAGTCTAGAGCCCGGATGCGCCAAACATCAACCAAAATCCTTTGCCAGCCTATGTAGAGACACATATGACTGAAATAGTTCGTACGGATGGGGAGACAAGAACTCTTCCAAGTCCATCATGATGATTCGTGCTAGTGAAAGTAACTCGGTTAAGGCTCCAGATTCTGTAAAAGCAATGCCCTCGACAGTTGAAGGGGTGACGAAGAAGTTAAGCATGCTCAACGTGAAGCCACCTGTGTTGGTTGTGAAAGGGCCTCCAGATGATGTTGGAGCAAGTCAGGAAAAGGCGAAAGCTATTGTGCCAGGGATCCTGAACAAGCCTGTCGTAGTAGTGAAAGGGGCTCGTATTACCCTTGTTGTTATTATGCCAGTGACCCAGTTTCCATGGTTGATATAAAGGCTGTACCATAGAATTACAAACGGGTGATAGTGACATATAAAGGGAAAGAAGTAGAGGAAGAAGTCAATGAAATCGGAGGACTGACTCGTTCTAGGAGATTTTTTACCCCAGAGGAATTGAGGAAATTCAAGCCATTCATGGATAGCCAAATCCTAGTACAGAAGCCAGTCACTAAAGAAAAGGCTGAAGAGTTCCTGAAAAAGATGAAAGTGCAAGACTATTCCATTGTGGAGCAGTTAAGGAAAACACCAGCTCAGATCTCTCCTTTGTCTTTGCTGATACATTCAGATGAACACCGCAAAACCCTGATGAAGATTTTGAATGAGGCATATGTTCCTGATAAGATCACAGTGAATCACTTGGAAAAGATTGCCAACAAGATCTTCGACGCAAACAAAATCACTTTCTCAGATGATGAACTCCCCATGGAGGGTACATAACACAAACGAGCTTTTTATCTCACGATAAAGTGTGAGGATTCTGTTGTCTTAAGGGTACTAGTGGATAACGGCTCTAGTGCAAATATTTGCCCCATGTCCACTTTGCAAAAGTTGAAGGTCAGCACTGAAAGAATCCACATGAATAGTATATGTGCTCGAGGCTTTGATGGTGGAGGGAAATATTCTGTTGGTGATATAATGCTCGAATTGTCGATAGGGCCAGTTGAGTTCACTATGGAGTTCCAAGTGCTAGATGTGGTTGTCCCCTACAACTTATTGTTGGACAGGCCATGGATACATATTGCTAAGGCAGTCCCGTTTTCTCTGCATCAAATGGTAAGGTTCGAATGGGACAGGCAGGAAATAGTTGTGCATGGTGATGAGAACTTATCCGCTTACAATGACACAACTGTTCCATTTAATGAAGCTGAAGATGATAAAGGGCCTTGGGTCTACCAAACTTTTGGAACGGTGTCTGTTGAGAAGATTCCCGAGGTAGAATGCATTCCAGGTACGAAGCTACCCTCCCCGTCCGTCATGGTAGCAAATGAAATGTTGAAAAATGGTTTTGTGCCGGGCAAAGGTCTGGGTTCATCTCTATAGGGTGTTGTGCATCCAGTGTGTCCATGTAAAAGTTCCAGTTCATTTGGTTTGGGATTCACGCCCATAGAGAAGGACGTGGAAAGAGATAAAAATTTGAAACGGAAAGTGTGGTTACTCCCTAAGCGTATTCCACATATCTCCAAGCCTTTTGTCAAGTCGGGGGCCGCAAAACGTTCAATATCATCAGTCCCGAAACCTATGGTTGACGTTAATGAAGAGCTGATCAAGAGGTTCCAGAGTCTGTCTGATGAGGTTAATATGGTAGAAATTGGGGAAGGTTCTAGTAATGCAGATGTGCAGCTCTTCGGGCCAAATATGAAGCTTAGCAATTGGAAAGCTACTTCTCTCCTCACCCGGAATGAGTTTTGATAGTTTGCATTGTTTTCCTTTCTGTTATCTGGTTTATTCCAGGGTTGTAATCCAGATTTTTATTTCTCGCTTGTTATGATGTTCAAACCCTTCTATCCTTTTATTTTCAATGAAATACAAGTTCTCGTTTTCCATTATTCCTGATAGCGTTTCATTTTTGTTTTTCTTTTGTACAGTTCTTTTTATGCTGGTTTCAATGACATGACATGCATGAAGAATTTTCAACCAAGTCTTAAAAGCCAATTTAATTTTGAAATAATAATCCAAGAAGTAGAGTATGATGATGAAACATAATATGATGAAGAAGCAGTATTTGAGGAAATCAGTAAAGAACTAAAACACCTTGAAGAAAAACCAAAGCCTAATTTGAATGAAAGTGAAGCAATCAATTTAGGAAATCCGGATAATGTTCGGGAAACTAAGATAAGTGTGCATTTGGAACCACTAGTCAAGGAAGAAATATCCAAAGCACTATTTGAATACAAAGATCTCTTTGCATGATCATATGACGATATGCCGAACTTGAGTACTGATTTGGTAGTTCATAAGTTGCCAACTGATCCTGCATTCCCTCCTGTCAAACAAAAGTTAAGAAAGTTCAAGACTGACATGAGTGTGAAGATTAAAGAAGAAATCACAAAGCAACTTGGGAAAAAAGTCATTCGGGTCACTCAATATCCCACTTGGTTAGCTAATGCGGTGCCAGTACCAAAAAAGGACGGTAAGAGCAGGGTATGTGATGATTATCGTGATCTCAATAACGCAAGCCCAAAGGATAACTTTTCATTGCCGAACATCCACATTCTGATTGATAATTGTGCCAAGCATGAAATAAGGTCTTTTGTGGATTGCTGCGCAGGATATCATCAGATCTTGATGGACGAGGAGGATGCATAAAAGACAATGTTCATCATGCCATGGGGAACATATTGCTATCGGGTAATGCCATTTGGTTTAAGAATGCTGGGGCAACTTACATGAGGGAGATGACTACCATATTTCATGACATGATACATAAGAAGATTGAAGTTTATGTAGATGATGTGATCATAAAGTGAAAGAAGCAGTCCGACCATGTCAAGGACTTGAGAAAGTTTTTCCAAAGGCTCTGCAGGTACAACCTTAAGCTCAATCCGGCAAAATGTGCATTTGGTGTCCCGTCCGGGAATTGTTAGGATTCATAGTTAGTCAACGCAATATTGAGTTGGATCCGTCAAAGATCAAAGCCATCCAAAAATTATCACCGCCAAAGAATAAAATCGAGGTGATGAGCCTGCTCGGAAGGTTAAACTACATCAGCAGTTTCATTGCTCAGCCCACGACAACTTGTGAGCCCATCTTTAAGTTGTTGAAGAAGAATTATGTGGTTAAGTGGACTAACGAGTGTCATGAAACATTTGATAAGATCAAGATGTATCTGTCAAACCCACATGTGCTGGTCCCGCCGGAGCTTGAAAGACTTTTAATTCTCTATTTGACGGTCCTGGATAATTCTTTCGGTTGTGTATTGGGTCAACACAACATCACCGGCAAGAAAGAGCAAGACATTTATTATCTCAGCTAGAAGTTCACTCCTTATGAGGTTAAGTATACTCTTCTCGAGAGGACATGTTGCGCTCTGACTTGGGTGGCACAAGAGTTGAAACATTATCTATCATCCTACACTACTTATCTCATTTCTCGCATGGATTCTCTAAATTATATCTTTCAGAAGCCTATGCCCAGAGGAAGACTTGCAAAGTGGCAAATTTTACTCACAGAGTTTGAGATCATCTATGTGACCCGCACTGCGATGAAAGCCCAAGCCTTGGCCGATCACTTGGCCGAGAATCCGGTGGATGAAGAATATGAGCCACTGAAGACTTATTTTCCTGATGAAGAAGTGATGTATGTTGACGAGGTTGATCATAATGAAAAGCCAGGTTGGAAACTCTTCTTTGATAGAGCTGGTAACATGAAAGGTGTCGGAATAGAAGTTGTACTCATTTCTGAAATAGGGCGTCATTACCTGTGACGACCCAGCTTCGTTTTTATTACACCAACAACATGGCCGAGTACAAAGCATGCATTTTGGGTTGGAGGTTAGCTGCAGATATGGGAGTCCAGGAGATACTGTGTAACGACCCGGCCGGTCGTTTTAAGAATTAACGCCCCGGTCCCCTATTAACTGCATTCCCCGTGTTTGTTTCTGCTATTATGAGTTGCTGGGAGGATTTATTTGGAGTTTCGGAGAGTTTTGGGACACTTAGTCCCTAAATGAGAGTCTAAGTTTTAGAATTTGGACCGTAGTTGGAATAGTGTGAAGATGGCCTCGGACTGGAATTCCATTGGTTCCGTTAGCTCTGTTGGGTGATTTCAGATTTAGGAGCGTGTTCAGATTGTGTTTTGGAGGTCCGTAGCTTATTTAGGCTTGAAATGCCGAAAGTTGAATTTTTGAAGTTTTTGGTTCGATAATGAGATTTTGATCTAAGGGTCGGAATGGAATTCTGGAAGTTGGAGTAGCTCCGTAGTCTTTAATGTGACGTGTGTGCAAAATTTTAGGTCATTGGGACAAGGTTTGATAGACTTTTTGATAGAAAGCATAATTTGTGAGTTTTTGAAGTTCTTAGGCTTGAATCCGATGATAATTGATTGATTCGATGTTGTTTGAGGTGTTTTGAAGATTTGTATAAGTTTGGATAGTTGTATATGACTTGTTCGTGCTTTTGGTTGAGGTCCCGGGGGCCTCGGGGTGGTTTTGGATGATTAACGGGAAGTTTGGAGTTGGGAATTTGCAGCTGTAGCTGCTGAGTCTGCTGTCATAACCGCACCTGCGGCTTGGGGACCGCAGGTAAGATCCAGCAGAAGCGAAAGAGAAGCTGCAGATACGGCCAAAAAGAAGAAGGGCTGGAACCGCAGATGCGAGAGTTTTGCCGCACCTGCAAGATCGCAGGTGCGGATGGGCAGTCGCAGAAGCGAAAAGTCCTCGTTTAATGTGAAGTCGCTGGTGCGACTTGGTCTTCGCAGAAGCGGGACCGCAAGTGCGGTCCCAGAGCCACAAATGCGGTTTCACTGATCAGAAAAGTGGCAGAATTGAGGGTTTAGTTTCAAAACCTTAGAAATCGATTTGGGAGCTCAGGATTGGCAATTTTGAGAGAGATTTTCACCTGGGTGTTTTGGGTAAGTAATTCTTACTTGGTTTTGACTAATTTCCACGAATCTCTTCTTAAATTCATCCTTTAAATTCGAATTTGGGGTGGAAAAATTGGAGAAAAGTTGGAAAAATTCTTAGACCTAATTTTTGAGTTTGGATCAAGATTTTGATGTCGGATCGGAGTAATTTCTATATATATGAACTCGTGAGAGTGTGCGGATTCCGAATTTGTAAATTTTACCCGATTCCGAGACGTGGGCCCGGGAGGCATTTTAGTCATTTTTCGTAATTTCACGTATTAGCTTAGAACTTAATTAGTGGAATCAGTTACTTGAAGTTATATTTATATTACGTAATTGAATTGAATAGATTTGGGCCATTTGGAGTCGAGTACTCGTGGCAAGAGCGTGGTTTCGGGTTGATTTTGAGCCGGTTCGAGGTAAGTGGCTTGCCTAACCTTGTGTGCGGGAACTCCCCTTAGGATTTGGTATTGTTGATATTTGAAATGCCTTGTACATGAGGTGACGAGTGCGTACTTGTGCTAATTTTTGAGAATCCTGTTTTCATTAAGTAACTCTAATTGTGTTTCCTTTCCTGCTTATATTACTTGCAATTTAAGCCTGCTATTAGCTTAGGAAATCATGTCTAATTGCCTTAATTGCTTTATTTGCTCAAATTGCCATATTTGGATTATGTGTAGCATGCTAGGTTAGAAATACCAGTTTTACCTTGGTATGAAATTTGAATTGAATTGAGTATTCTTCATGTTGCTGCTGCGTGTTTACTTTGGGACTACGGGACGGTATCCCGGGAGATCCCCCTGCTTGTTTACTTTGGGACTACGAATTTGTATTCCGGGAGATCCCCTGCACCTATATTGATTTGGACTGTAGTGCGGGATACTGAGAGATCCCCCAGCACGTATATTGTGGATACTAAGAGATCCCCAGCATATATTTATTGAGGATACTAAGAGAATCCTCGGGATACTGAGAGATCCCCAGCACCTATATTGAGGATACTAAGAGATCCTCGGGATACTGAGAGATCCCCAGTTGTTATCTCTGTGTTGAGCGGTGTTCCTTTTCTGATTATTTTGTCTCTGTTATAGTTGTTGTTATTCTTATTATCCTGTGTTACTTCTTACTGTTAGCATTTAATTATATTGGCGTATTCTATACTATTTTATCTCATTTTTTCAGCTATAATCAGTAGGGCCCTGACCTTCCTCGTCACTACTCGACCGAAGTTAGGCTTGGCACTTACTAAGTACCGCCGTGGTGTACTCATGCCTTTCCTGTGCATGTTTTTCATGTGCAGATCCAGGTACTTCGACTCAGCTCTACTACCCTTGAGGCGGGGTGATCCATCAGAGACTTCGAGTTATGTTTGCCGCATCCGCAGACCGAGGAGTCCCTTTCCATTCTCTCTCATAGTATTAGCCCTTCTGTATTTACTTTTGTTTAGACACTCTGTAGTTAGAACACTGTAGTTATTCCACAGCTTGTGATTTTATGAGATTCCGAGTTTTGGTAAATGTAGTTTCATTTTAAGAGTTCGTATTGTCTATGTTCTTAAAAGCTTCGGTTGTTATTTCTGCAATTTTGGCTAGTTTTATTCTGTTGTTTCGTTTTTCCATAATTTGTTAGGCTTACGTAGTCGTAGAGAGTAGGTGCCGTCATGATAGTTCACGGAGGGCAAACTTGGTTCGTGACATACTGGTTCTGGGAGATTCGGATTTGCTAGTTCACTAGATTCAGGGATAATGGGAAACTCGGGATGTGTAGCTCATAGCGTATCGACGGTGTCTGCATGATCTTTGTCAACGATTCAAGTCAGTAGAATTCAGGCTTATTCCCAGAATTCATAAAGAGATTGCCGACGCCTTGGCTACTCTTGCATCGATGTTACACCATTCGGATAAGACTTACGTCGACCCTCTGCATATCCAAGTCCGTGATCAGCATGCCTACTGCAATGTGGTTGAAGAGGAGTTTGATGGTGAACCTTGGTTCCATGATATCAAGGAATACATCAAGTCGGCGTATATCCGGTACATGCCACTGGTGATCAAAAGAGAACCATTCGACGTCTGGCTAGTGAATTTTTCTTAAGTGGGGGAATCTTGTACAAGAGGACTCAAAATCTAGGATTACTATGGTGCATAGATGCTAAAAAAGCTTTGACTATCATGGCCGAAGTGCATTTCGGAGTTTGCGGGCCGCATGTGAGTGGGTATGTCTTGGCAAAGAAGATACTTTGAGCAGGTTATTATTGGCTCACCATGGGACGAGATTGCATCAACTTTGTTCGCAAATGTCATCAATGCTAGGTCCATGGTGATTTGATTCATTCTCGACCATCTGAGTTGCACACAATGTCTGCACCTTGGCCCTTTGTTGCTTGGGGCATGGACGTCATAGGACCAATTGAGCTGGCAACATCAAATGGACATAGGATTATCCTGGTGGCCATTGATTACTTCACCAAGTGGGTCAAAGCTGTAACTTTCAGGTCTGTGACCAAGAAGGCAGTGGTAGATTTTGTTCATAATATCATTTGTCGATTCGGAATTCCCAAGGTAATCATCACAGACAATTCTGGTAATCTCAACACTCATTTGATGAAAGAGGTATGCCAACAGTTTAAGATTATGCATCGAAACTCTGCTCCGTATCGTCCTAAGGAAAACAGAGTTGTTGAGGCGACTAACAAGAAAATAAAGAAGATACTTCGTAAGATAGTGCAAGGTTCTAGACAATGGCATGAAAAGTTGCCTTTTGCTTTACTGGGTTATCGCACTACTGTTCGCACTTCAGTAGGTGCAACTCCTTATTTGCTGGTATATGAAACTGAGGCAGTTATACCTGCGGAAGTTGAAATTCCATCCCTTCGGATCATCGCAGAAACTGAAATTGATGATGACAAGTGGGTTAAAACAAGGTTGCAACAGTTGAGTCTTATTGATGAGAAAAGATTAGCAGCAGTATGTCATGGTCAATTGTATCAGAAGAGAATGACAAGATCATACAACAAGAAGGTGCGTCCCTAGAAATTCGAAGTGGGCCAGTTGGTATTGAAGCGCATCCTTCCACATCAGGCTTAAGCTAAAGGCAAGTTCTCCCCAAACTGGCAGGGGCCGTTCATTATGACAAGAGTGTTGTCCAATGGTGCTTTGTATTTAACAAACATAGAAGGCAAATGTGTAGATGTGGCTATCAATTCTGATGCAATCAAGAGATATTATGTATGATTTCTCTGCTTATCTTTAATTTCATTTTTGTACTTGGCATATTCAATGTTGGAATGACGAAGACATTTTATTCAGCTACCCAAATACTTTTATCTTTTGTTACCCCTTTTGAGCCTTATTTATTTACTTTCATACCTCTCTTTTGGAATCAGAAGTAGAGTTAAAAATAGAAAAGAGAAGAAAAAGAAAAGAAAAAAAAGAGAGAAAAATATATAGAAAAAAAAAGAAGAAGAGAAAATAAAAAGAAAGAAAAAAATAAAAAAAAGAAAAAAAAGAAAAGAAAAAAAAAGAAAAAGAGAAAAGAAAGAAGAAAAGAAAAAGAAAGGAAGAAGAAAAGAAAAAAAAAGAAAAATGAATTGTGATAGGAACTTGACCTGATTCCTGTTAATGATACGTAGGCAGCCCTACTCTAAGGTTCTGTCCCATAAAAATTAAAATTCAAAATTCCCCAAATTCAAACAAATTGGGCAGAAGTTGTAGTTTTGCAAAAGATCTGATTCCAAAAGTTGCAATTTTGAACCTTTTCATCTTAAGTTGTTTTGAGCCTTCATGTCGCCCTTTCTTTCTAACCCTGTCCAAAAGCCTACATTGCGGTCCAAAGAAAGACCTTCCGATCAATCTTTGAGGATGCCAAGTAAAGCAAGATACAGGTGTGATTTATATTGCGGGTAATACTTTGTTCATGGGCACAAGAAAAAATGAATAAAATGAGAGAGTTTTATCTGTGAAAACCCTCTCGCGCACCGTAAGGCGATTGTGAGCTAAGGGAAAGTTTAAAATAAGAGAGTCGTATTGGTGAAAACCCTTGTGGGCAGTATGAGGCGACGAGAGTTGAGAGATGAACAAATGATGGAGGCTTGTTAGTGAAAATCCTTCGGGGCACTACAAGCCGAATGAGGTTCGTGATTTTACAGAGAAATTGGATCATTGAAAGTCTGGTTTTTGAAATGTGAATACATGGCATGAACTGAAATGTGATTGGTTGGACGGATTAGGCTGATCAATCCAAAATGCATGTCATGATCATTGGAGCCAGCTGCTTCACTCAGATAAGTCTCTTTTTCATTCTTCTTCAAATAGTCATCTTTGTTCGAAATTTTCCTTTTTATTCCTAATTCTCAAAGTCACTTCACTTCGTTTCTTTTGGGTCTATTTTTCTGAGTCTCTTTCAAGATCAGTTTTTGTCAAACAAGCAAGAAATGATTTTAAAGCCTATCACCGGGTTTTTTTTTGTTTTTAATTGCACAAAGCGAGGTTCGTCCAAGCACATCACAAATGACATGATTCAGAATGAGCCATGTGGTGGTAATTAAAGTTTAGGTGGTCAAGTGATTCATGGATTTTGAGAAAATGCAAAGGTTCAACAATTATCAGAATAAAAATGCTATAAAACAAGAAAGTGTATGGGATTCAGGTCATTCTGAGGTTTTTGTCGTCGAGGTTCAATCCGAAGGTCAACAAGTCCTTGTAAGCCCGAAGCAGCTAATCAGAATGAAGAATGGCAGTGGCAGAAGCAGACACCTCAGCAAGAATGCCACAAACTAACCACCACATTTTTAGACTGACAAGACTTTCTTTGTTTAAAACAGGGGCAGGAAATTTCATTTGATCTACAGGAATCCTCTATGAGGAAAGCATGTTCCAGATTAGTTCAGTTTTAAATTTTCAGGACCTTCCTGGATAATGAGATTTAATTTTAAGTTTTTAGGACCCTCCTGGAAAATGGGATTCAACTAACACTCATGAATGTTCCTGGTACAAAATGGGACAGAAAATTTTATTTGTTTTGTATGTTTTGTTGTGATTGTAGGCACCCACTTGGAGAATGAGGAAATTCGTTTCAGTATTATTTCATGTTTACTCACCTGGACAATGAGGAATTCATTTCAAGTCTTAAGCCAGTAGCGGGCGCCCACCTGGAGAATCAGGGTATTTCATATCAGAATTCATCTCAAGTTTCAAGTCAGTAGCAGGCACCCACCTGGAGAATGAAGGAATTCATTTCAAGTCTCAAGTTAGTAGCAGGCGCCCACCTGGAGAACGAGGGAATTCATTTCAAGTTTCAAGTTAGTAATAGGCACCCACTTAGAAAATGAGGGAATTCATTTCAAGTTTCAAGTCAGTAACAGGCGCCCACCTGGAGAATGAGAGAATTCATTTCAAGTTTCAAGTTAGTAACAGGCGCCCACCTGGAGAATGAGGGAATTCATTTCAAGTTTCAAGTCAATAGCAGGCGCCCACCTGGAGAATGAGGGAATTCATTTCAAATTTCAAGTTAGTAACATGCACCCACCTGGAGAATGAGGGTATTTCAAAGCAGAATTCATCTCAAGTTTCACGTCAGTAGTAGGCACCCACCTGGAGAACGAGGAAATTCATCTCAAGTTTCAAGTTAGTAGCACCCACCCACGTGGAGAATGAGGGAATTCATTTCAAGTTTCAGGTCAGTTACAGGTGCCCAACTGGAGAACGAGGGAATTCATTTCAAGTTTCAAGTCGGTAGCAGGCGCCCACCTAGAGAATGAGGGAATTCATTTCAAGTTTCAAATCACTAGCAGGCGCCTACATGGAGAATGAGGGAGTTAATTTCAAGTTTCAAGTTAGTAACAAGCACCACCTGGAGAATGAGGGTATTTCATATCAGAGTTTACTTCAAGTTTCAAGTCAGTAGCAAGCGCCCACCTGGAGAATGAGGGAATTCATTTCAAGTTTCAAGTTAGTAACAAGCGCCCACCTAGAGAATGACGGAATTCATTTCAAGTTTTAAGTTAGTAATAGGCACCCACCTGGAGAATGAGGGTATTTTATATCAGATTTTATTTCAAGTTTCAAGTCAGTAGCAGACACCCACTTGGAGAACAAGGGTATTCGTTTCAGAGTTATTTTATTTTTCAAGTCAGTAGCAGGCACCCACCTGGAGAACGAGGGAATTCACTTTAGACATAAATTCAAGTTAAATTAACAGCAGGAACTCGCCTGAAGAATAGTGTCAATCTTAGAAGTAGCAGAAGCTCGCCTCAAGAATGCGAGTCAACAATTTGAGATGCACAACATGACTGTAGAAGACTCAAGATCAAGCTTCAGAAGACTTATAGATAGTAACCTTATAACTCAAAGCTGATAGGCTTGTTTAGTTTCTTTTCATTTTGAATTTTGGTGTAATAAGGAATTCAGCAAGCAGTAACAACAGCAACAACAGTTAAATCACAGTTTCTCGGTAGTCTAGCTACCAAAATTCCCAGAACTACACTGACCTGATTCCTTTATAGCCAAGGATATGTAGGTAACCTCTAAAGCAAGGTTCGGTTAAGATTTTTCAAAATGCTTCCAAATGAAGTGTCAAACAGGCAAAAATTGCTCGTAGTTGCTCACTATATCTTTGCCCAAAAACTCTTCATGTTTCCGAGCAACGAGGGGCAGCTGTGAGCATGTAATTTTTGCCCTACAAAAACATTCCTACAAAATCCACCCAAAAATAAATTGTTGTAGTTGTTTTTGGATTTATAGAATATTAGGATTTTCTTTAATTATTTGTTCGCGCTGCATTTTCATGCATATTTAATAGCTTAAAATTACGGAAAGATCATAAAATTGTCACATTTTTATTTCATGTCATCTTAGGTTTAATTCGCATTTTTAGGAATAAATTACTCTTAAAAATTAAATAGAATTAACTTTGCTAATTTAAATTAGGTCTTAATTTAGGATTTAATTAGTTGGAATTTAAAATATCAAAGAAAAGAAAAAGACAATAAAGAAAAAAAGAGAAGGCTGCCTGCCCTCATTTGTTAATTGGGCCAACAATTTATTTGGCCCTAAACCTAACCAGTCCAAACATCTGCCCAGCCCAATCCCTATGAGTCCAAACCGGTCCAGCTCCCCTAATACCCAAAACGACGTTATTTCTAGTAACTTTGATCCTGGCCATTCACTTAATTTGATCTTACGGCCAGGAACTCACCCAATTCCACCCTTATAACTGTCTGAACCCCCCAAACCCTAGAGACGCCCCTCATTTCCCCCACCTCCCTCATCTCTCTCATCCTTTGAAGAAGCCGCCGCCGTAAATTATCTTATGGTAGCGGAGCCACTCCAAACCATTTAAAATTGACAACCCATAATCTCCAACTCCTCCTCAATCTAAACCCCGTACAATTTTCTCCAAAATCTTCACCAAAATCAGCATATTATAGATCTAAAATCCCATAAAAAATGAGTTTTATCGGCTCTCTGATTCTTCATGACATACCATGCATTTTTGCTCGAAGCTCGCGCGAATCAATTGCTCTTAGTGAGAGCAGTCGATTTACGTTAGCTTCAATTCATTTCAAAGCCACAGAATCCCGTTTGAGTTTTGTTGGTCGGCCCGTTTTTTTTCCAAATCGTTTTCAGTCTTGTAGTGCCCGCATGTATAACTCTCATCATGTTTCTCTTTAATTTCAGTTTGTTTCCTTATATTCATCTCCTTTTACCTTATCTCTATCGAAAATATAAATAATTAATCCGTTTGATTATTAGTTAGCTTCCTAATGTCAATACTGTAGGACTTCTTATAGAGTTTAATTGTACTAACGAATATGTATGATTGTTAGGTCACAAAATGTGTGTTCGATAATTCAATCTTTTTGGTTGAGTTTTTTTTCTTGATCTTGCTAATTGTTGTCTTTTGCTTTTGTTCTCTTTAGGATTAGATTAATGCTTAATAATAAAATCCATTCGATATAGGTTTAGAGTATTGATGATTAGCAGTTAGCAGGACATTTAGAGGTCACTTTAGGAATTAAATCTGAATGAATGTTATCTGTAACAGCTGGAAGGTTCTAGAATAGAGTAGAAGGGACTATAATGCAAAAAGATAAGAAAAACTAGTCAAAATTGGAGTAAAAGGGGAATTTTCAGAAGTTAAAAGGTTTAGTTAAAATAAGAGAGAAAGTCTGAATTGGACAACTGTCCATTTTCATTTTTAGAAAGATGCCCTCCCCTAATTTTTAGCATACAGGATTTCTTTCTATCCTCTCCCATTTTCTACAACTCACACACTCTATATAAAGGACTGGATTTTACGTTATTCTGGGGAGAAAAAATATACATATACTCTCATCCTCACGGATTTCTCTGAAGAAGAAAATAATCTGAAATTTTCAATTTAGTGAGAGAAATACAAAATACAGAGAAAGTTCCAAACTTTTCTTGTTCTGTCTTCATGCCTCATTTCTTTTGGGTTTACGAGTTTGATTAACTGTTGAGACCTGGGTTTCACTGCTGAGCTTCCAGTTTGAATACGGTTCTGTTCTTATCTGGATATCTTAGTGCTTTCTTGCTTAACTAGGTCAGTACATGTTACACCGCATATTTTCGTACGTAAAAGTACGCCATCAATAAATTGATGAAAGCTCGGAAATGAGAGATTACATCCTGCATTTTTCGTACGTTAAAGTTTCGTCATGGTACCGCATGACCATGATAGTAAGGTGTACAAGGTGTGCTTAAAGTGAGTAGCATTTTAAGTAATTTGAGATAATTCTTAATTATGTAGATAATTGGTTAATTTTTAATTTTTAATGGGAGATTAACATGTAATTGGAGATTTGTGGATAGAGTTTGGTGGATAAAGTTTGGTGGAACCCCAACGTGGCAGCAGTATTTGGCGAAATTAGTGACTCTTTAATCACATTGCTAGGTGACACACTTTGAGAATCAAGTGGGCCCACAACCACATTGATAAAAGGCTTTCCATATCCATTTAATTGAGATGCTTATGACTACAAGTAAAGGATCTCTTCAGCAAGTTCATACAAGAACATGTATATACATGTAACGTGAGTTCTTCAATAAAAATTCATAAGAAATTATGATGTGTAATAGCAACGGGATCTTACGATTCTAAGGGAGTACAATATAATCTTTCTCAAGAATATCATACGGATTTTCTCCTACTTCGATCTGCCGTTACGTGTTGTCGCAATTGACATGTGTTAGAGGGATTATCAAGAGAATCAGCTCAGGTATATTAAGGCTATCCCTTCTTTCTTTTTGGCATGATCCATACCATGCAAACGAAACGAGCAAATGCACAACTTTCATAAATGACTCTATTCATAGAAGTACTAGAAGTGCCTATGTTCTTAATTCTCTATGTATCTTATTATTCTATCATCTGTTCATGGGTCTCAGAAAATACGTAAGTTGATAATGTTTATTTCATGATATTAATCAGAGGCATAATGATCTTATGACCTTCCGAGAGATTTTATTGACGTACTTCTCATGCATTGTATTCATTTACATGTACATTTACCCATGACCAGATGACGTTATATACACGTATAAATGTATATTATATGTAAATGGGATATGGGAAAAGGTTACGACGTTATATACGCACCGCTACCTGATCAGCTGGTATACGTTGATGATTTGCGCACAGTGACCGAGATGATATGACGGGATGCCCTCAAAGGCTTGATGACATTAACGCATATACCCATGCATGGTATGACATTTATACGCATGTGCATGACATTATAATATTAAATGATTCACAGAGCTATTCAGATATACATGTTGAGTCTTTTACTCCGTATTTCTCTCATGTCTATTGTTTACTGATTTTCATTCCTTACATACTCATTATATTATTTGTACTGACGTCCCTTTTGCATGGGGATGCTGCATTTCATGCCTGCAAGTCCCAATAGACAGGTTGAGAATCCTCCAAGTAGGCTATCAGCTCAACGGAAGATGTTGGTGCGCTCCATTTGCTCCGGAGTTGCTTATTTGATTAGTATGATTTAGACATATATTGATTGGTATGTCGGGGCCCTGTCCCGGCCTTATGACATTTATGTACTCTTAGAGGTTTGTAGACATATTTTATCTATATGAAAGATTGTATGGCCTTGTCGGTCTATGTTCAGTGTACGAGTGATTATTTTTGCCTTATAGGCTCGTACGTCATATGTATAAATTGTTAAATCAGGCTGGGTCGTCCTATATTGAATATTCCCTTATGTTTACTCTAATTATCTCATGACGCCCTTATGGCCTACTTACCTATGATGATGTAATAAGAAAGATACGTTACGTTGGTACTCGGTTGAGTAAGGTTACTGGGTGCCCGTCACGGCCCATCGGTTTGGGTCGTGACAGTACCAAGATCTCTTAGTATTTTTTTTCTAATCAAATGAATAGAAATGCTTCTACTCTTGTTTGATCTCTGAATATTTATTTGTTGCTATTTTAGTGTGTGATTTAATGGACTTTTTGTTTCAATCATGAATAGAAACATTGAAGTAGCTTTGAAATATGACACTTATGAAAATTTAATCAACTAAGTATGAGTCATTAATTGTTGACTTGATTGATAATCTTGAATGATGTCTGAAGCTTTGCTTAAATCTTGCAACTTTAGCAATAGCTCTAAACATAAAGCTACTATAGTTTTCTGCATATGTGATGAGCAAGTTTGTGCCAATTTGAGGATATAGAGGGCTGCTGTTGCTGATCGCATGGCTATAGTTTGCGGATTTGGCAACTAGTTGGCTAAATTAGTAAAACTCTAAAGATAAAGAATGGGATTTTGAAGATATGTTTAAAAGTTTGTTGCTTCTAATTTAAAGTGAATGTTGAAACCATCAATGCACTGTTAGGGTGTATTTGGATCCAAGGAAGAATGTAATTTATTATGACAATTATGTATGTAATATAGGATTACTGTGTCAATGATGTTATTTGAATCATATACTGTGCAGCTATTATGTAAAGCAAGGCAGATTATATCATTTTTCTTGTCAATTCCTTCTTACGGTTAAGTGCTGCATCTGTTTCGACTCTTTACCATCGCAAGGTTTAAAGTTTGGGTCTTTAGTTTATTCCCACAATTTTATTAACTGGGTATTTAAAGTCTGGCAATAGATAGTTTAATGATTTGAACTTTCCTTTATGTGGGCCTTGAATACGAACATCCTCCCCACTTGCTCACCAGTTCTTAGCAATTTTCATAACTAATCCAATTCACGTGAATTCTTAGATATAAGGTGTAATTGCTGTATAATTTTATGAAAGTAGAAAGCCCACTTAACTTTAATGACTAGTGTGAATGTAATTCCTTCTTACTATCATCCTATAAATACGGGCTTTCACATTTAGTCTTAAATCTTAGGAAAGCTAATCAATTCATGAAACCGTAGATTGCATCGGGCACGATTAATAAAATATCGTGACTATGTGTACGATTCCCGTGGCGTTGTCATGATACATAAATCCCAATTCGAGTGCGCTTTTCACGCGACTCAACCACAACTTCGAATAATAATAAAATCGGCATGTTGTAGATCGCGGGTGCGTTTCACGTAACGCAATTCGCAATGTGTACAAAAACAATAAATGTGCGACATCGCAACTTGTTCAAATAATTTCCATAAGTACAAAAGCGTTTAAATAATTAATTAAAAGATGTTAGTACAATAGGCTTAAAGCGTGTAATTAATCAGATAATTAGGCCAATTATTAATAGTTGAACAACCGTGCTAAAATCATGGAATTTGGGAGTGCCTAACACCTTATCCCGTGTTAACAGAATTTCTTACCCGGTCTTTTGTGTTTGCGGACCAAAAAATGAAGTCAATCTCCACGATTTGAGATTTTAAAATAAACCGGTGACTTGGGACACCATTAATTATTCCAAGTAACAGCTCTGAATTAAATTAATAATCCTATTTTGATTGATGTCACTTTGATTGGAAAAACTCCCTATTCCCTTCGGAAAAAAGAGGTGTGACAACTAATAGAAGAATAAAGTAATATTTTCTTATGTCCTTATAGCTCTGAGTCACCTTAGAATATGATTCAACTGTCAAATCCTAATAGGCGACCAAATATGTGTACATGTCAAATATAATCGATGAGCTAAGAAACTCTTTTCTTCTTCATTCAATTGCCCATGCCAAAGTCTTAGTTTGGTCGTTTATAATTCATGACAACATGGGCTTAAACTTATTACCAAGAAGTAAAAGATTTCATCTTGACCAGTCACTAATTCTACAAGTATTTAATCATACCCAATATCCTTTTCAACTATGTTCCTAGGGCCATAGGTGTCTAGTACCAAAGCACAATAAATAACTTGTCAATTTTACTATGATGATCTTAGGTCAAAGAAAACTCTTACATCACATTCTTCAAGGAATATCCTATTGACAGTTTACGGTAATTCTAACTATTAAGAATTATCCAACAAGTAGGTTCAGTGATCATATCTCTATATGCACCACCTATATATGTGATTTAGTTGTTGAGATCAACTAATCTTTATTTCATAACGACTATCACATAGATATTGATCTAAATGGAGTACTAATGTCCAAATTAATAAACCTACAATCAAGAACAAATTTGGATTAAATTATAAGAAACTTCACTCTCATTCATCACGATGACAAGTCTTAAAATTTTAATCAAGGACCTTATTAAATTAATCAAATGTCATATTTTTTTATATTAAATAATATTCGCAAAATATATCCGAATTATCAAATATGAGATTAAATCTTGGACATATCTACTATATCCCTAATAATTACCCTATATATAGTAGCGTACTTTATATTGATATAAAAGATAATGATGAAAACTTCTATAAGCAGATAGGTTAATAATGGCCACATATAAGCCAATTCAATAGGCTAGAGATGTTTTTAGCCCGTTTCCTTCCATTCAATTGTCTTTGTAAGTGGATAGTTAGGGATGCATTTGCAAGTAGGGAATAAGGGCCCAGGGTCTAATTATTATCCTGATTGGTAATGTATATCATAATTGGAATGAGAAGTCTATTTCAGTAAACCAGAGGCTGATTGACAACTTGCGTACCTAACGGGGAAATATTATGGTGGAGAGTTGGGAGCCTTTCCTCAGTTTGATGCATGTACATATATATGTTGTGGTGTGGGACCAATAATGTTACTTGAGGATAGGGAATGAAATGGATAAGAAAGTTTTTTTTTAGTTCTATCTATTAGTTGGCAATACTATCTCATTTAACGTCACATAAAGTATATAAGCAACCATATAGATAAGATTTTTCCATCTTTTATACGCCAAGCAACCCCTCCTCCGTTATTCCATTATTAAAATCTTAAAATATCTCCCTCCCTGGTTTGCGGCACGGCTATTCTTTGATATTGATTTTTTTGGGCAATCCATTAGGCATTCTGTCTAGCTTGTAGTTTTCATATATATATATATATATATATATATATATATATATATATATATAAAATAATAAAGCACAATAAAGGAGGGGGACATAAACCTTACCTCCGAGACTATGGTGGATACACATTTGGTTATCCAATCATGACAACCAAATAAATCCTGATAACTATGTGAAGTTACACCTAAAGTGAGGTGCCAACTGTCTATCCAAAACTGATAGACAGTTTGGTATACAAATACAAGGTTAAGGGATCCTAGGTCAACTATACAAAAATATACAGAGTGAATCTAAATCAACTATGCTTTAGACCAACATCTAAAGCATATGTAGATTCTCCCCATGGAGTATGGCTATAAAAAAAAAATAAAAAATAAAAAATAAAAAAAATAAAAAAGAAACAGATGAATGTGTAAGAAGCTATCATCAATTTTGCTTTGACAATGGGGCCAAAGAAAGCCCAATTGAAGCTATCTTCCTTGATATTAATTGATAGCAGCAATTGATGGACAAGAAAATGCTTGAATTTAAAAAAAAAAAAAAAAACGGTGTTGACTGTTGAGGATATGTTTTAATTCTTTGTAATAATATAGTAAAAGTAGGATCAATACAGATGAATGTGGTGTTGGTTATACATTAGTTCATGATAAATTGTCCTCAAGTATATACACAAAGTCTAACACAGAAAACACATAAATGTAATGTTAAGAGTTCTCATTTTATGAATATAGAGTATGGTGAACCAACGATTTAGTAAGTTACAAGGTTTTTGCTACAATTTTTCTTGCAACCAAATGACTGGTAACTAGTTGAAAATTATCTTAGGAAATTGTATTATTAATAGGAAATCAGTTGACCCTAAGTAAATTTATTATAATTAGAAGTCGGAAAGTGTGGTGTAACACTGTCAGCACCCAGCATATATAGCTGTTGGATAAATTATAGTTGCGCATCATAGCAGAATAATAGATAAAGCGTATGGGTGTGTTTATGAAGGAGAACCTTTTCTGAAAAATATTTACCAATTTTTTTTTTATGTTTGGTTGATTTAAATATTTTAAAAAATAGTTTCTTCGTAAACTTATTTTCCTTTGATTGGAGGAAAAATATTTTTCAAAAACTCTGTTTCAACATATGAGTATCGCGGATGAATTTTAATGAACCCATGCTATGCTAGCCGCTATATATTGTCCATGTAAAAATACGATTCATGATTTTAGATATTCTCCATCGATTTTTTATTTCTCTTTAGCTTAAGTTTCTATGTATCGATGATTTAAACATATTTATACAATTACGTTATTTATAAGATAATAACAAGTAAATCTCTATAATAAATACTAACACGTGACCTGATAAAAATAGTCGCAAGCCTACTATAACTGGTTAAACATACTAAAAAAATCAATACTCTATCAGTGTATATATATAACTTACTTTTTTTTCTTCTCTCTTTTTTCTTTTATTTATTTCACTTTCTCATCCTTGTTGCTCCAGATGAGCTCTAGTGACTCATTATCAGCAATTGGACAGCGCAGTACCATGGACAGTTATTATAACCTTTCTCCCCTTTTTTCATTTTCTCGAAATGTTATAATGTTGCTTGTGGCCGGGGCTAGCTTGCTCATGGATTCCAACTTTTCTTGATTTACTTATTTATTTATTTTCATTCTCATCCGGATTGTTTATGATGATGAATTACAACAATTCAAGATCAGCAACAGCGTGGATTTTTAATTTATTAGTTGCACTTTCCTCTTCTATCATTCTCATATTTATTCTCATCCTTTTATTTTCTTCAAATTGAATGGGGTCTCCTCTTTGTTGTGATCCAGTCATGCATTGAAATTTTGGAGACTTTTCAACACCATGTCTCTATCAAATGTCATGGTCATACTATATTTTCCCAGCAGTGTACGATTTTGAGCCATTACACGAAGAGTTACACTTAAATAAATTGCTACTACTACTATAAGATAGAGTATACGGTAATTGCTGTGACCGTATGTGTATACGGTCAAAATCGAGGGAGCATGATTTTGAAGTCTTAAATTGAACTATGGGTCCGAGTCCGAAAAGCTCGAAGTAGAGATCAGATCCGGCTAAGGAACTCCCACCTCGAGGAAGCTGATCGAGGGCCTGGCACGACTTGCATCGAGGGCGTCGCAATCTCAAGGTCAATCAAGAGCGGGAGTTTCTCAAGGACACGTGGACCTGAGCATTAATTATAGGATAAGGGTTGTACAAAATGGTAGAGGTCCGTACTAAACCGTTATATACCTGTACCAGCAGAATTATATTCTTTACTTTTATAAGGAATGTACTATATTGGGAATTTCTCCTCCTATATAAAGAGGACCCCAATCACTTTGAAAAAGATCAGATCATTCACTGCAATAGAACATTCTTATTCTTCTTTTGTTTAACGTGCTCAGCAATTATTCTTCAGCTTTATTGCCTTTACTTTATTGTTCATACTTTATTAGTCTTAGCTGACCTCGAGGTCCCTGGATAGACGAGCTCGAGGTCCCCTACTGTTCTGATAACATTGATTTGGTTCATCATCTCTTCTTGCTTAAGCTCAATATTAATCATATAATCACTAGTATTAGAATATATCACGTATCTACTCACATTTTTCGAGTTAAATAGTTTGGCGCCCACCGTGGGGCTAAAGATAATAGTGATTATTTTAGTGCTAGTTTTCTGATAGCACACATTGTTCTTCACACTTTTTCTTGTCAAAGATTCTTTGATTTCAGGCTTAATCATGTCTAGCACGCAAAACGCACCCGCTCACGACAGTGAAGGACTTGGAGAAAAAAGCGGCATAGGGCTTGGTGTACCACCCTTAAACCCTAAAGGATTGCCAAACATGGAGCCAGTTGATATCAGCTCCCACAACGCTCTAAACACGGATGCAGGCATATACCCCGTAAGAAATGCACACAGGGAAGCCCAGGGCGGGGGCTGGGAAACACGAGGACTGGAAGAAGGAGGAGTTAGCCTCCAGGTGATATTCGAGATGCTGCAAGCTCAGCAAGTCGCCATCGCTCAGCTTCAGAGTCAGAACAGAACCCCTAACACCGCCGAACCAGTAAACACGCAACATGAACCAGTGCTAGAAAGGCCCGATGAAAGTGGCTCGGGGGCTGATCCCGCTATTGTGAAAATGCTCAAAGAGCTGACTAAAAGGATCAAGTTTGGAGAAAAGAAAATTGATGAAAATGACAAAAAGGTGGAAACTTACAACTCCCGAGTAGACCAGATACCGGGAGCACCTCCAGTTTTGAAGGGTTTAGACGCCAAAAAATTCATACAAAAACCTTTCCTCCCAAGTGCGGCTCCGATGCCCATTCCCAATAAGTTCCGCATGCCCGATATACCAAAGTACAATGGGACAACTAACCCTAACGAACATATTACTTCTTACACTTGTGGAATTAAAGGAAATGACTTGAATGACCATGAAATCGAGTCTGTATTGTTAAAAAAGTTTGGAGAAACACTATCAAAAGGAGCTATGATCTGGCATCACAGCTTAGCTCCTAACTCCATCGATTCGTTTGCTATGTTGGCGGATGCCTTTGTGAAAGAACACACCGGGGCCATAAAGGTGGCCACAAGAAAATCGGACGTATTTAAGATAAAACAAAGGGACGACGAAATACTAAGGGAGTTCGTGTCCCGGTTTCAAATGGAAAGGATGGAATTACCCCCGGTCTTTGATGGTTGGGCAGTTCAGGCTTTCATGCAAGGTTTGAATGAAAGAAGCTCGATAGCATCTCGACAGCTAAAACAGAACTTGATCGAGTATCCAGCTGTGACATGGTCGGATGTGCACAATCATTATCAATCAAAAATCAAGGTCGAGGATGACCAATTGGGAGTCCCCTCGGGCTCAGTTCACCCAAACAGGTTCGCATCCAAGCCCCCGAGGGACACAGACCGGGGATCAAGATCTAACAAAGAGAGATATCAACCGTGCATCGAAGACAGAAGAAACATTTCGAGGCGTAATGAACCTCGGAATGATCGAAGAGTAGATCAAGGCCAAAGCTCCCGGGGATTCATGAGCAAAATTGGGTCTGACAGGCGCTCGGGACCGGTAGAGGCTCCCAAATTATCGGAATACAACTTCAGTGTCGGCGCCTCAAGTATTGTCTCAGCCATTGGCAAGATTAAAGATACTAGATGGCCCAAGCCCATACAGACAGATCCTTCCCAGAGAAACCCCAACATAATGTGTAAATACCATGGTACTCACGGGCATAAGACCGAGGATTGCTGACAGCTCAGAGAGAAGGTAGCTCGACTATTCAACGAGGGGCACCTTCGTGAATTTCTCAATGACCGGGCCAAAAACCACTTCCGAGAAAGAGATGCAAATAGGAAGAATGAACTCGAAGAACCTCAGCACACCATTTAGATGATCATCAACGTACTAAAATATCTATCACAAAGGAACAATGGAATCAGAGCTATGTGCCCGTGGACGCTCTATCATTCTGCAACAAAGAAGTAGAAGACGTATCCCAGCCTCACAACGACGCCCTGGTAATCTCTATCCTTTTGAATAAAATTCAGGTTAAACGTGTTTTAGTGGATACAGGTAGCTCGGCGAATATAATCAGATCGAGGGTCGTAAAATAACTCGGCCTACAAGATCAGGTTGTACCTGCGTTTCGGGTGCTGAATGGCTTCAACATGGCAAGTGAAACCATGAGGGGAGAAATTATCTTGCCTGTAAACGTAGCCGGGACCATACAAGACGCCAGGTTCCATGTCATCGAAGGTGACATGAGATATAACGCACTCCTCGGTAGACCGTGGATACATAATATGAGGGCAGTGCCTTCGACTCTCTATCAGATGATAAAGTTCCCAACAGAGGAAGGAGCGAAAACAGTCCACGGGGAACAGCATGCTGCAAAAGAGATGTTCGCTATCGAAGAAGTGGTGCCGATACCGAAGCCCTTGACCTCGGAAACATCGGCCGCCAAAAGGCAAGCAGGTGGCTATGTAGTTGTAACAGTTCCGAGCATCAATGAAAGCGGAATAACAGGTAACCGAAGGTGAAGACCCTCGAACCCTCGTGGTTCCCGAAATGCCTGATGCTATCAAGCCAACCGCTGAAAAGACAGGTACACCTGGGAGCAGGACTAGTCCTCGCTCTCAGGAAAAAACTCATTCAGTTTTTTGTCGATAACATAGATCGCATTGCTTCAATATGACAGGGATTCCGCTCGAGGGATAAACAAGTAAAATAATTAAAACTTATATTGATAATATGACTGGTTAAGTCCCTGTGCGCAGAGGACCACTTTAATTCATTTGCAGGAAATAATCAACATTTCGGGGCAATACGACACAAAGCTCATTCCAGAAAAGCGTTCCCTTGGAGTTGGGAAGGCTGAGTTTCTCGGCCTTCGCAGCGTCAAATCAGGGATCGAAATCACCCCCGACCAGGTCAAGGCCCTCAAAGATATCATGGTCATTGACAGCAAGACCTCGGAGTCGTCGGTAAAGGAGCTTACATGCTCGGCACAATGGAAGCTCTCAAAGGCTCGTGCTCTCGAGAACATCTCTTCCTACACAAAGGCCGTAGGTTATAAAGCATACGTTGCACTCTTTTTCCCTTAGCTCGGATTTTGGCCCAAATGTGTTTTACCGGCAAGGTTTTTGACGAGGCAACACCTATATGCTACCCGAGGAACGGCCAACAATTATTCAAGGCTTCTTTTCAATCAACCTCGAATACTGGGGGGCATCACCCTCGGAGTTAACATTTTTGAGAAAATTATTTCACGCCTAAATGGGACTCAATAGGAAAACTTTGTAATGGACCAAACGGTCAAACGAGCCGTGTCTATATAGAATAGTCGGGCCCCGGCAGCAAAACATGTACGCATGTATCGACTATTTGAAGAAACATTTAGGATATATCAAAAATACTTTGGGTCTCATACAAGATCTACACTTACAATCCTACGGGAAACGACTTAAAAGCCAAGACATAGAAGCACCCTGAATACTCGGGGACTACCATCAAAATTCGAATTAATAAAGACCTCAAAGAGGCCCCCCTTCGAAATAAAGGCCAAGGCCAATATTCTCGGGGTTTAACTTCTAGAATAACTTTGGTAAGTTATCGGGTAACGAGTCCAAGTGACATACCCAAAGGCTACATCCAAATAAAAGACTACAGTCATATAAAGGCTACGACCAAATAATGCGGCTCGGAGACGTCCGACTTCCGCTATAAATTAAAAGGCCTTCAAACACTTTGTAAAAACCGGTTAAATCAGGCACCCTCGGCTAAAGCAAAATATATGGGGCCTCAATAAATTCGGCCCCAAAGAGGCTTCGAACAATCAGCCCTCGAATAATCTAAAGGCTTCGATAACACCAGCCTTCGGAAAACCCTTAAGAGACATTCGAGAATGTCCATGCAAACAAAATGACTAATAAGGCTCCGATGCGTCAAGCCTTCAAAAAACCCAATGGGTACAAAAACACATGCTAAGGCATAACTAAATTTTACCAAGTCTTTAGCCGAAATGAGGGAAAAACTATATAGCCATTTTTAGAGGCTGAAATGGCCCAATTTAAAGAGCCTAAGGGCCAATATGTAAGAGCCTAAGGGCCGATATATAAGAGCCTAAGGGCCAATATATAAGAGCCTAAGGGCCGATATATAAGAGCCTAAGGGCCAATATAAAGGGCCGATATATAAGAGCCTAAGGGCCAACCTCGAAATGCTTAAGGGCCTAAAACTTATAGTTCGAGACTCCACTTTCATTTCGATTCGGACTCGAGGTTCACAATATCCCAAGCCCACAACGAGTTGATTTAAAACTCGGCTTGAAAGTTATTGTACCTATCGATAAAGATTTAAGGGTTTATAATACCCCGAACCGGTCCTCGGACTAGTCATTCAAGCAAAAGTTTCCATAAATGAATACATTGTTGAATACAAGAAATACTAAAACCAGAATTAGCCAAAGACGAGATGTAAAGTTCCCCTCGTATCTCCAAAAGATAATTACAGGAAATATTTACACAAGGGAGGCTTACAAGGAAACAAAATAAAGTAAGTCAAAACTACTTCGGGGCATCCTTAGCAGCTGCATCTCCAGGAATCACATCTTCGAGTGTCTCGGGTGCCTCATCCCTGTCTCCTTCACTCCCAGAGACAATCGCTGAATCATCTCCGTCGGAAATTAGAGCGGCCGCCTCTTCCTCCAAAATCTTCTCCTCTTCGATATCAGCTGAAAGATCGAAGCCGCGAGCATGTATCTCTTCGAGGGTCATCCTCCGGGATTGCCGCCTAGCATGTTCAAGGGCACTTGTTAACTTAGCCTCCGCAGTAGAAGAAATCTCTTTGCCCGAGCATTATCAGCTTCTACATCAGCTCGATAAGAGGCCATAACGGCCGCAGGATCAGATTTGGCCTTGGCCAGCTCAGCAGCAGATCTGGTTTTAAGCTCCTCGATTTCAAGGCCCCGAGCTAGGCTCTCCTCCTTCGCACCTCGAAGATGGTGTTCGAGCGAAGCTAACTGCTCTTTTAGAGTTTCCTTCTCAGAAGCGAGATCATCCATACCTTGCCTCAACCCCAGGGCATCGGCTTCTTTTATCTTAAGCTCCTCCCGAAGTTGCGCCTCCACTTCGGCTTTCTGATTAAACTGCAAAATTAACGATGTCAGCCACTAAAACAAAACAAGTGCGTAACAAACTCTTGGGAACTATCTTACCTTCTCAACATACTCGGCTCGATCTTGGCACAACTGCGTCAACTCAGCTCGTAGATTATGAATCTCCAACACTTTCTTAGCATATAAGGCTTTTACAGCATCCCTCTCCTCTAAAGTTTTCTTGAGCTTGGCCTCGCACCGGGCAAGATCGTCTTGGGACTTGGAAAATGCCCTTTTATGGAGCACCATAGCCTACATGAAAAAGAAAGAAAGTTAGATTCGTAACAGCTAAAACAAAGGCGCAAGACTCACCTTTTTGAAGAATCTACATACCTCATTAAAAATGAAAGAAGCATCGAGGTCGGGGCCGTCATCAAGCCCTTCGAGACATTCTCGAAAGATTTCATGCCCTTCATGGTTTACTCCTACTCCAGAAGATCTCATGTTGTACGCAGCATCCTGGATTTGCCCCTTGGAGAACTCGGGGCCAGGAGGAGAGTCATCCACGTTGATCACCCCGAGAGACCCACTTGGGACATTCTCTTGTGTTTGAGGAGGCTCGAGGTCAGGACGTTCGTCTTCGCCCTCATAATGATCTCCTAAGAGAGGCACCTTCTTTCTGGACGATGGTTCGAGGACATTGTTTGACCTCCCTTTAGAAATCTCGTAGGCTCGGGAGTGGGCCTTATCAGTCGTCGCTGGTTCGGTAGGCTTCGAAGCGTCAGCATTCTTTCTTTTACGATTTACCAACAGGCAATCATCATCTTTTTGTTCCTCCTGCTCCCGAAGACGTTGATCCGTTTCTGGAGATAAGGCCGCCGTATAGGCCTTCGAGCCACGCTCTTCTTTGGCTTCGGGGGATCTACAGGTGTCTCCCTTCTTCTTTTTCTTTCTTTTGGAGGTTTCGGTGGCTCCACTTCACCGTCTGGGGCTGACCTCAATTCAACGGCGTCCCCAAGACCTGCGGGAAATCAAGGTCAGTGTCTCGTAACAGAAACACTAAAAAACGAATGAAGAACTCACCATGGTTTCTTACCTCCCACCGACCCTTGGCCAAATCTCGCTAGCAACGCTCCGAGTAAGGGGAGGCGGAGGCGAGCTTTCTAACCCAGCTCTTGAGGTTCGGGACCCCACCAGAAAACCAAGCAGCGGCTACACCATCAGAAAGAGTTTAGGTCAAAGGAAAATATAAAGTCGAGAAAAGAAAGGAAGCAGGGTATACTCACGTTTCATGTTCCACTCCTCGGGGAACGACATCCAATCTAATCCTCGGTAGGCCACGAGCATGACTCTTCTTCCTCTTCATCATAATGCCGATGTCCATCACTAAGAGCCTTTGCTGAGTCGCGAGGGTCTCTCCCGGGATAACCTTGCAATCCTTGCGCAACCCTCTATCACACCTTGTGAGGAGAAGGTAATCGATCTGAGTCTTCACTGCCGAACATCGGAAAGTAACCAGATGCTCCTCCCTCTTCGGAAAAGTCGAGTTCGCAATCACCAGGTCGAAAGCCTTAGCAAAGTCTAACAGCGAAGTACCTCCTCCGTTCCTATCCTCAAGGCCAAAGCCACCATGCACCTCGCCATAACTACCAGCAGCCGCCCCAATATGGCCATTAAAATTCTCTCCAACAAATAACCTTTCAGTAGGTGGAATACTACGCACCATCTCGTCCAAGCCCTCCCAAAAGCGCCTCTTAACCTCCTCATCCAAGCCCGTTTGTGGCATGTAAGCGCTAACTACATTGAGGGTGCACTCACCAATCACCAACTTAATAAATATTAGCCTATCATTCACTCGCCTAACCTCAACCACAGACTCTCTAAGATCCCTATCCACCAAGATACCCACTCCATTCTTACCCCTCACGACTCCAGAGTACCACAACTTATGCCCGTCCGCATTCCTCGCCTTCGACCCGGCCCACCTAGTCTCCTGGATACAAGCTATATTAACCTTTCTCTTCGGGAGAATCTTAGCCAACTCAATAGACTTACCCGTCAGCGTGCCTATGTTCATCTGATGATACTGACTCAATTCTCTCAATATAGTGAGTAAAATAGCTGTCCGGCCCTATAAGGCTCGGTATACATATATATCTGCTCTGCCGTAGTAGGCTCGCTCATATGCGCTCGGCCATACTAGGCTCTGTATATCGACCAACTGGGCTCGCTCATAGGCGCTCGGCCACAGCAGGCTCGGTATATAACTTACCATTTGATCAGAGGTTGCCCAATAGAGGCCTGCCCATCGATTATAGCTCGATGGTAATGAAAATACTATTAATACTGTATATATATAAACTCTCTGCTCTTTTGACCGTAAGAAGGAAATACTCAACTGAATATGCAGCCCCGATAAGAAGAATATGTTAACTTACGAAACTAGAAAAATATATGTAATTTGCGAGACTAGCAAAATATACGTAAATTCCGGGATACGAATTTTTCTATATGCCTCGTTATCAGACTTGTGTAACTACGATATCATGCTAAAATGAAGGAAAAGCTTAACCTTAACATACCTGTCCCTGAATTATCTGAACGAATCTGCTTCTGCGAAATTCTTGAACGGAATTTATACTTTGGATTTGAAATTTGGAACGAAATTCTTGACAGAATAAGATGTAATTGGAACGAAATTCTTAGCTTTGTTCCAACGTTTTGTTGGATTTGGTTGAAGCTTCTATTTCTAGCTTTCAACTTTAAACATTAAGACTTGGTTGAAGTGTTGGGATGAATAATGTTTCAGCTTCCAACGTCTTTGGTTTTGAAATCAAAGATAAAAGGGATGAAATCTAAATTTCAACTTGTTTTACGTTTTTTTTTTTTGGTTTGAAACCTTAGGAGGAAAATGTTTCTGATTCTTTTTTAAGATTTGAAAGAATTCCTTTGATTCATTTTGAATCTTGGCAGATAAGGATTCTTGATTAGTTATCATTCTCCTAAATGACATCTTGCATAAGTGACTTATTAGTCACATTTTTGACTTGGTGGCTTTTTGCCACGTGTGGGGGGTTAATTATTAATTTTTTTATCTACTTATTAGTTAACTGGGTAATGTTCTGTTACCCGATAATTAATCAATTATCCGCATAATTTAAAAATTACAATATTTTACTTAAAATTATATTTATTTTTAAAATACTTCATATATACTTTACATATTATACTATCGTGGTCATATGGTACCTTGCATGGTACTAGTTTATAATTATCGGATATTATCGCTTAACCCGTGTTTTATTCTAGATTGGCCACTTTCAACGAAACTCGTTTCCTTTAATCTGTGTGTCCCTTTATCCTTCATAACACTTATTTACCGCTTGCTATAAATAGCGTACGAAAAATCGCAAGATGTAACAGCCTCGTTGAACAAGCAAGCAACTTCCACTGCATCCATCTTGGCTTGGTCCTCTTGAGTGACCAAGTGTTGGAGATAGCTAGCCACCCCTACGGGGGCAGAGAAAACTTGAGCATCCTCCGGGATTGAAATGATAAGTGGACGCTTACGCTCGGGATCAATGCTGGGGGTCGGGAATTGGTTGGTCAGTTTAAAGCTCGAGGAAGCCTCATTCGAGCTCTTCCTCGGTACGACCAAGTCACCAGACTAGTGACATCTTCCACTTCGGCAAAATAGCCACCGAAAAGATCTTCTGCTTTATGGCCCTCTTCACCGTGACAAGTCTCCACAGCCTGAGCATCACGTATTATCGAATCTGGAATTGGAGGGAACGAGGAAGAGCCCCCAGTCTCTATTGCCCGAAGAGGGTCTTTCGAGGCATCGTCTTTGTTCTAGGGGGACTCAAGCCCGATTTCTATTGGACGGAATCCAAGGTTACATGGATAACATCCCCCTTAGGCTTACAAGGCCTCCTAGCCAGTTTTTTCTTTTCTGGGCTTGGAGAACTCGGAGCCTCCTTTCTTTTCTTCTCTTTGCCTTTCTTCGGGGCAGATGAAGAAATAAGTGCCTCTTCTTCAGCAGAGGGGGGCCTCATTGGTACATCCTTCTCGATGCCTACAAAATGGAAAAGATGAGTAAGTACAATAATGAAGCCCGAATGAAAACCTTTCTAAGGAAAGAAGATTACCGCGGTTATGGGCCTCTATTGGCCCCTTGATAACTCCATCAGGCCACGTTCGGAGTAAGATTTTTGTGATACTAATCCCTCGACCCTGTGCCTCAGGTCGGGGATCACTTCCAGCACAACGGCCACAGCTGCAACGCAAAAGACCTGGATGAGGGGAAGACAAGAAGTAAAACGGAAAATATAAATATTTCCGAGGCAAGGCAATACTTACACTTCATGTTCCACTTTTCAGGAGATGACATGTCTTAGGCAGGAATTAGATCCGAAGTCTTTATTACGACAAATCTACCAATCCAACCTCGGTCTCGGGATTCGTCTATGCTCGAGAACGGGGGTTGGTGGCTTGGCAGTAGAGCTTGATCATGCTTCCACGATAAAGCCGGGGGCCGTAGAGGAGCATGAGGTGATCGAGGGTAAAAGGACGGCCCTCGATCTTGCTTACAAAGTATCGGAGGAGGATCACGATCCTCTACAACAACGGATGGATTTAACCTAGGGTGACATTGTACCTCTTGCAAAAGGCAACGATGATAAGGTCCAAGGGACTTATCGTGAAGGGGTAGGTATAGACGCTCAGATACCCCTCCACGTGAGTTGTGATGGATTCCTCGGGGCTAGACCCTACTACATCCTTGCCTACCCAGTTTCACTCCTCTTTACTTCTCGAGGAGACCTTCTGTAATCGTACACATGTATCTCGACATTGGTTCACATCGACCCGGTGTCGAGGGTGTACTCTCCACCTTGAAATCAGCAACAGTGGCACACTCGTCGGAACAAAGTCCCCGAGGGGATGTTCCGCCGCGGCCGCGGTGTCGGCGGACTTTGATGAAGAAGCGGTTTCCTTGTGCGGAACGGTTTTTGAAGTTTTAGCCATTCTTATATGTAGAGAAAGATGAAACAAGGGAATAAATCTTGGTGCTTTGCGATTGAACATGTAAAGAAATTCAGAAATCTTGGAATATAGAGCTTTGGAGAAGGCAATAATTTTGGGAAGAAAATATTTAAGTGATGTTTGAAAGAGGAAGAAAGATGCATTTATTGGTTGAAGGAGACGGTTCAGTACCAGTGGTGGCTGACCATCGACTGACAAGTATTAAATGCCTAGAGAACTGCACCAACGGGACGTTTCGGTCACCTTTGATGCTTACGTCACGGTGATGATGTCATGATAGATCGGGGTAAAGATCGAGGACTCAATTCGTTTCTTGTCATTGTACTCCAAAAAATAAGGGGACTATCTGTATACGGTTAAAACTGGGCCTACTCGATTTTACTGATTAACCGAGACCAGGGGATGGATCGAGGATCATCCCCGTAGTATATCAGACTGAGACATGAGGATAAGGTACTGAGTGCGGTATTCGAAGTACCTGTCGAGATCGAGACCAGTAATGATCGAGACCAAACGGGATAGACATCGAGCAAGACCGAAGATAGCATAATAACGGAAAGGCGAGATATCCGTGACTGGTCAAGGATCATGGCGGAAATCTCGGAACGGATCAAATCAAGAAAGGTTGTTTAGATAATCATGGGATTTCCTTCTGTAATTAGAACTGTACCATAAGTGAAATTCTTCTACTATATAAAGGGGGTTCTAATCATTTGAAACCATCTTATTCTCGCATATCAAAGTAATATAACACTCTTTTTCTCTTATACTCTCTTGTTCATCAGTTTATTTCATATTCCATAACTCTATTCTCAGTCAGCTCAAGGGCGACCTAGTTCGAGGGCTGAATTGCATTTCAATACTGGTTTGCTTTACATTGTTGTTAATTTCCATTATTAATCATCATATTTATCAACTGGTACTAGGTAAACTTACGTATCCTTAAAACTACTTATAAGTTTAGTTGTTATCCGATTTTAAGGGTAAACAAGAGCCATTTAAAGATGTGTAATTTGTCTGCTACAAATGTTTATTGTTTTCAAGGACCACCATCAAGAGAACGTAAATTAACGGTAAACTGTAATATCTCCATTATTTTTGAATTTTAACTAAACATTTATTCGAAATACTTTTTAAGTGTGAGTCAAGAATTTGGGGCAAACTTTTTGGTTAACAAAAGGCGGTCATTAAGGGGCCAAATTAGAAATAGAAAAAATTGAGGGTAAAGCTCAAAAAGCCAAAAATTGGATTAAAAGTTTTTCGATCTACTTCTCCTCTTTTTTTCCCCTTATTCGCTTATTCTTTTGCCTCTTCCACTTCCTCATCCTCTTCTTCATCTTGACTTTCTTCTTCTTTCAATTTTTGAGGTGATCTGAACCTCTTTTGAATTAAAATTTAATGTTTACCATTGTTGAGCCAACGTGGGTTTGAAATATCAAACTTGATTTTTGTATTATTTTCATGTGGGTATCATTTGATATTGTTTGAATACAAAATATGAGATGCTTCAATGTCCGTTTGGATTAAATATAGATTGGTTCTGGACAAAAAATGTTGTTGAAAATTTCAAACATCCCAAGAGATGTTTAAACATCTTTATCTTCGTTCAAGAATAGTTTCTTTTTCGTTCATCATCATCATCATCATTTTATTCTTCTTCTTCTTCTTCTTCTTCTTCTTCTTCTTCTTCTTCTTCTTCTTCTTCTTCCTCCTCCTCCTCCTCCTCCTCCTCCTCCTCCTCCTCCTCTTCTTTTCAAATTCTGGAGGCGATTTGAATCACTTTCGGATCAAAGTTAAAAGTTCACCGTTGATGAGCCAACCTTAAAGTTTTAAAGTGGGTTTAATAATTCAGACCTAATTTTCTATTGCTTTGAAGTGGGTATTACTTGGGATTATTCAAACTAGTTTTGGAGGTCGAATATAAAATATAAGATCATTTAGAGTTCATTTGGATTGAATTTGGATTGATTTTGAATTATATTTGTTGCCAAAAAATATCAAACATCTCACGAGATGTTTAAACATGAAACATCCAATGAGACATTTGAAACATCTAGCGAGATGTTTAAATATCTCAGGATATTTCAATTTTATGACCCGAAATCAAGGGGGCGTGATGGTGCCTAACCCCACTTGCTAGGGAAGCCAACACGTAATAGTAAATAAAGAAGCAAAACTAATATCACGACCCAAATCCCATCATAGGCCGTAATTGCTCCCAACAGTGTTGTTAGGAAAACCAACAACTAAACAACACACCGATCGATAGTCCATAACACATTTTATAATAAGTGATGAAATAAATAAGCGAATTTCTCTGTTTTATAAAAAAAATACTGATATCATATTAAATATTCAAAGGTGGTCCAAATGTAAACTTAAATCCCATCACCAGGAATACAACCAAGAACGAAAATATAAATCCTCACAACCCGGTATCACAAATGCATGAGCAACTACTAGAAAGTACAACACTGCTACAACATCTGTCCGGAATATAAAATAGACAAGATAAAGTAAATCAATAAGATGGGTACTTCGAGTGCTGCAGATCGTAACATGGAATTCAACTCACCACAAGATCTTCTCAGCAGTTGCACCGATGCGCCAAGATGACCACCAAATGTACCTATCTCAGCACCTGCACAATTAGTGTAAAAGTGTAGTATGAGTACGTAAATCAACGCGTACTCAGTAAGTATCTAGCTTAACCTCGAAGAAGTAGTAGCGAGGGGTCAACATCAACGCTTACTAGCTGTCAAATAAACAAAGTACAATTAAGTAGAGATGTATGAAGCATGACAAGTAAAACAGTGAAAACATATATATATGTACATAACACGATCCTCATCAGAAGAGTATACACAAAATCCTTGAATATCGATTACTAGCGCAGATGGAATGTATGTCATGTCAATTACCACTAAAATATCACGTCTCTAAGTCATATAGATTCAAAGATACGTTGACTCCTTATTGAACATTACACACGATTCTGTCGAAAAGAATGACCCAATCCTATAAGAGTGATAGTAAAATATCCTGCCATGGCTTACGACCAGATCCCATAAGAATGTGTTACATAATATTGCCAAGGCGAACGACCCAAACCCATTATAGTACTGGTGAGGCGTTCAACCCGATCCCATAAGAATACTATTGAGGCGTTCAGGCCGATCCCATATGAATACCGCTGAGGCGTTCAACCCGATCCCATATGAATGACACTTTGATAGGTCACTGGCCCCACTCATGAATATATGTGTGAGTTATGAAATTAAAGAAAACTTTCGGACGGAAACTCACAACGTAGAAGAAATTCGTAAAAGTATACTTTCCACAACTAATAAGTAGCTCGTCAAGTATCTAAAATAGCAAGTCTGATACTCTACACAAGACTCGTCTCAGGCTAAAATATAAATTAAAGCATTTAAACAGGCAATGATAACTCAAGTAATACAGTAAAAACACGGTGTGAGTCTAATTCTACCCGGACAGGATCCAGAATCTAGCATACGCACGGACACTCGTCACCTCATACGTGTGCAACTACCATAACACGTAGCACACAACAAATATAGCACCTACAAGGTAAATTCCCTCTTACAAGGTTAGACCGGAGACTTACCTCTCTCCAGAATCCGATAGCCGGCTCCAACGCCTCTCTAACACCTCAATCCAATGCCAAAATAATACAAAACTAGTAAAAGAACGTGCAAACCAATGAAAAGTATACTCAAAGACTCGCAATTTAACAACTAGAAACAAATTCCCAACTCTGCATGAACAGACAACAAAGTCAACCCCTGCCTCGCGCGCCCCAATTCTTAAATTTTGTGAAAATAAGTATTACCCATAACTTATATAGTCCATAACAAGAAAATCATCCAATTTTGTCCATGAATTGACCCTAAAGTCAAGGAATTACCATTTCTCAATATTGGGGCTCAAAACCCAAGTTTCTATAGTCCAAATACAGATAAAAATGATAACCAACGAAAATAATCATGAAAAAAAAATCAAAACAAAAGTTATATATTTAACCCCCCCCCCCCCCTTGTTGAGACGAGAACAACGCTACGAAAATCACCTCAAACAGAGCTATAGAACTCAAAATATGTTCAAAAAAACTAAAATGCTCGGTTTGTCAATTTAAAACACTACCCATGCAAATTTTCTTCATTGCCTTCGCGGGACACCATCGTGCTTGAGAAGAGAAATCTTTTGTGTTGACAAGTCAAACCAAAATTCCTTCTTCGCGTTCGTGGAACCTCTCTCGCATTCGCAAAGAACAAAAGCACGCACCAGAAACCAGCAATCTTTCCCAACACGGAAATAGGCATAACTCTCTCATACGATATCGGAATTCGACGATTCTTGTTGCTATGGTTCCGTAATTATGATATATACTTAATGTTTCAATCATATCACAAATAAAAATGTCATTTTATCAATATAGTCCCCTTTATGCCAAAAGAAACAATGTTGAAACATCTAATAAGAGCGCAATACAATCCAAACTCATCCGAAACTCATCGAAATATAACCAAAACTTGCGGACAAGTACAAAATTATTATACAGACCTGTTGAAACTTTTAAATCATGAATCTGAGCTCGTTAAGTCCAGTATTTGACCGTGGTAAACTCATTTTCTTAAACATAACTAGTATGCAACTTAATCGTGCGAATCACGACCAAACTTCACATACAAGTTCCAATCAACTAAATGAACTTATACAAGGTCTTGGAACACCACCCAGAGTCTGAATGCACCAAAGTCCACTCCAAGTCAACTTAGCAAATTTAAAACCTTCAAAATGCAAACTTCTGACAATAAGCACCAAATCGCTCTCGGACTACCCGATACTCAATCCGAACATACGCCCTAGTCCGAAATCACATTACGAACCTATAAAAACCTTCAAATTCCGATTCCGAGTTCGTTTACTCAAAATTCAAACCTTGATCAACTTGTCTAACTTAAAGCTTCCTTGAGAATTATTTTTCCAAATCAACTCTGAACTTCTTGATAATCAAAACCGATTGCACGTTCAAGTCATTATACATATAGTGAAGCTACTCAAGTCTCAAACCATCGAAAGATGTGCTAGAGCTCGAAATGATTGATCGAGTTGTTATATTCTCCCCCACTTAATCATTCGCTCATCCTCAAACGTGCCAAGGATCGTTCCCGAACTGCCATATTGCTGCATAACTCCCCGTGCACATACTCGTGCCACCTCAATCCATATGAGCACATTAGATAAACCCAGGCTAAAGACCCTTCTTGCTACCTTAGTTCACAAGCCTTAGAACCAAATTCCAATATCCGTACTGTGCGATAGCAAATTCTCTCCGTACTGTGCGACTCTAGTGAATAGTGCCACTATCGTACCTTTATGGTTGCAACTCCTCCAGACGGTGGTGTAAATCCATCGGACCAAACTCATAGAAGGCGTCTTGACAATGCGCACAAACCCCATCGAAGGTCCCCTGCCAAAACTAATCCAGCTGTTACAGATTTAAGTGGCGATATCTTTGGGGAAAAAATTCACCTGGGAGCTTCTGAAAATCCTCAGCTAATTTCTGAGCCAAATCTTGGAATTCCAAGCAGTGGAGACTCTTCTCCACCTAAAGAGCTATCACTACACCAAATTTAAACATTCCACCACCAGAATTAACCCCCCTGATCAATTGAATCCCAACGAACACCAGTTGGTCGTGCATGGTGATACAGAGGTCCAAGTTGGACAAAGTTTATGCAATACAATGTCTGTAGGTGAGGAGATTATGTCTAATCCATCTCCATCTGACTTCAATGGCTCAGTTGCCACCACATCTAAACAAACGACCTCTGTAACTGATGGTCCATCACATGTTCGAGAAAATGCAAAAGATACTCCTACTGACTTGATTGCTGTACAAAGTGGTAAAGATGTTTCATTAAACCCTTCTCATAATCAATCGAGCAGCATTCACATTATACCAGGTAACAGTACAAGCCAAAACAATAAATTAAATTCATTACCTTCTGCCACTGGTTTGGCCATTGTAAAAGCTCAGTTGAAGCACCTAAAGGTTCACCATCACAACAACTCCAACCAAACCCAAACCATCACACTGTTTCCCCTCTTAGCACATAACCACAGGTAGAAAAATCCCCTGTACCAAGAAACCAGCTTAACACCAGCAATAATAGACTCCCTAAAGTGTCTTCCAACTTTGACAAGCCCATCAGCACCAAAACCATCACACCACACCCAACAATCATTCAAACTCAATCCAGCACCAACACCAAAAGCCAAATCCAAGATCCTATCCCTAAGGCCAAACAACAAAATAATTCCCCTGCCCCACCACCACCCATAGTCACTCACTCTTATGTAACTAAGCTGAGAGCAAGATATAAAGCATAAATTCAATTGAAGAGTTCACACTACCTAGGATCACAACAAAACAAGGTCAACCAGTAGTGAACTTCAACAGAAGTGACTACATGGTCAAGCTTGCAGCCAAGTGCAAATACACAATTGTTGGAATGTTTTCCAACACCATGCCTAGAATAGAGGTTATTAGAAAAAGCTTTGTCACTCAAATTGAATTGAAAGGTGGAGTAAAGATAGCACATTTTAATGCTAGGACTGTCTATATAGACCTAAACAATAAGTATCATCATGTAACTGTATGGACTAGGCAATTTATGTACATACAAGGCCAAATGATGAAGCTAGAAGCCCAGACACCCACCTTCAATCCAACTGAAGACTCTCCTGTAATTCCTATATGGGTTGTCATCCCTGAACTACCTTGGAATTTCTATTACATGGAGATCGTCACAGTTTTACTATCTTCAATTGGGAAAGCTCTACACTTAGACCTAGCATCATTTCAAAAAATAAGAGGAAGTGTGGCCAAAGTCAAGATGCAGAGTGATCTTACAAAACCTAGACTACACCATGTGCGGTTAGGATTTGATGAGAACCAAGATGTTAATGGTGATGGATAATGGCTGGAAGTGTAATATGAAAACATCCCTGACTATTGTATGTATTGCAAATATTTGAACCATACTTCAGCATCCTGTCCAGCTAGAATCAAAGATGAAGAAAATAAAAGGAAAAAGGGACTCTCACATAGGAAGGTATCAAGGAAAACCAACAATAGCAAAATCTTTCAGGGGCAGTATCAACAAGCCAGAACCAAGGACAGCAACAACAAGAACACCAACAAAGCCTTCATGAACACCAAACATCAGGGGTCACTCCTTTAAACAATGAATGGCAAAATCAGAAATGAAAGCATTTCAAGGGACAACATCAGTAGAACAAGAAGCAACATCTAACGTATGTACCAAAGTAAGCCTCAAATAACCACCAACTAATGCATTCAAATACACATTCTCATGTAATTGAGAACTCTAAAAAACAGAAGGCTAAAACAGATATGATAGCCTCTACTTCTACTAATCCCCCAGTTGCAATGGTGAATGATGTTGATTCTGTGGCTGAGAATCCTCCCCCTCCCTTTTCGCTGTTAATAACGCTAAAGTTAATGGAGGAAAAGAGAATGGTCTGGAGATAACCTTAATCATGCAGGATGGGGATCCAAAAGGGGAGGGTATTTCTCATGCTTTGCATGAGTGTGATTTAGCACCTTTGATTGACCATAGGAATGACTCTAGAACCCCTATTACCATTAGTACTCAACCAAATACAGCCCAGGGTCCTTTTGATGATCATTGCAAAGAAGAACAACATGCAGCAAAAAGAATGGACAAAGGCAAAGGTCATGCTGTTCATGATGCTCTCATCCAACATACAAGACAGAAAAATAAACCAAGTCAGAAAAAGAGAAAAGCTCTCCAAAGGAAAAATGCAGGCATCAACATAGTTGAACCTTTAGAGGAACCTCCTGGTAAGGCTCCTGAGAACTACTCTCGCGCACCTTCACCAATGACAAGACATCTTCCAAACTAAGGGGTTAATTGTCAATTTGTTAATGGAGATGGCATTCATATGGCAGTGGCACACTCTAACAAAGATACACTTCCAAGCACAAACACACCTATAGAAACAACTGAACTGGACCCAGTGAATCAATCTCCTCTGTTACTCTCCTTCAACAGTCACTCATCTTCAGGTTAGGATGATGATGAATACAGACCTATACAATTTGAAAATGTGTTAACTAGGGTTTCAGAAGAGGATGATGGGTTCAGTGATGTTGCTGATCAAGATCGACATTGTGACCTCCTATTGGCAGCAGTTAATGGTGTTTCTGAATAGGACAATGTCACATCTTCTCATGAGAAACCTTCCAGAATGAGACCTTCAGCCAGACTTACCAGAAGCAAAGTTGCTTCAAGCAGCAGCAATCCACCAAAATCAAGAACCCCCGTCATTCTTAAATGATTAGTGCAATAATTTGGAATGTTAGGTATCAGAACCTCTGGAGCTATTGATAGACTCAAAACACTCAAACAAATTGACAAACTTTCCTTCATTGCTTTGCTGGAATCATTCCGGGAGAACCCTCACCTTGATTACCTCAGAATTCAACTCTCTATGAACCAAGCTGCAGCTAAAATCAATAACAAAATTTGGCTCTTCTGGGATCAAGACTTCACTGGTACTCTTTTGGATTAGGATGAACAACAGATGACCATTGAACTGAAGCATGTTGAACTTGGTAAAATTATTCAGCGTATAGTTGTGTATACCAAGTGCAAACCAGCATTGAGAGCTTCACTCCAGGAGAATCTGAGACATAGATCTACTATATGCAATATTCCTTGGTGTGTAATTGGGGACTTCAATGTAATTGCTTCAATTGGGGAAAAGATTGGGGGGAATTCCCTACCAGATGAATAAAAGCATTGACTTTCTAAGCATGATTGAGGACTGTAGTCTGACAGACCTGGGCTTCTATGGACCTAGATATACTTGGTCTACTGGATGGGGTCCATGTTCTATTGTATGGAAAAGATTGGACAGAGGTCTAGCTAATGACAACTGGCTAAGCTCCTTTCCTGCAACCACTATCACTCACTTGGCTTCAGCTGGATCAGATCATTCTCCTCTTCTGATGGAGATGAATGTGACACAAAACTCATTCAAGAAATACTTTAGATTCCTCAACTGTTGGGTGAAGAATGAATCCTTTATGCCTCTAGTTCAGGAAGTGTGGAATAGTCCTATCAATGGAAGTGCTATGTGGATCTTTCATCAAAAACTCAAGGTTCTTTCTAGTGCTTTGAGCAAGTGGTCAGACAACAATATGGTGACATCTTTCAGAAACCCAAAGAATTTGAACAAAAGGTCAAAGAAGCAAAAGAAAAATGGGCAACATCCAATGATTCAGGGGACAGACAAAACCTGCATGATATACAGGCTCAATATACCAGACACTTTGAAACTAGAAGAAAAGTTCTGAAACAAAAAACTCAGTTCTAATTGTTCAAGGATGGTGATGCCAATTCCAAATATTTTTATAGTATGATAAGGGGGTAGAAGAAGAAATCTTTTTATCCACATAATCAAGGATGAAAATGGGGATTGGATCCAGGGTGTTGAAGCAATAGGGGAAGCTGCTTGCAACTATTTTAAAGATATTTTTTCTGAACAAGTGGGCCATATTAGAGAGATCTTCTATCTTGTATCCTTACTATGATCACTCCAGAAGATAACACTATTCTAACCAAGGATCCCACTTTAAATGAACTAAAGGAAGTTGTTTTTTCCATGAACCCAAACAGTGCAGTTGGAGCAGATAGAATGAATGGAAATATTTACCAAGCATGCTGGGATGTTATCAAAAATCATCTACTCAATGTGATTCTTGACTTCTTTGGAGGTAGTGACATGACTAGATATATGACAAATGCCTGCTTGGTCCTTCTTTCAAAATTGAATTTTCTAACTCCTTCACTGAATTCAGACCTATTAGCCTAAGCAACTTCATCAACAAGATCATTTCAAAGCTAATCTATTCCAGGCTAGAAATAATTCAACCAAGCATCATCTCTACCAACCAGTCTGGTTTTGTTAGAGGAAGAAGTATCTTTAAAAATATCACGATGGCTCAGGAGATTGTCCAAGGCATTAAGAAACCTAACACTGGGGCCAATGTTGTTATCAAGCTCGATATAGAAAAGGCCTATGACGGAGTGTCTTGGAGTTTTACTTGCATCATGCTTAGAAGAATGGGGTTCAATGAGATGATTATTGACATGATCTGGAGAACCATATCCATTAACTGGTACTATGTTGTGATAAATGGAATTAGACATGGTTTTTTCAAATCCGCTAAGGGTCTAAAACATGGAGATCCCTTGGCACCATCCCTCTTTATCATTTGGGCAGAACTTCTCTCTAGAATGCTTAACAACCTCAACAATGATCAATTCTTCAATGGTTTTTACATGTAAAAAAAGGTCCTCAAGTCAATCATTTGAGCTTTGCAGATGATATTATCATCTTCACATCAGGAACCAGAGTTTCCCTACAAAAAATTATAAGAATTTTAGGGGATTATGAGAGTACTTCTGACCAGTTGATAAACAAGGCTAAGAGTCATTTCATGACTCCCACATGTGTTTTCCAATACAATGTCTCTAGGATCTCTCGGATAACTGGTTTTACCAGGAAAGAATCTCCAATCACATACCTTGTTGCCCTGTCTACATTAGAAGAAAAAGAAGTATACACTTCAATGGACTGGTATCCAAAATAGTTAGCAGAATCAGAGGATGGCATAGCAGATTGCTTTCATATGGAGGAAGAGCTACCTTGATCAAATATGTGTTGCAATCCCTTCTCATTCACCTACTATCAACTGTTTCACCACCCAAAACTGTCATGAAACAGCTAGAAAGACTAGCTGCTAAGTTTTTTTCGGGAATGGAGAAGGCCAAAAACAAATACCATTGGGCTTCCTGGGAGAAGTTATCATATCCTTAAGAGGAAGGGGGTGTTGGTTTTAGAACTGTGGCTGATATTTGAAACGATAAGGAAATTCAAACGGTGGTGGAATTTTAGAACAAAAAAATCTTTGTGGAGCACCTTCCTATTAGCCAAATACCTCAAAAGATCACACCAATCTCAAAGAAATGGTACCCTAGCAATTCACAAACTTGGAAGAAGATGATGTGTAAAAAGCAAGAAGTAGAAGCACACGTAAATTGGAGACTATATTCAGGCAATGCATGTTTTTGGTGGGATAATTGTTTGGGAACAAGTCCCTTAACTTGCTACAGAACAGAGGGAGGAAAGCCAGGCAACATCACTGTCTCTCAATTTTGGGATTCTGGAAAATGTGATCTTCAGAAGCTTCATAACCAAGCTCCCGCCCACAAAATTACTGATGTCACTCAGATCCCAATCAATTTTCCCCCCCACACCCCTTATAAACCTATATGGACACTGTAGGCCCCGTAAATGTTTACCTAAAACCCGAGATTTTGTGGTGCCGAGGTAGACTTATGTGCTAAAGATTGTAGAGACTTATGTGTACGAACATTTTGGGTTGAATACTGCTCTGAGGAGTTAAGGGAAATTTCCGGCAGAAAAAGATATTTCTGCGGCTCACTATGCAGCTGCAGAATCACTCTGTAGGCCGCAGAATATCTCTGCGGGCTGCAGAATGGCAGCAGAGCAAAGCAGAATTTTGAGCAAAATTATAGGACCAATTTGTGGTCAATTATGCGGCCGCACAACGATCGTAGATTCAACATGGAAATGTTTTGGAGGGAGGTTCTACGTGCATCATGCAGCCGCAGAACAGGTCTAGCATAATGGCCACAGAGTGGGGTAGACCTACCCAGTTCCAGAGGGCCATTTCGCTACCTATTTCGCAGGTCGCAGAAGCATTATGCGGTCGCATATGCGATCGAAGACCTGTGTCGGGGCTCCTATTTCTCTAATTTTTGAACCCGACCCCATTCTAATAAAACACCATTTGGGATCATTTTAGAAGGAAAAAATATATATTTCTAGAGAGTGGGAGTGGAATAGAGTGAGAAAGGGAGTTCCTAAGCTTCATCCACGAATTCATACTCAAATTTTGGAAGGCTAACAAGGAAAACATACTAGGTCTTCATCCTAGAGGTAGGATTCTACACCCTAAATCTTAAGTTCGAAATTTAACTAGAAATGGGCAATAGTAAGGAAATTCATGGGTATGGGAGTTGTCTTGCATGCATATGTGATCATGGAGTATAGGAAGATTGTTGAGCTAAAATAGTAAAGAATAGATTGTGGGATGATGGAATCCTCCATAAAAGGACCTTTAAACCTTAATGCATACCTAGTGTTTGATAAAATGCTCAAATAAGGTAGAACCATGATCATCTTCCTAATTTTGGTTCAATTTGTTTTATTTTTAAAATAGATTGAAGTAGCTAAGAATTCCGGAACATTTTAGAGTTTAAAGAAGCTCAATTGAGGTATGTTCGCTAAACTTCTATCATAGAATTGAATCCCACGGTGTTCATGTAAGTTATGTAATACCCGAGTTGGTCATTATGAAATTGGCTATTCCAAGTAAACTTGTGTTGAAAGATATATGTTCAATGTGTGTTCCAAATGCTTTTATCATGCTATGCTATCATTTGAGAATGTGTTCAAGGTATGGGCTGTGTGTTAAGAATGTTACAACTTCAAGTCAAGTTTGAATGAAGCTTATTACGCCAAATTATGTGAAAAACCTCTATATGTCAAGACTCTTAATTGATCACTTGTGTACTTAAAATCTTGAATTGAAAAGCCTGATTGTTGATAATGATGATGATGTTTGAAAGTAAAAAGGGTGAGCATGAAATATGAGATACAGTCAAGTGCCAAGAATGATATTATAATAGTTGCCACTAGTGCCAATGAATTGAAAAGATGTGAAAGGAGTATAAAATGAGATGATTGATAGAAAAGGATAATGTCTCGGGCGAGACGGCCTAGCCGATCTGGTCGTGTTCGGATGCCATGCCGCACATATGGTGATGATTGTGCTGGAAATTGTAATTGAAATTGTGATTGTGGTTGATGTCTCAAATGAGATGGCCTAGCCGATCAGGTCATGATCAGACTCCGTGTAAAAGTACGGTGGTATTTTGAATGATGGTATATCGGTACTAAAGATCTCCCAACCTAAAAACATGGAAATTTACTTGAAAACTTATGTGGTTCTTAACTTGATTTTTTGGTATTGTTTAAGCCTTCTATTGATTTCATGTTTGTTCCTCCTTGTATTATTACTCATTATATTAAGAGGGAGTTTAGTTATACATACTAGTACTATTCCATATGTACTAACATCCCTTTTCCCGGGGGCGCTGCATCTTCAATGGATGCAGGTGGTTCCACAGCAGGAGGCATTGATCGGTGATAGCAGTACACCCTCTTCCTAGCAGACTTAGTGAGCCCCACTTCATTCCGGGGTCGTGTATCTTTTGTTCTTTGTGTATGATGTTTGAGGTATAGTCAGGGCCTTATTGTCGGCATTATCATAGTACTCCTTTGTATCTATTAGAGGCTCCGTAGACTTAACGTGGGATGTATATGGGTGCTGGCAAATTCAAACAAGTTATGTTGTGTTTTGATCATTTGTTCCACTTCAAATCATGAAAATGCGTGTATTTTGAGACTTGTTAAACAGAGTAACTAATGGTAATGAATTGGTATTGTCTATATGATGTCACTATTGTTTAATAAATGAAAATATATTCTCTCTAATCATGAGTGAGCTTGGGTAGAAAGTAATTAACGGGCTTGCTTGACCGGGTTCACTCGGTTGAGCGTTGGTCGCGCTCCCCGAGTTCGGGGCATGACAAACTCGGTATCAGAGCCTAAGGTTTTAAAGTGTCCTAGGATGTCTCTGAGCCGTGTCTAGTAGAGTCCTTCTTATTAGTGTGTTGTAGATCATATCTATAAGTTGGAGGCTACTTGGACATTCTGGAATAATACCCTTCTTTGATATTCTGGTTCGTGCAATATAGCTGATTGTGAGACTGTCCCTCCTCTAACTCGTGCATTGCTCTAACTTTCAGTACATGGCACCTAGGAAGAAAGCAAGAACTAGTCAAGGAGCCAATGCCGCCCCAGGAGTGGCAGTTGATTCTTTACTTGATAATGCGGGTGAGTACCCGAGGGGCGAGAATATTCCCCAACTACTACACTGCCTGATTCCACCACACCTGGCCAGGCTGCGCTAATTCCTGCACCTACGAAGGGTGCAACGATCCGTCCAACTGATATTTCAGTTCCACCTCTAGCCCCATCTTCCGGTTCCGGTATTTCTGACGGGGATCTTAGGGGAGCCATACAGATATTGACACAGATAAAGGCTTTCCAGGCCCAGAGATCAAATGTTGCACCCACATCTTCTAGCCAACAAGGGGATTCTACTGGTTCCAGAGTGAACGGGCTTCTTTAGTTAGATCCTCCAGTTTTCACGGGCACTAATTCCGAGGAGGACCCCCAGGACTTTACTGATGACATGCACAAGACTCTCTGAGTTATGCGCGCTACTGAGACAGAGGGAGTGGAGTTTGCCACCTACCGCTTGAAAGGGGTGGCCTATTCTTGGTTTGAGCTATGGGAAGACTCCTGTGAGGAGGGGAGCCCTCCAGCGAGGTGGAGTGAGTTTGCTGATGCCTTTATGGATCATTTCTTTCCAGCCGAGATAAAGGCAGCCCGCACCGCTGAGTTTGAGAACCTAAAATAAGGTAGCAAGAGTGTGTGGGAGTACCACATGGAGTTCGCGCGCCTGTCAAAATATGCTATTCACATGTGTCCTACTATGGAGGCTAGAGTGCATCGATTTGTGCAGGGCCTTAGCCCCTTGGTTATCAATGAGGCATTACAGCTGCCTTGAATTCTGACATGAACTACGAGATGATGGTGGCATTTACTCAAGCTACAGAGAACCGTATGTTGAAGAACAAAATAGAGCGAGAGGGTAGCAGTAAGACTCGGTCCGCAAGCAACCTTAGATATTTATTTGGTGGTGGTAGGTCAGCATTCAGGGGAGGGTCATCAAGGTCATCCCAGTCTTTTGCTTAGTCTTCAGCCAGTGCACCACCATCAGGGCCCAATCAACAGTAGTAGAGTCATTTCAAGCCCAGTCAGGGCAACAAGGGACCCCACCAGCAGGGCCGGTCAGGAAGGAGATTCCAGCAGCAGAAGGAGGCCCCCATGCCACATGTGTGGGAAGATGCACTTGTGGATCTGCTACATGGACCTACCCATATGGTACGAATGCGGATTAAGGGGTCATATTCAGAGAAAGTGCCGTTTGTTCCGCCAAGGTGTGGGCAGGGGCACAGCACAGCCATCTAGTTCTGCAGCTGCTAAATCCTCAGCACCCCCTCCAGCTCGAGGCACTCCAGCACCCGCAGGGCGTGGTGCAACTAGGGGGTGCGCAAAGTTTTGGAGACCCAGCCATTTCTATTCTGTGAGTGGTCGCCAGAGTGCAGAGGCTTCTCTAGACGTTGTCACATGCATATTGACTGTCCAATCTCATGATGTATATGCTCTTATTGATCCCGGTTCCACCTTGTCCTATGTCACTCCTTATGTTGCGATGGAATTTAAGATAGAATCGGAACAACTTCATGAGCCATTCTCTGTATCTACTCTAGTTGGTGAGTCTATTATGGCAGGGATTGTGTTGTCACGGTGCATGGTTGGGATACCATAGCCGATCTCATTGAAATTAGGGATGGTTTATTTTGATGTAATAATGGGTATGGATTGACTTTATTCCTATTTTTCCAAGATTGATTGTCGAACTAGAACTAAGAGGTTTGAATTTCCAAATGAGCCACTTATTGAATGGAAGGGGATAATCTGGTACCAAAAGGTAGGTTTATTTCTTACCTTACGGCCACGAAGATGATTAACAAAGGGTGTATCTGTCATTTGGTCCGGGTCACGGGACGCTGAGGCACCTACACTTGAGTATGTATCAGTTGTGAATGAATTTCCGGATGTCTTTCCTGATGAGCTCCCTAGGGTCCCACCATACAGGGAGATTTATTTTGGGATAGATGTGATGCCAGGCACGCAACCTATATTTATTCCACCTTACATAATTGCACCGGCAAAATTAAAGGAGCTAAAGGAACAATTGAAGGATTTGCTAGAGAAAGGCTTCATCCTACCGAGTGTGTCGCCTAGGGGCGCACCGATTCTCTTTGTAAGAAAGAAAGATGGGTCGCTACTGATGTGTATTGACTACCGGCAGCTCAACAAAGTCACAATCAAAAATAAGTATCCACTACCAAGGATAGTTAATTTGTTTGATCAATTACAGGGTGCTAAGTACTTCTCCAAAATTGATTTACGATCCAGGTATCACCAATTGAAGATCAGGGAGAAGGACATTTCGAAAACAGCTTTCAGGACCCGGTATGGGCACTTTGAACTTCTTGTGATGTCTTTTGGGCTAACAAATGCCCCGGCAGCTTTAATGGATCTTATGAATCGAGTCTTCAAGCTTTCTCTTGACTCCTTTGTATTAGTGTTTAGTGACGATATCCTTGTATATTCACGAAGTCGAGAGGATCATGCCGATCATCTCAAGGTAGTTTTGCAAACTCTTCGTCAGCACTAGTTGTATGCCAAGTTTTGAAATGTGAATTTTGGCTTGAATCTGTCACATTCTTGGGTCATGTCATCTCCAGAGAAGGAATTAAGGTTAATCCTCAAAAGATTGCAGCGGTAAAGAATTGGCCTAAACCTTCAACTCTAATAGAGATTTGCAGTTTCCTGGGCTTAGCAGGGTATTACAGGAAGTTTGTGGAGGGGTTCTCTACTCTTGCCTCTCCGTTGACTAAATTGACATAGAAAGCAGTTAAGTTCCAATGGTCCGATGCTTGTGAAAGGAGCTTCCAGGAGTTGAAATCAAGATTGACTACAGCGTCAGTGTTGACCCTACCAGAGGGTACATATTGGTTTGTAGTATATTGCGATACTTCAAGGATCGAGCTTGGGTGTGTATTAATGCAACATGGTAATGTTATAGCTTATGCTTCTAGGCAACTCAAGAATCATGAAAAGAACTATCCAACACATGACTTAGAACTTGCAACGGTGGTGCTTACATTGAAGATTTGGCGTCATTATTTGTATGGGGTCCATGTGGATGTATTCATGGACTACAAGAGCCTTCAATATATTTTCAGACAGAAGGTGCTGAATCTGAGGCAGAGAAGATGGCTTAAGTTACACAAAGACTACAACATCGATATTTTATATCACCCGGGAAAAGCCAATGTTGTGGCGGATGCTCTTAGCCGGAAATCTATGGGTAGTTTGGCGTACTTGGAGGCATATCAGAGGCCGTTGGCCAAGGAAATTCACCAGTTAGCTGGTTTGGGAGTTCGTCTTGCTGACTCTAGCGAAGGAGGGGTAATTATACAAAATAGAGCTGAATCATCGCTTGTGGTGGAGGTCAAGGAGAAGCAATACGATGATCCATTGCTACTGCAATTGAAGGAGGGGATTCATAAACATAAGACCACAGCTTTTTCTCTTTGGAATGGATGATGTTACACTACGGTACCAAGGGCGACTATGTGTTCCAAATATAGATGGCCTTCGGCAAAGAATCATGGCTGAAGCTCACACTTCTATGTATTCCGTGCACCCAGGTTCTACGAAGATGTATCATGATCTCAAAAAAGCATATTGGTGGAATGACATGAAGAGGAATGTAGCGAACTTTGTGGCAAAATATCCAAACTGTCAGCAAGTGAAGGTAGAGCATCAAAGGCCAGGTGGGTTGGCACAAAACATAGAAATTCCAATGTGGAAGTGAAATGATTAATACGGACTTTTTGGTAGGACTACCGCGCACCCCGCGCAAGTTTGACTCGATTTGGGTGATTGTGGACCGACTCACAAAATCAGCACGCTTCTTGCCAGTTAAATCTACTGACACAGCAGAACATTATGCTCAATTGTATATCAAGGAAATAGTCAGGTTGCATTGCACTCCAGTTTCTATCATTTCTGATCGAGGGGCATAGTTCACGGCCAATTTTTGGAAGAAATTTTGGTAAGGTTTGGGTACTCAGGTGAATTTTAGTATAGCCTTTCATCCACAGACTGACGGGCAGGCAGAGTGGACTATTCAGACACTTGAGGTTGTGTTGCGTGCTTGCGTTATTAACTTCAAAGGTAGTTGGGATGACCATTTTCCACTCATAGAATTTGCTTACAACAACAACTATAATGCTAGTATCTAGATGGCACCATTTGAGGCATTATATGGTAGGAGATGTAGATCTCCCATTAGGTGGTTCGAGATTGGGGAAGCTAAATTGATAGGACCAGACCTCGTGCATTAGGCTATGGAGGAGGTTATGATCATTAAGGAGCGGTTGAAAATTGCTCAGAGTCATCAAAAGTCCTATTCGGATGTTTGTCGCACAGATTTGGAGTTCAAAGAAGATGATTGGGTATTCTTGAAGGTCTCCCCATGAAGGGCATAATACGGTTTGGAAAGAAAGGGAAATTGAGTCCGAGGTATGTCGGGCCGTATAGAATCATTCAGAGGATCGGTCAGGTGGTGTACAAGTTTGAGCTACCACATGAGATGTCATTAGTGCACCCGGTATTCCATATGTCTATGTTGACGAAGGTAGTTGGAGATCCGTCGGTTATTGTGCCTGCTGAGACTATAGAGCTTAATGAAGAACTGTCATATGAAGAAATTCCAGTTGCCATTCTTGATAGGCAAATCCGAAAGTTGAGGAATAAAGAAATTGCCTCCGTGAAGGTGTTATGGAGGAACCAGCAGGTTGAAGAGGCTACTTGGGAGGCCGAGGAAGAAATAAAAAAGAAGTACCTCATTTGTTTGAATAGATATGTAATTGTTTCTATGAAGTTACTTCCTATGAATTTTGTATCACTTGTTCAGTAGATGTAAAGGCGTTCCTTTTTATTATATGTTGCTTATGAGGCCGCGATTGGTGTTATTTTGTGTTGTGTTATGCCATTGAATTATGTATATGTTGTTAGGATGTGTTTCTAGGGTTCTCTGGCAGGTAGATAGGCCCAGGTATAAAGGAAACTCTGGCGAAATTTTAGGAAATTTAGGGAGTTAGTCAAAATTTGGGATTACTGGTGTGTAGTATAGTAATTGAGTTGCATCGGGTGTTAATGGTGTACTTTGACCCTCATTCTGTCACGTCCCAACCTCGGGGAGCGCGACCGGCATTGAACCGAGTGGACCAGGTCAAGAAAGCCTGTTAGATACTTTCTACCCGGCTCACTTATGATCAAGAGGGGGCATGTTTTCATTAATTAGACAACAGGAAGGATCATATATACATTACTAAATTATTTCATTAGTTACATCATTGTTAAGTTTCAAAATACACACATCCTTATGATTGAGTGGAACAAAAGTCTAAAACATAACATAATCCGTTGACCTGTCTAACACCCATATACAACCCGCATAGTGTCTACAGAGCCTCTAAAGATACAAAAGAGTGTTAAGATAGTGCCGGCGAGAAGGCCCCGACTATACCTCAAAACGTGACAACACTAAGAACAAGAGATACAATATATGACCCCGGGATGAAGTGGGGCTCACCGAGTCTGCTGGGAAGAGGATGCACCACTAACTGCAATCAACATTGTCTGTTATGGAACCGCCTGCATCAATTTAAAGATGCAGCGCCCCCAGAAAAAAAGACGTTAGTACTGTTGAATAGTACTAGTATGTAAAGCTAAAACACCATCTCAATAGGATGAACAATAATACAAGGGGGGAAACAGTCATAAGTTCAATAAGAACTTCAAACAATACTAAAACATCAAGTAAGGATCACATAAGTTCTCACGCCAATTTCCATCTTATTAGGTTGGGGAATCTTTAGTGCCTCTATGCTATAATCCGCAATACCACCGTGTTCTTACACGGATCTGATCTCGACCCGATCAACTAGGTCATCTTATTTGAGACATCAACCATATCCACAATTTCAATTACCATTTCCAGCACAGTTACCACCATGTGTACGGCATGGAGTCCGATCACGGCCGATCGGCTAGGCCATCTTACTCGAGACATCATCCTTTCAATCAGTCATCTCACTCATATTTCTTTCCCATCTTTTCAACACCTTGGCACGAGTGTCCTCATTTATGAAGTCATTCATGGCACTTGGCCGAATTTCACAATTCTAGTTTCCCTTTTTACATTCAACATTATTATCATCATCAATAACTCTAAGGCCTATCATTTAAGACATTAGTACACATATGGGCAATTTAAGAATCCTAAGCACATAGAGGTTTTCCATACACTTTGTCATCACAATCATTATTCGAATTTGACTTGAAGTCCTAATATTTTTAACACATATTCCATATTTTGAACACATCCTCAATTGATAAGATAACATGATGAAGCATTAAGGCATTTGGATTACACGTTGAGCATATATCTTACAGCACAAACATATCCGGAATAGCAAACTCTATAATGATCAATGGGGGGACTTACACCAATTACGTGAACACCATGGGATCCATTCTAAGAAGAAGGGTTTTAGCCATACATACCTCAATTGAGCTCCCCTACACTCTAATATATTCCGGGAATCTTAGCAACACCTATCTATTTTAGAAATATAACAAATTGAACTAAAATTAGGAAATGATCATGGTTCTAGCTCATTGGAGCATTTTATCAACCACCAAGTGTGCATTAAGGTTTTAAGGCCCTATTTATGAAAGACTTCACCATCCCACACCTCATTCTTTACTATCTTTAGCTCACAACCTCCCCACATACTTTAAGAATATATGCATGCAAGATATCCACCCCCACACCCAATAATTGTCTTTCTAATTATCCCCTTTTTACTAAATTTTCGAAATTAAAAGCTAGGGTATAGATTCTTACCTTCAATATGAGGACCTTCTTGATAATCTTCAAGGATTGATCAAGAATTATTGGATATTAGTGTGAAGGTTATTCTCTCTCTCTAAGAACCCTCTCCATCACTCTAGAAATATCAGGAATGAGCTCAAAATGGTCTATGGTGTGTGTTTTAACGGAATAGGGTCGGATCTAAAAATTAGAAAATAGGAGCACCGACACAGATCTCCAATCACATATTGCTTCTGCGGTCCGCAAAGTGGGCCGCATAATTGGTCCTCTAGAGCTGACATCTTCTGCTTCAATCTGTGACCAGTCTGTGGTCCGCAGACCTGTTCTGCAGTCGCATAATGCACCGCAGAACTACCATCTGAAAAATCTCAAGGTTGGATATGCGATCAGAGTGCGGCTCGCGAAATGGTTCTACGGTCGCATGATGGACCGCAAAAATACATCAAAAATGGCCAAAAAGACTGCTTCACTCTGCGGCCATTCTGCGGTCCGCAGAGTGATTATGCGGCCGCATAATGAGCCGTAGAAATGCACACTTCTGCAAAACATTTTCCTTTAACTCTTTAGCGTACTGTTCAACCCAAAGCCTATCTCGGCACCACGAAGTTTCGGGTTTCTAGGTAAAATTTTACGGGGCCTAACATCCTCCCCCACTTAAGATCATTTGCCCTTGAATAAGGATCACGGTCCACTATTAGCATTTTATGCAACTCAATTTTTCACACCACACATCCGCGGTCCCGAATTTGACTAACTCCCTTAATTTTCGAAAATTTCGCCTGAGTCTCCCATATAATTGGGCCAATCCACCTGTCAGAGAACCCCAGAAACTCATCTTAACATATATATGATCAAATGACGTAACATAACACAAAACGGCACCAACTTTGGCCTCATAAGCAACATATAACCAAAAAGGAACACCTTTACATCAACTGAACAAGTGATACAAAATTATGGGAAGTAACTTCATAGAACTATTACATGGATATTCAAACAAATTAGGGTATTTCTTTTTCATTTCTTACTCGTCTTCCCACGTAGCTTCTTCAACCTGTTGGTTTCGCCACAGCACTTTTACGGAGGCAATTTCTTTATTTCTTAACTTTTATCAAGAATGGCAATTGGAATTTCTTCATATGATAGTTCTTCATTAACCTCGATAGTCTCAACTAGCACAATAAGCGACGGATCTCCAATTACATTCTTCAACATAGACACATGGAATACAAGGTGCACTTGTAACATCTCATGTGGAATCTCAAGTTTGTATGCCACCTGACCAATCCTTTGAATGATTCTATATGGCCGACATACCTCGGACTTGATTTTCCTTTCTTTCCAAACCGCATTATACCCTTCATGGGGGAAACCTTCAAGAATACCCAATCCTCTTCTTTGAATTCCAAGTCTCTTCGACGAACATCCGAATAGGACTTTTGACGGCTCTGAGCAGTTTTCAACCGCTTCTTAATGATCTTAACCTTTTCCATAGCTTGATGCATGAGGTCGGGTCCTATCAATTTGATTTTTTTACAAGAGGAGTTTAGCCAACATACCTCGCTTGAGCTTTTCCTTAAATTATTACAACGTTCTAGAAATCCTAGTGACTTCAATCTATTAGAGACATGACAAATTTGAACCACAATTAGGAAGATTTTCGGGGGTTCAACTCATTTGAGCATTTTATCAAACACTAGGTGTGTAATTTAGACTACAAGGCCCTAGGATGGGAATCCTTCATCTCACAACTAATTTCCAAGTCCATATTTCACCCAAATCAGTTCAACAATTCCCATACCACCATTTTTATCACATGTATGCATAATGACTAACTTCCAACCCAAGATTCATGTCTCCCATTACCCATGTTCAGCCCAATTCCAAAGTTGAGAGTTGGGGAGTAGAGCCTTACCTCTTAGAAAGAGACCTTGAGAGCATTCCTTGTTGAATTCCAAGGCTTGAGCAAGGGATGATTAGTAGGATGGTGGGAGATTCTTGATCCCTCTCTAAAACACTCCTCCTCTACCTAAAACAGCTGTTGAAACTAGTCAAAATAACCCCAACGTCATTTTTATAAAAAAATGGAATCGGGTGAAATTTTCCAAAACTTAAACATACGAAGCCAGGTCTGTGGTCGCAGACGGAACCGCAGAACGAGTATGCGGTCTGCAAAGAGGACGGCTGAAATGGTCCCAAAAACTAGGTAGGCCTAGACAGGTCTGTGACTGATCTGCAGTTCGCAGATCAGTTGTACGATCTCATAATGCTCCATAGAACCTCCTTCCAAAGTTTTCTCATGCTGGAAATGCGACAGATGTGCTGCCCCCAAAACGATTATGCGGTCGCATAGTTGACCATAAAACAACCTCCAAAATTGGCCTATTTTTCTACTTCACTTCGCGGTTGATCTGCGATCCCCATAGTAGTTTTGTGGTAGCATAATGAAACGCAGAAAATGCCCTGTTCTGGAACTATTTTTCTTCAACTCCCCGACGCACTTTATAAGCCAAAAGTATGTACCGCGACGAGCACGCGAACCACGAAGAATTTCTACAATCATCAAACACATAAGCCTACCCTTGCATCACGAAACCTCGGGTTCTGGGTAAAATTTTTACGGGGTCTTACACTTACGCAGACCGTTGTGCGTTGGTATGCAAGCGTAGATGCGTAAGACCTTCTGGGAAGAAGCTTGAGTCTGCAGAAGTGGTTGGTCGGGAAGTAAGTGACTTCCGCATCTGCGATGGAGTTTCTGCAGATGTTGTGTTATAGGTGTGATACCTTGGACCGCAGATGTGGTTTTGCTTGACAGATTTTATGTTCATAGGTTTTGGTCTCTCATTTTTTATGTTTTGGAGCTCGGCTTGGGGCGGGTTTTGGAGCGGTTTTCATCACAATTGAAGGGGGTAAGTGATCCTTACTTGATTTTGGTGTTAGATATTGATTACCCATCGATGATTACACCTAATTTTGATGAATTAAAGGTGGGATTTGGGGATTTTTGGACTATGATTTTGGAGAGTGAGATTTGATTATTTGAGGGTCGATATGAGGTTGGAATTGGATGAAACACATATATCTAGACTCGTACCAGAATGGGTGTTTGAAATTTATGAGTGTTATTGGGTTCCGGGGTACGAGCTCTGGGTTGACATTTTGGGTTGACTTTTTTATTTTGGTTAAATATCTTAGCTTTATCATTTGGAATCGTTTCTTATGGTTTAATTGATGATATTAAGTTATTTTTGCTAGATTTAAGTCGTCTCGAGGTTGATTCACGCGGGAAGGGCTTATTAGAGGATTGATTTGGATTGCTTGAGGTAAGTATCTTACCTAAACTTGGCTGAGGCACTAGTTACCTGAGTTATTTGTGATAGCTACGGGCTATAAGTGGCTCATATGTGTGGGGTTGATCCCATATGCATGCACCGGGGTACTATTAATGCTCGGGATAGTGCTTAGGCTTTGATATGCCTTTATTTGATTGATAAGCTTCATGCTGTGACGTTCCTCCTATTGTATCCTTTTGTGTGCTATTTATACCAGATTTGAGGATACGTTGAGGTCACTCTCCTTATTGAACCTGATAATTGATACTTCGAGATGTATTTGCCGAATTGAGCTACGATAGCACACTTTGCACATGCATCCACCTTAGCATGTCATTTATACGATTCCAAGAGTATGAAACTTGATATTCATTTATCATGTACATATATTCTTGTATATCTCCCTTATGTGTGATATGATTTGGACTGGTAGCCTGTGAACACGCCAGGAGGATTGTGATATTGAGCATGTGACTATGCTGGGCGAATTCTGATTATTGGCAAGTGAGATGTTTGTGTAGTTGGTATTATTGGCACGCGAGATATTCGTGAAGCATGTGAGTTATCCGTGCGGATCTAGATATTGATATTATTGGCACGTGAGTTGTCCGTACAGCGCGTGAGTTGTCCGTGAGGTTGATATTATAAGCCTATGAGTTGCTTGTGTAGACGCAGTTTAAGGAAATTGATAAGTGGTTTTGGTTTGGTTATAGAAATTCTGAGGAAAAGCTGGCTAGTGTTTTATTTGGTTATTGCATTTCATCTTTACTTGCAATTTCCTTGGTTATTTACCTGATTTATTTGCATATCATCTTTATATGCTAAACTGTTGACTGAGCAGAGTACATGAAGTTATTATGTGTACCAAGGTGGTTCTTTCCGTGATTTATGTCTTGTTCATGGTTATTATTTTGTACTTGTTGAATTAATGAACTGCATAGTTAACTAGTGAGTATCATTTTGTAATTCTTGCCTCAATTACTTGTCGAGGTTAGTTACAATACTTGTTGAGTACATGGGGTCGATTGTACCCATACTACACTCTGCACTTAATTGTGCAGATCCAGGTGTCGGACCCAGTTGTGGCCAGCTGTGAGTTGTTGTTGTCAGCATTTTGGAGAGACGAGGTAGAGCTGCATTCTAGCCGCAGTCTTGGCAACTTTTTTCCTTTTGTACTATTATTTCCATTCAGATAGTATCGTTATTCTATTTTCTAGACTTGTACTTTGACTAGAGCTCATGCCACTATATTACCAGTTTTGGGGAGTTATTGTACTTCGACGCAGTTATTCATGTTATTGGCATCTAACTTGTACTATTTCTTTGTTATTTTTGTTATTACATTATATTGCTGTTATATTAGCTTGCCTAGCAAGTGAGTTAGATACCATCACGATCGATTTGTCATTTAGGGTCGTGACAAGAAGCAATGGGGCTCATAGAAAGGTTGCAATAGGTGGATGTTCAGAAACGAAGCCAAACTCTTATTCTTCACACATCAAATCCTTGAGAAAAAAGTCTCTCAACAGGACATGAAGGGGGCTCAAGGCAGGACCACCATTTTCATCTTTTGAAATTTCTAGAGGGGCATCTTCAAGCTCATTGACTAGGTGAAAAGGCACAGAGCCCGAACATTGGTTCTGAGGAGCATTGGATTCATCATCTAGGATGTCGGGCCTCCTGACTCTAGGCTTCTTCATTAGAGAACCTTCATCCTCTTCCTCTTCGTCAGAGGCATGAGATTCTTTGTTTTTCCTCTTCGAAGAGGACACGTTCAAAATTTGCTCATGAGCAGTGTTGACATTGATTTTAACTTTTAGGAGCGCAAGCTAGGCAGACTCCACGGATAGCAAATCATGGAAGTTACAAAGGATGTTAAAGTAAAAAGGAAAAAGTGAAAAATGCATGGTTAAGTAAAGTAACGTACCGTGGGTTTTAACTTTCCACCTAAACTTTTGGGATAGAAACTTCCAAGATCTTTGCTCCATAGGAGCGGCATATGACATTTTTTCTACCCGATCACGGAAGTCAGGAAGGTCACCAAAAACTTCCATGACTGCTTAAAACCAAGAAAATATGAATAAGAAAGTTAGTATTTTAAAAAGAAATAGCGTAAAGAAAAAGTAAAGGGAAATACTCACGTGCAAAGTTCCACTTCTCGGTAACAGCCACGAACGAAGCATACCAACCTCGATCACGGTCATCTTCTGGACTGACCATGACTCTTTTGCTTTTTGCTACAAGTGTGAAATACCCTCGCTAAAAAGCATTGGGGGAATATAGATGGAGGACATGACAAAAAGTGAAAGGGACATAAACTAAACCCGATAAGTAGCAAAGACAAGCTAATGCCCTCCACATTATCGGGCCAATTTGCCCAAGGAAAACATTGAAGTAATGACATAACTCAATGATCACTGGGTCAATGGGAGGTTTGACTACTAAGGTGAAAGTATAAGTGTAGAGGAATGAATAAACTTCACGATAAGAGGTTATTCGGTCGTCGACACTAGGGGTTGTGACTAAGAAGTCAGGTTTTCAGTAATATTCACGGTGTAATAAAGGAAGAAATCCGTAGTTGATTAAAGAAGGATAGTGATCACCATGTTTAAATGCTACTATGGAAGAAACTTCTTTCTTCCATGCTTCACAATCAAATTTAAAAAAAATTCCTGAGGAACGATCTCAGAAACTACCGGTTCAGGTAATGCTTCAGTTTGATTTCTAGCTTTCGAAGAAGATCTAGGGGTGGATGAAGATTTATTTTTGGAACAAGAAGGACTAGAAGAATTTTTCTAAGAAGAAGTGATACTTTGGCTCGATATGGAGCCAAGGCTACGAATCCTTCCACCTCTATTTCTATTCCTAACCGGAGATATAGAAGGAGGAAGTCCATCTACTATAATAGCCCTCCGAGGATCAGACGATGAAGAAGGGTTTGTAAATCGGGAAGCCATTGTTACTTATAGCATAAGCATGAAGAGAAGAGAAAAGTTGCAGAGAAAGCTTAGAAGTAAGTGAAAGAGAGTAGAAGAAGTTTTTGGAAGATGCATGATGCAGTATTTATAATAGAAAGGCATCATTATGAACAGTCATCATGGAACCATCATGTCGAACTGACGCAGCCGCCGAAACCCTAAAATGACATTACAAGCTACAAAGCCATTCACAGCAAGACACCTGTCTCGAGCATAAAATGGAAGAGACATACGTCTTTTCACTTCTGAGGTAAATCATAATGATATGGGGAAGAGGCGGCATGACATTCTCGCCATAAATAAACTTTTCACTTCCTGAATATTTAGTTGAGAATACTCAAAAAGTGGGGCAACTATCTGTATTGGAGGAAAAATAGATTCACCACGTGGACTAATGATGTGCTGACAGGTGTCACGAGAGTCATAGAAATAAAGAAGAATGAAGGTTAGGAGAAGAACAGGTAAAACACCCACGGGATTGCTTATAAGGATACCGAACATGACAATTGAGAAAAATGAGACAGGCGCGGGATGGATAATTAAAGACTACAAGGAAGGAAGGTTCATTAATAGCCACGAATATTGAAAGAAATTGAAATAATCCCTGATTATGCGCAGTTGACTATTATTACCATAGTCGTTATAAATTAGCCAAGTAACGGGCAATCAATGTAATAAATGTTAGTAACGGGCGAGAATTAAGTAGGCAAAGCAGTTACATAATGCACCCTTATATAAACATTCCTTACCATATTTTCTACGATCATGAAGAAATTCACGAAATTATACTATCGGTCATTTAGATTTTATTCTCTGTTAATTGAAAAATCTAGTTGTCTCCTCTTGGAAGGAAGCTACGAATATCAATAAGATTTTTTTTCCTTATTCTCTCAATATTTTATCTTCAGTATTTCTTATTCATCTATATTAGAAAAAATAAAGTAAAATTGGTTATTAGAAACTCGAATTATTCTATTATTTTATTTGACCACAAAAACAATATTTTGATTAAAAAATTGGTTATTACCTCACAAAACAAAATGTATGACTTTGTGTAGAAGCACAGAAAGAAATTTTTCGTAAATTGTAACTTGGCATAAATTGTTCAAAATGGGAAAGAAAGATATAAATTCCTAAATATTAGGAATATAATGAAATGACAATTTTATCTGATGTAAAACCTATTTTCAAAGGGTTATATACTAGTATTACGTATGTTCCACATTTCAATGAGTAAAGTTTTATAAGAAAATTACATAATTTTTTTAGAGAAAAATATGTGTGAATTATAAAAATAAAGTGTAAGCATCTGAAATTATCAATAATGATCCTATGTAACTAACTCAATAAAGCAGAACTTTGTTCATAAAAATCCTAAATTATTATTCAGTATATTCACCTTAAATTTTGTTCCAACTTTATAATTATATCAGTTCAACTTCACAAGTTATCATGCTTTCTTTTAAGTTTTAGTAAAAATACATAACCCTTGAAGATTTAAGAATTTTCTAAAAATATATTTTTTGAAAAACTCCCAAGGAAACCCTTGTTGCTACCATACGGGTGCGCACTGAGTAACCTGCTCATTTTCGGTAACTCGCAAACCACATAGGAGACGTAAAATGCACTAGACAAGCTCGTTACGATGAGATCTAACTGAGGAGGTTTTTGGTGAGGGAAATTAATCATCGGTCTCCCATGTGGGAAATCACTCATCCAACCAACTCAGTCAATCCTTGCGGGCTTTCTGGAAAAAAAATTCAAAAGCTATTCTGAAGTGCATTCGAGAAGACACAAACATAGTTAATTAGCTATATTTTTATTATGATTTTTTAATGACTTGTCAAAAAACATAAATTACAAAACTGAATCTTATATCTTCTTAATCTATCTCCCTTCAAAGTTGTTAATTATAACGACCCAACCGGTCATTTTGAGAATTTGCATTCCGTCCACTGTTTGAACTCTTGAGTAGCTTCATATGATGTATTATGACTTGTGTGAATTATTGATTTTGGTTTTTAGGTGATTCAGGATTAATTTGGAAGAATGATTCTCAACTAGGAAGCTTTAAGTTTGTAGAGTTGACCAAGTTTGACTTTTGTTAAGAGTTGACTAAATTTGACTTTTGTGTATTTGACCTCAGATCGGAGTTTTGATGGTTCTTTTAGGTTCGGATTGTGATTTTGGACTTGGGCATATGCCCGTATTTGCATTTAGATGTTTCTAGAAGGCTTCGGCACTATTTATCGTAAGTTGAAAATTTGAAGGTTTGGAATGTTCATAAGTTTGACCGAGAGAAGACTATGAAGATATCGGGTTATAATTGTTGTTTCGAGAGTTTGAAAAGGTTTGTTATTTCATTTGGAACTTGTGTACAAAATTTGAGGTCATTTTGGGTTGACTTGATATGATTCGGCACGAGTTTTGGAAGTTGAAAGTTCGAAAGTACATTAAGTTTGATTCAAGGTACGATTCATGGTTTTGATGTTGTTATGTGTGATTTAAGGTATCGAGTAGGTCCATGTTATATTTTGGGACTTGTTAGTATGTTCAGACGGGGTCCCGAGGGGCTCTGGTGAATTTCGGATGTGTTTCGGATCTTTTCGCCTCATGTTGCATGTTGATTGTTGGTGTTTCAGTTGTTCTTCACGATTGCGAAGATGCGTCTGCGATCGCTAAGTGATTCTAGGATTTGGGTGTTTTCTTATTCTTCGCTTTCGCGCAGAGTTAGGATTGGTCTTCTTCGCGTTCGCGTAGTGATTGGGCTGAGTTGGGCAATTCGATGGTTTCCTCTTCGTGTTTGCGACATTGGTCCCACGTTCGCCTAGGTCTATCAGCATTGTGCATCGTGTTCGCGAGGCTTGCACCGCAAATGCATAGAGTTAGTTGAGGCAGTGTAATTTTTGTTCATCGCCGAACTCTATGGTTGTTCCGCATTCGTGTTGGGTTCACATGGGCAGTTCTTATAAAGTACTCTATTTCAAACGTTTTGGTCATTTTATCATATTTTGAGTTTTGGAGCTCGGATTTGGGCGATTTTGGAGGTGATTTTCACCAAATGTATTGAGGTAAGTATTTTCTACTTGATTTTAATTATATTCCGTGATTCCATCTTTATTTTTGGCATTTGAATTTGATTTGAAAAGAGAAATTGGGGGTTTTTGTCTAAACTTTCCTACAGCGAATTTTTGAGTTTTGAACATCGACTCGTAGTCGGATTTGAGTGAAATTAATATGGTTGGACTCATAATTGAATGAGTTGTCATATTTTGAGAGTTTTTCTGGGTTCCGAGGTGCAGGCCCGGGTTTGACTTTTTGGTTAACGATTCGACCTTTATCATTTGGGTTGGTTTTCTTTGGAATCATTTTTGATATTTTTGAGTTTCTTTTGGCTAGTTTCAAGCCTCAGAGGTTTATACGCACGGGATAGCATTTTTAGAGTGGTGTTTCGCTTGCTCGGTAATTGATTTGTTTGAGGTAAGTATCTTATCTAAACATTGTTGAGGCACGTTGCCTGAGTTATTTGTGATAGCTACGTGCTATGAGTGAGAACATGTGTGCGGATTGAGCCCTTGTGCGAGCACCGGGTATTTATCCATGCTCGGGGTAGTGCTTAGGCTACGATATGCCTTGAATTGACTATTAAGCTTTAAATTGTGATGTTTTTCATATTTGTAGCCCTGTTGTGAACTATTTGATCCATGTTTGAGGTTGCGTAGAGGTTAATCTCCTGATTTAGCCTAATAGTTGCTATTTTATGATGCAATAACCTGTTTTGAGTTTTGATATCACACTTTGCACATGCATACACCTTAGGATGTTACTTATACCAGTCCAGGATTATGAACTTTGATACTCTTTGATTATGTACATGAATTCTTGCGTATCTACTTTATGTCTGATATGGTTTGGACTGGTAGCTTGTGACCACATGGGGTGGATTGTACTATTGTGCATGTGACCACGCCGGACGGATTGTGGTATTGAACCTATGACCACGCCAGGCGTATTATAATTATTAGCACGTGAGTTGTCTGTGCGGTTGTTATACCGTTAGCACATGAGTTGTCCGTGCAGCACGTGAGTTATCCATGCGGTTGATCTTATTAGCACGTGAGTTTGTCACGACCCTATTCCCCGGACCCGGTCGTGATGGCGCCTCTCGTGAAGACAAGGCCAGCCAATCAAACGCAATTTACCTTTTTAAATAGTTAAACAACACAAAGCAGTCTAAGACGTGATTTAATAATATTAAGTAGCGGATAATATCAATAAAGTGCGGAAGTACAACCCAACACAGCCCTAACCGGGGTGTCACAAGTCACGAGCATCTAACAACACTGAATACTCAAATGTAACTACAGAGTTTAGTACTGAACTACGAATATAAAAAGGAAAGAGATAGGGAGGAGCTCCGGGCTGCGAACGCCAACAGCTACCTAAAGACTCCTCGAAGAACCGCCTGAAGCTGGAATGAATCAACACTCGGGAGCGGGACCAGCTATGCCTGAATCTGCACACAGGGTGCAGGGAGTAAAGTGAGTACTCCAACTCAGTGAATAACAAATATAAATAATGACTGAAAGTAAGAAAACGGGTAAAGGCACAAGGCATTCTATAATGAAGCAGTAAAATCATTTAAAAACAGTAAATCAGTGAAGAGTTAAGTAAAAATCCTTTCCCAACAAATAAACAGGTAGCTGACAGGCAATTAAGATAAAGTAAATAAATAGAAGTTCGCCCCTCCGGTACAGTATCCACAAATCCGCCCCTCGGGCAACATCTCAGAAACAATACCAGCACCTCGGGCTCAATATCACATCACAATGGGTACCCGCGCTCACTGGGGGTGTGCAGACTCCAGGAGGGGCCCCTTACGGCCCAAGCGCAATAACAAGCCATCTCGTGGCATCACTAACTAGGCCCTCGGCCTCATATCAATCAAGCCACCTCGTGGCGTACATATCTCAGGCCCTCGGCCTCAATTCAGAATCAGTATTTCCTCACAACATAGGCCATCGGCCTTACTCAGTCAAAGATCCTCACAAGCCCCTCGGGCAATAGTAAAAACAGTATTTCTCAGCCCAAATATCATTTAAGTCTCAAAATTGAGTAAAAATGGCTGAGTAGTAAAACAGTGGAAAATAACATGACTGAGTTCAAGTAGTAAGTCAAAACAGTGAGGAAATATTAATAAAAAGCCCCGAAGGGTTCAAATAGTTGGCACGAACCCCAAATATGGCATTCAGCCCAAATCATAATGATAGCAAATAAGTTTCAGTCAAATACGCGGCAAAATTATCAACCGGGACGGACCAAAACACAATCCCCAATAGTGTACGACCCCACGCTCGTCAACAAACGTGTGTCTCACCTCAACATAGCACTACGATGTGCAAATCCGGGGTTTCAAACCATCAAAACATTATTTACAATCATTACTCACCTCGAACCGGCTAAATCTCTAGCTCGCGACGCCTTTGCCCCTCGAATCGGCCTCCACGCGCGTCGAATCTATCCAAAATCAAAACGAGGACGTCAAAATATGCTAAGGGAACAAAGCCCAAGCGAAAACAATCAATAAAGGGCACAAATACCGAAATTACCAAAACCCGACCCCTGGGCGCACATCTCGAAATTTAGAAATTTTCACACCAATAGATTCCTTATCTCCTGACGAGTTCATGCATACCAAGGACACTGAAGTCGGAGTCCAAATGACCCCTCAAATCCCCATTTAAAGGCCTCTTAAACTCAAGCCCTAATCCCCAATTTTCTTCCTTAATCCCCACTACAATCATGATTAATCAGCGGAAAAATGGTCTTAAACCCAAGTAATTAAGCTTAGGGAACTTACCCAGCTGATATCCTTTGATTCCTCCCGAAATCCTATGCCTTAGCCTCTTTTCCCGTCTTCAAAATGAGGAACTTAGCAAAATTTCGCGAAGAAAACAATATATACGTTCTGGCCAGGGATTTTCGCATCTGCGACCATTCCACCGCTTTTGCGGTACTGCATATGCGGTCTTTCCTCCGCATCTGCGAAAATCACTTAACGGGTCAAATTCCACATCTGCGGTCAACTCTTTGCACCTGCGCCTTCGCAGGTGCGGTCAATCCACCGCATCTGCGGTTCCTGACTCTCCCTCTCAAATTCGCTTCTGCGACTTCCACTTCCGCATGTGCGGCGCCGCACCTGCGGTCCCCAAACCGCAGGTGCGAAAGCACCAGAAGCAGCAATCTCAGCAGCTGCAATAACACCTCAACCTCTCCGCTCCGGGACCTCAACCAAAAGCACAAACATAACCTAATACCTTATTCAAACTTGTTCCAATCATCAAAACACTTCAAATAACATTAATTCAACCAAAACACCTTGGATTCAAGCCTAAGTTTCTAAAAACTTCCAAATTCTGCTTTTGATCAAAAATCCAACCAAACCACGTCCGAATAACCTGAAATTTTGCACACACTTCCCAAATGATACAACTAAGCTAGTGTAACTGTCGGAATTCCATTCCGACCCCTATATCAGAATCTCGCCTACCAACCAAAAATCGCTAAAATATCAACTTCGCCAATTCAAATCTAAATCTTCTCCAAACCTCCAAAACTCATTCCAATCACACAGTCCCAAATAACCTCCCGAAGCTAACCGAACTATCGGAACTCACATCCGAGCCCTCTAACACATAAGTCAACGTCCGGTTGACTTTTCCAACTTAAGCCTTCTTAAAAGAGACTAAGTGTCTCAAACTTCACCAAAACCAATCTGGATCCAATCCGACCAACCCGTTATCATAAAACATGGATAAATAAAGCAATAAGAAGCAGAAATGGGAGAAACGGAGCGGTAACTCATGAGACGACTGGCCGGGTCGTCACAGAGTTGTCCGTGCAGCATGTGGATACGGATACATCCCCCTAGGGTCACCCTCTCATGTTTATCTCTTGATGGTGTACACGGGGATAGTGAGAAACCGACAGGTTTCTAGTAGATGTGAGCTCTGGGAAAGTTGGTTATTATTATTTGGATTGGGTTGCATGCCGCAACAGGCCTTATTGGCTTGTTGTTATATAGATCGGGTTTCGCGCCGCGACAGAATGATATGTGGTTATTGCATTTCATCTTTATCTGTAATTTTCTTGATTGTTTACCTGATTTACTTGGATATCTTCCTTATACGCTGGATTGTTGACTGGGCAAAATACTTCAAAATAAAGAATTGTGAGCACCAAGGTGGTTTTACCTGAGATTTTGTGATTTGATCATATTTTTATTTTATACTTGTTGAAATTATGAGGTGTACAGGTGATAGCGAGTATCATTTATAATTCTTCTTTCTATTACCTCGCCGAGGTTACTTACGATACTTAGTGAGTACATGGGGTCGGTTGTATTCATACTACACTTCTGCACTTTGTGTGCAAATCTTGGAGTTGATGCTGCTGTGTATGGCGGGACCTGGCATTGAAGATGCGCCCGCATTCCAGTTATGTCTATCACTTTCCCTTGGTAGCTTTAAATTCGAATTATGTTCATGTACATTCTAAACAGGTGTTGTAACTATTTCGTTTCAGTTTTTGTAAATCTATGTCTGAGTGGCTCATGACTTGTACAACAAGTCCTTGGGTTATTGTATAAAAGTTTGATTATTTCATCATTTATTTTTCTTTAATCTCATTTGAATCGTGTTATTGTTAATTGGCTTACCTAGTAGGTTGGGTTGGGTTAGGTGCCATCATGACTAGTTAAATTTTGGATCGTTACAGTAATATTACCTATTTAGTTGGTTATAGTTGCTGGAAAAACAAGAATTTATGATTTACGTAACTTTATTGAAAAGCGAACATGAAAATTTAATAAGACAAACAAATTAGTATGAAAAGATATTAATTTTTTGAGCGTTTACATATATATTAATTTAAATATTTATTGTTTCATAAAATCTATTTAAATTCCAAATATTTAGATGTCCTACCAGTTCAAATAAAAAAAGATATAATAAGTAAATTTTATTAATTTTAAAGTCCTAAATATTAATAAACTATTTAAATTATATTTTTATTCAAATATTTTTTTCTTAAATGATAAAAAGTATCAATATTTTTCATGCTTTTATAATATAGATTTAGACGTCTACCATTTAGTACGATTAAATATGCAATCAAATTAGTTTGGATGCTAAATTTAACATGGTCCAATTATTTTGTATTATTCAAATAAATTAACTAAATGCATATTTAATTATTGTGTTGAAAAAATTTTAATTTAGAATTTATTGTATTAAATAATTTTAGTTTAATACGTGGTTTTATGTCCCAAAATTTCACGTTAATAAGAAATCAATTGAAGACACCATATAAAATCTTTCTCATTTTGATTTTGTATGTAATGTACAATGGATTTATTTTTTAATTAGTACAATTTACATATGTTAAATATATTAATTAATTTTAAATATTTAAATATTAGGACTTCTTACCTAGCTAGTGTAATAAGGAAAGATTTAATGTGTAAAATTTAAAATAATTTCAATATCCTAAAGATTAGGAAAGTAACTTAGGTTATAATTTCATCCATTGTGAAAGTTGTTTGCAATTGGCAAAAAAAAGGCGAACGATATTTCATCAAAGATCTCCGAGCTTTGCGTGTGAATTCTATCAATGAATATAAAATATTTAAAATCTCATAAATATTATTAAACTTTGTGTTTGAGTTATAAAATAAAATTTTACAAAAAGCACAAGCTCTTAAAAATGATGGATATTGATTTTATTTAGACAAATATAATAAAGGCAAAAAGTATATCACAAAAAAAGTATTCTATTGTCATATCATAAATTTGATATATTTGTATATTCACTTTAGTAACTCAGAGAGAGAAAAATAATATGTTGATTTATATTCAAATATCATGCAACATTATGTTCATCTTGGACTTAAAAAATAAATTTTATTTGCTCAAGTACCTAATATAGTAATATAAATTTTATTTTATTCTCATTGAAACTCAAATTGAAAAATACGAAAAATAAAATGAGACTCCATATTGTTAGGTTTAGTTATCATATTACGAATTTAAGGATAGTATTTAAACGAATTAGTTAATTTACTTAGCAAAAAAACTAAAATGATTGTCACAAAAATTCAGGTAGAATATTAATATTTATTATTATTATTATTATTATTATTATTATTTTATTCAACATGAAGTGTTGGCCTTTACTTGGGCCCATCCCAAGCTCCCTGCTAAAAGATTACAATAAAAGAGAAGCATCACAATACTGATCCTCCCTAGTTCAATCAGAATCGAGAACTGCGGAGAGGGCTCCGGGGCATTACTACCACGGCTACTATCGACCCGAGCCCAAAGAAGGAAAAGAACGGACTACGCTGTCACCAACCGGGACTCAGCTCGGATGGTGGAGTACTATTCTACCACAACAAGACAGGCATCATCGAATCGAAGGCCGCTATGAATAGTCATCGACTTCCGGGAAAGAGTAGAAGAATGGGATTCAATCCAGTCCCAAGCGTCCCTGGATTGAATCCTTAGTTAGAGAGAGGGGCTAAGCCTACGTAACGCTATGGGAACAACCTTTTTTGGGTCATGTCTTCCCCCCCCCCCCCAGTATAGTGACCGCTTCCATGTTTTCCCCGATAACGCTGGGCCAAGTAGCAACACTTCACCCAGATTCGATCATCACGTCAACTTGCTTTATTCAACAAAGGGCTTTCGGCTTAGGATTCTTCTTCCGATCCTTCTCATTCTTCTTCTTAACCAACTCATCCTTCTCCGACATGAGATTGGGTTGGTGTTCAGTGCGGGCAGTCTCCTCTATCAAAATAGTAAGAGAAAAAGAAAGACTTATCTCAGATCTTTACCTTTCACATTTTAATTTCTCCTAATTTGAATTCCTCTCCTATGTTCTCAAAAACGCTTCCCTTTTTACTTGAATTTTCAGCGATCGTTTTTTCAACTATTTTATAGGCCGATACGTCTCCAGCTTGTATTTCAATGACGGGTAAGGCGGTCAAGCTACCTGCGCCTGTCTGGTCCGATCGTTTATCATAATATAATATGATTCGTAATAAATATAAAAGTCTATTAACATTTCATATACATTTTGTGTGTATTTAAATAGAAAATTACAATAGTGTTTAAAGTATTAGTTTTATTTCCATACACATTTTAAGATTTTTTTTTTGTGTTAAAAAAGTTAACTATATACTGATTAAAACTTATTCGTTGATAATATTTTAGTGATATGGTACTTGAGTACTAATTGAAAAGTCCAATAATGATAATGATGTAGAAGATTACTTAACAAGGAACGTTCTTTTTTCTCTCCTCTCAAGATGAAATTCCAGAATCATGAATCCCCAAACCAAAAACCACCCAAACCCCCTGGTATTGATCATGACAATTCAATACAAAATAACCTACAAAATAAACTATCTTTCAAAGAAATGCTAACAACATCTAATCCAATGATCTTGGACTCAACTCTAAATCAAAAGGATTTGGAGTTAACAGAGACTACCCCTATAGAGGGTAGGATTGAACAATCTGAAACCTTTAACATACGAGGCATCAAAATCATCTCTTTGTCAGATGAAGATAGACAAAGAATTTATGAGCCTTGGAAAAATGCTATCATAGTGAAGTTAGTGGGCAAACGTATGTTACACCACTACTTAAAGAAAAAAATTCAGGATTTATGGAGGCCAACGGAAGATTTCCAACTGATTGATCTGGGTGAAGATTATTACATAATTAAGTTCAAAAATAAGGAAAATATGGAGAAGGCTATTCAGCAAGGGCCTTGGTTCATCAATGGTCATTTCCTTTCCATCACTAAATGGAAACCAAATTTTGTGGCATCAAAAGAGAGACTAACAACAACGGCAGTATGGGTTAGGCTCCCTCAACTGCCTACAGAGTTTTATGATGGCAAAATACTTGAAAAAATTGGCAATGCAATTGGTCGCCTACTGAGGATTAATGTTTGTACATCAACCACGCTAAGGGGACGATATGCAAGACTTTGTGTTGAACTCCCTCTAGAAATCCCAGTCCAACCCTTCCTATATGTTGGATAGCATAAACAATACATCCAATATGAGGGAGAAAACTTCCTATGCACTAAGTGTGGAAGACTAGGCCATACAACAAAACAGTGTATATATATTCAACTAGACACCAAGACCAGTAAAGAAACAATCAAGGAACAACCAACAACATCAATACTGGAAAATCAACAAGAGGAGTGGACGACAGTATCTTTCAACAAAGGAAGAAAACAAGGTCCAAGAGGTAATCAACAAGCTATCAACAAGCCAGTCAAAAACAATAATGGTCCAGGTATCCCCGTTAAATTATTCAATGCAAGCACTGCTAAGTACCTAGATACAAAAATTTTGCAATATAAATCCAAGGATCCTAAGGATTCCATTGCTCCCATGGAAATAGAGGATGCAAAAAGTCCGGCTACCATCGCTATGGCAAAAACCACCATACCAATAAAAAATAATTTTACTCTTTTGAATAATGAGCAAATGGTTTTAGATGAAACCACTAATGAAACCACTCATGAAAAGAAAATATTTATTTCTAATCCAAATAATAGTCAGGCAAATGAACAAATGTCCACCCAAAATAAAGATTTTGACATGTTGGATAATAACATGTCTACACCCAAAAAATTGAAAACAAAACCAATTAGTAATTATCCTAGCTTAACTAAAAATCTGGACAACAATCTTTCTTTATGATTTGATAATCCTTCCCTCCCCGAGCATGTAAGCCAAATGGCAAAAAATGATAGCCAAGTCTTACAAATGTACCACAACCATGATCACGCAATGGATACTACATCTATGGAGGAGAAGCCTATAAACAATGGCATTGGGCATCCAAAAGCCATGCAATTGGCAACCCAAATCATTACCCTACCACCCAATCCCTCACACGCTACCAGTAGCCCCTCTCCCACGCCTGTTTTAGAGACCTTAAGTATTCCTCCCTCTATTCAAAATGCCCAGAATCCCATCAACCCTAAGAAGACGATACAGACTTATACAAATCCTACGGCAACACAGAGCACTTGCTATGGAGAATCTACCACCTTCCCCCCCCCCCCCCCGAACTAGAAAATCCACAAATAATATATGTCCAACCTCCACAAGCACATGACTACCAACCTGTCTCGTGGATGGAAATAGGACTTATGGGCCATGCAATGTCGTTCAATCTCCAAATCAATGGCCAAGACTCAATTGTCATACTACACAGCACACAATACTTAGCTCAACTAATATTGGAGGGCATGAGGTTTTCCATGAACAACTACCTAAACCAAGTGTGGTTAAACAACATCCTACAACCCCTAGCTCCCTTAGTAAACCCACAACTAGTGCATGCTATGAGAAACCATTGGAATCTACCACCCCATTTTAACCCAATCTACCCACAGAATGCTCTCCTAGATATGCCATTCTTTCCCCCAGAAATACTAACTCAACTCAATCCCATATTCATGCCATGGGAGAACCCTCATCCAGTCCAAGAGCCTCAAATTCCTCAACCACACCAGCGACCTCCATCACCACCTCATCAAGCAGCCCAACACCCAGAACCAATAGAAGCATAAATGGAGGAGGAAGAGGAACCACTCAACATAATCTTAGAACGAGTCCTAGAGTTCTCAAACCTAGACGGGGTAAAAGTATATCTCTTTACGGAGATGCAAGAGAAGAGGCACATACTCAACTGCCCACTAGTATTATACAAATTCTCGATGGACATCAGGCCACCTCAAGATCCAATGGTGGGCAACAGGGCAATGATACTAGTTCCAGCATTGAGAAGGAACACAATACTGGGGGCAGTGAGGGAAAACGGGGATCCAGCAAATCCAAACCTTAATGTCGCTATGAATCGTCTAACTAATATCATCATTTGGAATATAAGGGGTGGTATTAATGAAAACTTTAGAAGTAATTTTAGGGAAATTGTTGACACTCACACACCATGCATGGTCGCTCTATTAGAAACCAGAATGGGAAGTCATGTTGAACTGCTTAATGATTTTGGCTTTACGGAGATGATAGAGGTTCCAGCTGATGGTCAGGCAGAAGGCATCGTGGTGCTGTATAACCATGAGGTCGTGACTGTCCAAAACTTCGTTCGTAGGAATCAAGAAATACATGCAACGATAGAGGTACTTCCTATACGTAAACTTTGGCTTTTTAGTACAATATATGCTAGCACTAATATCCTTAATAGAAATGTTATGTGGGAGAATCTGAAAAATATTAGTAGGAATTATATAGGTCCTTGGATGGTGGGAGGAGATTTTAATGATATTTTTGGTGCTAATGAAAAGTTTGGAGGCAGGCCTCTCAATGATACTAGAGCTAAGTCCCTTTGGTCTAAGCTCAATAGTTGTAAACTTATTGATCTTGGATTCAAGGGATGCAAATATACTTGGTTAAACCATAGACATAAAAATAAAGGTCTAATAATGGAAAGATTAGACAAAGTATTTGGGAATGACGAATGGGTAGATTTATTCCCTAAAAGTTCCATAATTCATCTTCCCAAAACTTATTCGGACCATAACTCTATCCTAATTGAATTAATACCTAGAAATAGAACCCTACACAAATAACCCTTTAGGCTAGAAACCTTTTGGTGTAAACACCCAAAATTTCTTCCTATTGTTAAAAACAATTGGTGTTACCCTAACTACCTTAGAGCTAGCCAAAATTTCGTACAAAATATTAGAGAGTGGAAAACTAGGACTTTTGGTGATATTATGGATAAAAAGAGATAAATTCTAGCACCACTGAATGGTATACAAAATTCCAGAAGTTATGCTACTAGCACTTTCCTCCAAACCCTTGAAAAAGACTTAAAGAGGGACTATAATGATCTTCTGAGGATTGAGGAGGATTATTGGAAAATAAGTTCTAGGGTAATGTGGCCAAATAGGGAGATGCCAATACAAAATTCTTCCATATTTCTGCCTCAAATAAGAAGAGAAGAAACAAGATAAAAAATTTTAAAGATGATGCTGGAAATTGGATCAATGATCCCCTTTTAATCATGTCTCATGTCCAAAACTATTTTGTAAATATTTTCAACACTTCACACAGCAAAACAAGCAGGAAAAGTCCTCTAAACTATAGCTCAAACACTGGTCTTTTAAACCTTAGTTCATTAGACAGACCTTTGCTTGATAGAAATTAAAAGGGTCATTTTTTCCTTTAAACCCTTTAAAGCTCCAGGACCAGACGGGCTCCACCCTTTTTTTACCAAAAATACTGGAACATTATAGGCCCTTCAATTGTGAAACTATGTCATGACATTTTTAGCACGCAAGTAATTCCCCCCCCCCCCCCCCACCGCATAATTAACAAAACCTATCTTTGTCTAATCCCCAAAATTCCTAATGCTAAAATATTAGAAATTTCAGGCCAATTGGGCTCTGTAATACCATTTACAAAATAATCACAAAAATTCTGGCAAACCGTCTTAAGCCATTTCTCGATCACTTAATAAGCCCCTTTCAAGCTAGCTTCATGAAAAATAGAAGAGCTTCTGATAATGCTGTCATTATCCAAGAACTAGTTTCAAACTTAAAAAAATTAAAAGGCAAACAAGGTCACATGATTCTTAAAATTGATCTGGATAAAGTGTTTGATCGACTAGAGTGGTCTTTTGTCAACCAGACCCTCCAATATTTCAAATTCCCTCCCAAATTCTCAAAAATTTTATTAAATTGTATCTCTACAAGTTCGATAGAAGTCCTAGTTAATGGCTCCATTACAAACTTCTTTGAGCCAAGTAGGGGAATCAGGCAAGGGGACCCCATGTCACCCTATATCTTCATCCTTTGTTTAGAAATGCTTTCAAGATACATAAATCACCAAGTTGACATTAGGAGATGGGATACAATAACCACAGGGAGGAAATGTCCAAGCTTTTCTCACTGATTCTTTGCAGATGACCTCACCTTGATGGCAAAAGTAAATAAAAAATCATGCCACACCATTAAGGGAGGTTTAGACTAATTCTGCGAACTTTCAGGCAAAATATAAATCTTACTAAATCCAAAATAGTCTTTTCAAAAAATTGTTCTGAAACTCTCATACAAGATGTTACCAACTTATTAGAAATTAAAAAAAGTGAGTTCTTTGGTACTTATCTAGGGTTCCCTATTTTAACTACTTACCCTAGGCCAAGGGACTATAATTCGTTATTGATAAAATGAGAGCTAAACTAGCAGCATGGAAAATGAAATTCATTAATATAGCAGGTAGAACAACCCTATCACAATCTTGCCTAAATTCAATTCCAAACCATTATATGAAATACACATTACTGCCGAGGAAGACCCTTAATAAAATTGATAAGGTTCAAAGGGACTTCATCTGGGGGTCTACCAATGAAAGGAAAAAAATTCACCTTATTAATTGGTCTACTATTTGCAAAATAAAAGCAAATGGAGGACTTGGTATCCATAATGCAAATTCTAAAAACTTATGCACCTAAGCTAGTATGGTATGGAGAATGCTCACTAATGCTACCACTCCTTTGGCTACTCTACTGATCTCTTCCTACGCATCAAGCAATGCTAAAAATAAAAACTCTTTCGTTTGGAAAAGCACTAAAAAGGATGGGATTTATGCTCTAAAGGAATTATTTGGTCACTTCATATCCTTTCCAACATGAACATATGGGACACTAATTGGATTCCAAAGATGGGAAGTCATAGGAAAACAGTGGAGGGACCCTCTTAAAAAGGGATTACTCCATAAAATTAAAGGACTTATTTGATGGGGAAAACTGGGCCTTTGATAAAATCTCTCTCAATATTCCTAATGACACTAAGGAAAGCATCAGCAAGGTGAGAATACGTTTAAAGGGTCCAATATGCGACATTCCTTTATGGTCACTATCTACAAAAGGTTTTTTTACGACCAAAACTTGCTACACCTTAATAGAACCTCCAAAAAACAACCTAGTATATTTCAAATGGGTTTGGAACCTTGATTGTCCCAATAGAATCAAATTCTTCCTATGGCAGTGTCTCCATAATAGGATACCCTGTAGACAATATCTAGCAAGAATTGGCTTAAATATCGACCCAATTTGCCCTATATGCAGAAATAATGAGGAAGAATCTATAGCTCACATCATCTTTAACTGCAAAGCTTCCAAATTTTTTTGGGATAATCTTGGGTGGCATCATTACTATAAGGCACAAGGTGACCACTGGCTTATTCAATTGAAATCTTTTAACTACCCAATTAGAAATAATTTTATAAATTGGGACTTTTTCTTTCCTTTTGCAATATGGTACATTTGTCTAAATAGGAATAGTAACAACCAAAACAACACGACTACTCCCATCAATAGTGACTTTATTATTCAAAAGCAACTGAATACAAACTCCTCACTGAGAAAAGTTTGTACACTCCTCAAAAAATTCCCATCAAAATTGCATGGAAAAAGCCACCAAAAGGATGTTTTAAGCTAAATATTGATGCTAGCTTTGACAGTGCTACACAAAAATATGGTATGGGAGGAATTTTCAGTGATGCCAATGGACACTGGATTGTGGGCTTTGGCAAACCATCCTATGCAAGTGGATCATTAGAAGCGGAGATAAAAGCTCTATTAGAGAGACTCAAAACAGCCGAAGAATGGAGAATGTACCCGCTTGTAATAGAGACAGATTCCATAGAGGTTATTCAATCCATCCTACAGAGCAATAGATTATATGATGACGTTGTTAATGAATGCAGGTGGTTAATGCACCAACAGAAGGAGATGATCCTCCAGCACACATTTAGGCAAGGGAATAGTGTAGCTCACCACATGGCTAGGAAGGTTGCGGATCAAATGGAAGGCAAGAAGACTTTTGTTGAAGCTCCAACTTATGTAAAATGTATTGTGAAAAAGGAATTACTAGAACAATATATTTTTGAGAAATTTCTATCTTATGATGCTTGTAACACTCTAGCAAGCCTAGGTAATCTAAGTGTCCTTAGGGACACCAAGTATGCGTACCATGTACTAAACTCTGCTTAATTATTAATATATATAATTCCTGTTTGCTCAAAAAAAAAGTACTATTTGAATGTTAATTTACTTAGTTCACGAATGAGTTGTTAATATATGTATCTTTTATCATTTAGATAACTTTTAATTATAATAGAATTATTATTAATTAGATTATAAGCATAGAAGGTAAATTTTTAAAATTTCAAATCCTAATATTAGAACTTTCTTCCAAAAATCAAAAGACTTTATATTTATAGTTTGCCTAAGTATTTCATGCTACAAAATTCTGTGGAATTTGGTTGCTTTTTCTATATCTTTTTTTGTTATTTTAAATAGTTTAAATAAGGAAGAACTTAGTAATGAGAACTTACATAGTTCTCAACATGTATTTCGTGATTAAAGAAAATGATAAAGGGGTATTAATTTAAGTAAAAGGAGTTTATACAAAAACGACCCAGTAAAATTCCACCAGTGGGGTCGGGGAGGGTAGAGTATACGCAGACCTTACCTCTACCCCGGAGGGGTAGAGAGGCTGTTTCCGAGAGATCCTAGGCTCGAAGACAAGAGATTCGTGACAACAACAGAATCCAGAAAAATTAATATCAACAACGTGAGAGACATCAAATAAATGAAAAAGCAGTAACACAAATACTATGAAAAAGTGTGAAACACAAAAATAAACCGATAGCAGTGCTAGACAAAACACTATCAGACTAGCCAGTACAAAGAGAAAAATCGGGACAAAGAGAAAAAATGACTACCCCTTAACCTACAACCCTAATGCTCGACCTCCACACCTTCCTATCAAGAGCCATGTCCTCGAAAATCCAGAGCTGCGTCATGTCTTGTCTGATCACCTCGCCCCAATACTTCTTAGGCCGACCTCTACCTCTTCTCGTACCTGCCAAAGCCAACCGCTCACACCTCCTAATTGGGGCATCTAGGCTTCTTCTCCACACGTGCCCGAACCATCTAAGTCGCGCTTCCCGCATCTTGTCGTCTACCGGAGCCACGCCCACCCTCTCCTGAATATCTTCATTCCCAATCTTATCCAGCCTAGTGTGCCCGCACATCCATCTCAACATTCTGATTTCTGCTACTTTCATCTTCTGGATATGTGAATTCTTGACTGTCCAACACTCAGCTTCATAAAATATGGTCGGTCTAACCATCGCTCTATAGAACTTACCTTTAAGTTTTAGTGTCATATTCTTGTCACATAGGACTCCAGACGCTAACCTCCATCTCATCCACCCCACCCCAATATGGTGTGTAACATCCTCATCGATCTTCCCATATTCCTGGATAATTGACCCAAGGTATAGAAACTTTCTCTCTTTGGGATGACTTGTAAGTCAAGCCTCACTTCCACGTATGCTTCCCTGTCACGTCGCTGAACTTACACTCCAAATATTTTGTCTTTGTCCCACTCAGCTTGAAACCTTTAGACTCCACGGCCTGCCTTTATACCTCCAGTCTCCCATTAATGCCACCTCATGTCTCATCAATCAGAATTATATCATCAGCGAACAACATACACCATGGCACCTCTCATTGAATATGGTGTGTCAGTGCGTCCATCGCCAAGGCAAATAAGAACGGGCTGAGCGCAGATCCTTGGTGTAACCCCATAACCACTGAAAAAGGCTCTGAGTCACCTCCCAAAGTCGTAACCCGAGTCATAGCTCCATCATACATATCCTTTATCTCCCTAATATAAGCCACTGGCACAACTTTCACCTCCAGGCATCTCCAAAGGATGTCCCTAAGGACCATGTCATACGCCTTCTCTAGATCAATAAACACCATATGTAAATCCCTCTTCCTATCCCTATATTGTTCCACCAACCTCCTGATAAGGTGGAGAGCTTCCGTAGTAGAACGACCCTGCATGAATCCGAACTGGTTTTCATATATAGACATCGCCATCCTTACCCTCCCTTCCACCACCCTCTCTCAAACTTTCATGGTATGACTTAGTTACTTGATACCCTTATAGTTTTTACAATTATGGATATCACCTTTGTTCTTGTACACCAAAACCAGCATACTCCATTGCCACTTATCTAGCATCCTTTTCGTCCTAAAGATAACACTAAACAGCCCAGTCAGCCACTCCAAGCCTTCTCTACCCGCATACCTCCAAAATTCTACTGGAATCTCGTCTGGTCATGTCGCTTTTCCCCGACTCATCTTATGCATTGCTCCCACGACCTCCTCAACCTTAATACGCCTACAGTACCTAAAGTTGTAGCGACCCGATCAGTCGTTTTGAGCTCTAGCGCATCGCTCGGCAGTTTGAGGCCATGAGAAGCTTCACTTTAGGTATTATGACTCGTACGCATGGTCAGAATTGAATTCCGGGAAGTTCGGAGTTGATTTGGAAAGAAAATTCTCATTTCGGAAGCTTTAAGTCGAAAGAATTGACTAAGGGTTGATATTGAGTAAACGACACCGGAATCGTGGTTTGAAGGTTCCAGCAGGTTTGTATGATCATTTTGGACTTGGGCGTATGTCCAGATCTGGTTTTGGATGACCGGGGAGCGTTTTGGTGCCTATTATGGAAGTTAGCATTTTTGGAAGAATTTCAAGAATTTGGGTTGAAGTGCATTCAGTATTATCAATGTGCGTTTGGGATTCCGAGTTTGGAAATAGCTCCGTATGGTGATTCTGGTATTGGGAGCGAGATCGAAAGTGGATTTGGAGGTCCGTAGATCATTTTGGAGTCATTTTGCTAAAGTTAGAAATTTGAAGGTTTTTGAGAAGTTTGACAGGAAGTGGACTTTTTGATATTGAGGTCGGATTCCGATTCGGAAGTTGGAGTAGGTCCGTAATGTCGAATATGACTTGTGTGCAAAATTTGAGGTCAATCGGACGTGATTGGATAGGTTTCGGCATCGAATGTTGAAGTTTGAAGTTCTAGAGTTCATTAAGCTTGAATTGGGCTGTGATTCGTGATTTCGATGTTGTTTGATGTGATTTGAAGGCTCGACTAAGTTCATAATGTGTGGCAATCGGCAATGTACTGAGCTTCGCGCTATGCGCATGGCACCTTGCGGCGCTACTTGCACGACGCTCCGTCGTTCCGTTGGCAAAAGCCATCAGCCGCCACGAGCGTTGTCGCCACCTGATGTTTCCCGCAACAATCGATAGCAATCAGCAATGTACTGAGCTTCGCCCCATGCGCATGGCACCTTGCGGTGCTACTTGCAAAACAATTTGCCGTTCCATTTCCAAAAGCCATTAGCTTCCACGAGCGATGCCAGACACAACCCCCAACAACCGATGGCAATCAGAAATATACTGAGCTTCGCCCCATGCACATGGTACCTTGCGGCGCTACTTGTACGATGTTTCGCCGTGTCGTTTCCAAAAGCCATCAGCCGCCACGAGCGATGTCGCCTCCCGATGTTACCCGCAATAACTTAGGACGTGTTAGTATAATTAGCTAAGGTCCCGAGGGCCTCGGGTGGAATCTGGATGATAGACGGATCGAGTTGGACTTGGAAGAAAGGTTGAGGGCTATTGTCATCTGGTGTAACCGCACCTGCGAGGTTTTGGCCGAAGGTGCGGAGCCGCAGAAGCGGCCATGATGGTCGTAGATGCGGTTTGGGCTGGAAGTGTTAAGACCGCAGATGCGGTCATCTCGCTGCAGAAGTGGGACTGGACCTGCGAAAGGGAAAGCGCAGGAGTGGATGAGGGCGGCTTGTGGAAGACCACAAAAGCGGTAATTGGGGCCGCACTTGCGAAAACGCAGAAGCGGTCAAATGACCGCAGGTGTGAAGTCGGGGCTGGTAGTGAGTCTCTTTAAAACGAGGGTTTGGCTCATGTCAACCCCATTTCCTCCATGGGAGCCGATTTTGGAGCAACTTGGGAGTGTCATTTACACCACCAAGCATGAGTTTTGGAGCTTTGGGTATCGGTTTGAGTCGTCGGAAGGGCTTAGGAGCCGGTTATGGAACTTCAGAGCGAGGTAAGTCTCCTTTCTAACCTTGTAAGAGGGAATTATCCCCATAGGTGAAATAATTAAACATGTGCTTCTATTTGTGGGGGCTACGTACGCACGAGGTGACAAGAGTCCGTGCGTAGCTACTATTATGCTTAAGTCCGGGTAGTCTAGGACCCAAAAGCATGCTTTACATGCAATATTTGTAACCTTATTGTCAACTTGAAATACTTAAATCATTTCGAACTTGGTAAATAGATTTCAAATAGGTCTAAACATCATTTTCTCTACTGTTAAAAGAGAAATTCCATTTCCTTGGGTAATTGTTCGCTGATATAATTCTTGATTGGCTGTTTGTATGTGTTTATCTTTGTGGAAACGCCTTGGCAGATTAAATAGATTCATCTATGGTTCGTGCCATTCGACCCTTTGGTAGTGCATAGTTTAAATATTATGTTGGATCGGGCCGTACGACCTCGGCTGTCATGCCCCAACACCGAGGAGCGCGACCGGCGCTCAACCGAGTTAACCCGACTGAGCAAGCCTGTTAGGTTTCATTCTACCCAAACTAATTCATGAATAAAAAGGAGATGAACTCCATCTATCATACTTTGTAAGTATTTCATTAAAAACTTCCATTTTGTTTTCATTAGCAGTTTCAACCATAATATCCAAAATATTACAATTTCTATAGATATGAAGAAAAACATATTTGTCAAATACCAATATTTCTAATTTTATTTCCAATACCAAACACCACCCACAACCTATCTACGAAGCCTCTAAATACAACTGAAGAATAATGTGTAAATGTCGGCAACAAGGCTCCGGCTATACCTCAAAATAAAAAGTACATGATAAACAATGATACAGGACCCCGAAATGAAGTGGGGCTCAGCAAGTTAGCTGAAAAGAGGATGCGCCACTAGCTGCGACCAACAATGTATGCTATGGAACCACCTACAACCATTTAAAGATGTAGCGCTCCCAGCAAAAAGGACGTTAGTATTATCGAATAGTACTAGTATGTAAAGGCAAACACCAACCTTAGAAGAATGAGCAGTGAAACAAAGAGAAGACGGTCATAATAATCAATAAGTGCTTCACAGAAATATAAAAGAAACACCAAGTAAGGATCACATAGTTTCTAATTCAATCTTTCCATCTCTTTAGGTTAATAATCTTTAGTGCCAAGTGCCACAAATCACAATGCCACCGCGTTTTTACACAGAGTCCGGTCTCGGCCCGATCGGCTAAGCCATCTCAAGTGAGACATAACCATATTCACAATTTTATCCACAATGCCACCGTGTTCTTACACGGAGTCCGATCTCGGCCCGATTGGATAAGCCATCTCACTTGAGACATAACCATATTCACAATTTTATCCACAATGCCACCGTGTTCTTACACGGAGGCCAGTCTCGGCCCGACCGGTTAAGCCATCCCAAGTGAGACATATCCAAATTAACAATCATAATCAGAAGTCCAACATAAATGCCACGATGTGTACAGCATGGCGTCCGATCTCGGCCCGACCGGCTAAGCCATCTCACTTGGGACATAACCTGTTTCAATTATTCATTAAATTCACATCTCTTTCATCTTCCATTACATGGCACAAACAGCCCCATTTATTAAGTAGTTGGCACTTGGACACATTTTATAATTCAAATCCTTCCCTTTTTATACGTTCGAATAACAGTATCACTCATGTCAATAAGTCCTATCACATAAGGCATTGCACACATAAGGAAAAGAGCTTGGAAATCTTAATCACATTCTCAAATAGCATGATTACATGGTAAAGCTTTAGAACAATTACGGAACATAAATCTTTCAACCTAACACATTAAGGCAATCAATTCTAGCATGATCAAGTCAAAACTTACACCAATTATTCGGACACCAAGAGTTCGATTCTAAGAAGTGAGTTAGCCATGCATACCTCAATAGAGATTTTAAGCAAATTTTACTTTTAGAAGTCATTTTAAGACAGTTGAGTCGAGGCTCATTTCTGACTCATATATATCCCTCATTTCATAGGCATCATTGGGCAAAATTATAAACGTTGTCCACACTCAATGTTCCCAGTGCATTTAATTCATTTTCAAACATCTTCGTAGTTTACCAACCACTAGACACACTCAATCAAGACATTTAGTACGCATACGGGCGGTTAGGAGTATTAAGCATATCGAGTTTTCCATACCTAATCGGTACACCACTTTTCATTAAACCATAACCCAAAGCTATACCATGTTAATAAGCAACACATACTTTAAACATCTATCGTTAAATATAAGGCTCGTTCGGAGTGATCAAGTTTATGAGTTTATAGTGGATAACCGGGAAGGTAGAAATTAGGGACTTTGATCCGGTCATACTTAAACTTACGAAAACATTATAGAATTTAATTCCGAGAGAGAAAGTTTAGCCAACATACCTTGCTTGAGCTTTCCTTAAAGTACTACAGTGCACCAACCCTTCTAGCAGTAATAATCCATAGAAAGATAGTGGAAATCGATTAATAATTAGAAATATTTCCCATGGTGTAACTCTCTTAGGAATTTCATCAAACACCTAACATGTGAAATAGACTACAAGGTTCTACAATGGAAATTCCTTCTTCCCTCAACCAATTTCAACAAGAACAACCCCAAAATAGTTCTTTAATCCCATGTACAATAGCTTAGTGTCACATGCATGGCCTATTTCTAACCCCTCAATATATTTTTGAACTCATAATCTCTTATATGAAATCTTAGAAGTAGGACTTACCCGGAAGGATAGTGAGCTAGAGATGAGCTTCCTTGATTCTTGAGAATTTGAGCAAGATTGGGTGATTGGAAGGCTAGGTTCCCTCTTTCTCTCTCTAAAATGCTCTCCCCTCTCTCTAGATTCAATAGAAAATAACCCCAAGTGAAGCCCCAAAGCTTATTTATCAAAATGGGGTCGGGTATGAAAATTTCCAAAAATAACCCCCGAAGTCAATTATGTGGTGCAATTATGCTATAGCATAATCATTTTGTGGGCAGCAGAATTGCAGCTTATCAATTATGCGACAGCATAATCAATTATGCGACAGCATAATTGTTTGCCCGTCTCTGCTCCACTTTGCGATGCTTATGTGGTCCGCGGAACCGTTTTGCGGTCGCAAAATTGATCGCAGATCCAACCTTTGGTAATTTGATCATAACTTTGTGTAGGAATGTCCGAGTGATGAACGGTTTGAAGCTTTAGAAACTAGACTCGAAGATATTTCTTTTGATAGGTTGTTCATCACATAACACCATTTATATATGTAGATATGCTCGTCCAAATTTTGGACTTGTGCGAATTCATTTGGAATTTTAGCCTATTATGTAGTTTTCTAACTTGACTTAGACTTAGGCCTCTCATTGGACCCCATATTACTTATTATATGACTTATACACTTATTTACCATATCCAATTGATATACATCATTTTAATCACACATAAAATATTATCATTGGCCTACCTGGCACCACGAAATCCTAAATTACTTAGCGAAATTTTTCGGGGCCTTAAATTCTCCCCCGCTTAGGATCATTCGCCCTCAAATGATAAGTAGAGTCCGCCCCAAGAACTTAACATAATATATCCCTTTTCTCACCTACCTCAAGTCCCTAAATTTTGACTAACTCCCAAATTTTTCAGAAATTTCGGTAGCGTCTCCTTTGTAACTAGGCCTATCCACCTGCCAGAGAATCATTAAAACCATCCTAACAACGCATCCACAACTAGACAAAGCACCACAATGTATATATCAATAACACTAATCTCAGCTTTACAAGCACTATATTATCATAATGATACCTGGACATGAACTGTACATTTTTAAATCATGACACCTAGAAGGTACCTTTCAAGTCAAAACCAATTGCTATACAATCGAGCGAAAATACATTCTTTTCACAACACTCTTGGCCTTCAAGGTGGCCTCTTAGACTTAAAGACTTCGCCATAACACATTCACGGAAATAATCTCAACTCCCAAACTTACCTAACAAGAAGGACAAATAGACACCCCTCATGGGCCAACTATCCATTAACTTCACCTTCAGTGATTTCCACCGGAATGATGCACAAAGGATTTCCAACTACCTTCTTAGACATAGACATATGAAAACAGAGAATACATGGAGAACAATGATGGGGAAACATCACACTCATAGTGTGGCCTAATGTGAACTACACTTATTTCACCTTCATTATCAATTCACATAACATCTTCAGGGAGAAAATATTGAGAATAACCCGTTCACCCTTCTAATCTCTAAATCTTTACGCTAACACCCACACTAAACCTTTGATGACCTTCAACAATTACTCTAAGATGTGCTATCATAAACTGACCATAAAATTACTTATCGAATATATGTGATCACAGAGTGATGCTTCCTCTTTGACATGTTTGAACCTTCAATCCCCAATAGATTTAATGCAATGAGGAACAATGGAGTTCAATATTGGGCTGGAATTATTCAGGAATTCATTAATGCACTGAGTAGAGCACTTCCTGAGGTTGTATGCTAAGAGACACGAAGATTACTACTAACAATGCTGACATGGTTAATCATTGTGACGACATCAATTATTAGATAAATGGAGCATAGAGGTAACTACCACGCATTGATAAGGTGGGAACCATGTATGTGATCTTGAGATCTAAAAGAACTGGGTCTTTCTAGACATGAGATGCATGGGAGGTATGATCGGGAAGATGAAGACAATAACATCAGTTATTCTTGGGAGGCGACGAGTTATGCAAGGGATAGTAACAATTATTCCTTTCCATATATGCCTTGCCCGACAATTGTAAGCTCTAAGGAGAATTGGTCAATTATATTACACCGGTTGCCTCCTTGAGTGAAAGGAAAGTCAGTTTAGCTCCAAATAGTAAGATTCTTGCAACATGGATGCGATAGAGATTTCAAAAGAAATACATGAAGTTGAATGACACTCTTAACATTAACTGGCACAAGGAATCTATGCCACAAGCCCATGAGGATGAAAAAGAAGTCAAACGCTTATGAGATTATCATAATTCAAACATCTTAACCCTTCCCGATAATTGACCCTATATGAGATAACTAAAGATACGGCAACTTGTCTTCCAAATCGATATGCTCATGACATGTACAAAAATCTAAAAGCATCTAATCTCAAACTTTCACGAGTGAAACAACATAGCTAGGACATCTTAGTATTGGGATGAAATCATGTATTGGTTAGAGGGGTTCTAATGCTTAACATGATGCTCCGGGGAGAAAGACAACCAAAACTACTATTCACGCAGGGAGGTGGAATGCCAAGGATAGCAAAACTCTCCGCACATGACAATGACACAGTTAATGATTCTAGAAGTCGAGTGTGTAAAGACAACGGAACCCAATGAGATAGTATGAAATAATCATGGAAGGTTTGCAGATGTTCATAATGAGTTCTCCATGGATTTTGACTTGAGAAATACCCAGATGCTAATGGAAGATAGAAAAACATGAGAAGCGGGCGTTGTGCTATGATAACCCCCAAAGGTGCGTTTGGTCTTGACGGAGAGCCTACTAAGGGTCCTTATGAGAAAGAAGTGTTACAGTAACACATAGAAGGACACGTTCTCCCATAGTTATCGAACAAGTGTTGGGAAACTAGCACAGTGAATTCACTAACTAAGGAACACAATTAACACATGTGGTGGAGGTATAAAGAGAAAATAAACATTTGTTATGAGCTGCACAAGCTTCTGCTATATTAACTCCCAAACTGCAATACAAGACCACGTCACGGGAACCGTAATACTAGGAACAAAGTGAGCTACTTACTGCGGGATGTCCCAAGTGGACACAAAAGTTATACTACGAAGGCGACACATGATCTTCCTATGACGGAGATGTAAGGATCTTAATTTTTAGAGAGACTTTATGCACACGGTGACTATTTCGATTGACATGCACTCGTATGATAGGTGATGATGAATGCTCTTATGTTACTAGACAGTGAGAGGGTTTTGTGATGATACTCGCAAGAGAGTAGAGTGACTGTTCAAACCATAGAAGCCATATACACTAGTGAGTAAAAGAGTGACTCGAGAAGGATCGCAACACTGGAATGCTTTACATGGAACTTGACACCACATAGGTAAACTTTACGACGGTGCATGTATTGGCACAAGCGAGTAGATGTTGTCCATTTAGATAAAATGATTCTGTAAGAAATTCATCGGGTATAGTACCTTGTTGAGAATTTAGGAAAGCAAGTGGGAAGTATTAATCCTATAGTTATAACTCAATTCAAAAACATAATTATAGAACTTAGTTCCATAAAAGGATGTAAATAAGAGATTTTGTGATAGAGTGAATTCACGAATAATGTGTCTCGTTCAAAGAGTAGGTGCATGCAATGTTTTATGATTCAACATCTTGTTAAGACCATGTTTATGAGAACTCTTCAATATGGATGTACATGTACAACAAGTAAAATTTTGTGTTGTTCATAATGATGTACTGAGGAGTGACTTACTAGGTGACTTTAGGTTGATAGGGAAATAACTTTATCGATGCCCCTCGACTCCACATCCCTAACACACGTTGGTAACATACTGATATACTATATGATCTGGTGGTGCAGTGACATTAATAGGAACAAGGGTACTACCCTTAGCAACAAGTTCTACCAATCCCTCCATGGCTCGATACATTCTCCTAACAAAATCTTGGCCAATTCCCCTCAGAATCAATAGTGGGGTCATTCCCTCCTTACAACTTCAAACTCATGGATTATAGTTTCAAGATTACTCATCTTGAGAATAAGACATAGCGAGGAAATTAGCTCCCTATATTGGGTTCTACCGCACGATCTAGAGTATCAACCGAGTGAACCCGACTGAGCAAGCCTGTTAGGTTTTATTCTGCCCAAACTAATTCATGAATAAAGAGGAGATGAACTCCATCTACCATACTTTGTAAGTATTTCATTAACAACTTACATTTTTTTTTCATTAGCAGTTTCAACCATATTATCCAAAATATTACAATTTCTATAGATATGAAGAAAAACATATTTGTCAAATACCAATATTTTTAATTTAATTTCCAATACCAAACACCACCCACAACCTGTCTACGGAGCCTCTAAATACAATTGAAGAATAATGTGGAAATGCCGGCAAGAAGGCCCCAGCTATACCTCAAAATATAAAGTACATGATAAATAATGATACAAGACCCCGAAATGAAGTGGGGCTCACCAAGTCGGCTAAAAAGAGGATGCGCCACTAGTTGTGACCAACACTGTACGCAATAGAACCACCTACATTCATTTAAAGATGTAGCGCCCCCGGTAAAAAGGACGTTAGTACTGTCGAATAGTACTAGTATGTAAAGGCAAACACCAATCTTAGCAGAATGAAAAGTGAAACAAAGAGAAGGCGGTCATAATAATAAATAAGTGCTTCACAAAAATATAAAAGAAACACCAAGTAAGGATCACATAGTTTCTGATTGAATCTTTCCATCTCTTTAGGTTAATAATCTTTAGTGCCAAGTTCCACAACTCACAATGCCACCGCGTTTTTACATGGAGTCCGGTCTCGGCCGGACTGGCTAAGCCGTCTCAAGTGAGACATAACCATATTCACAATTTTATCCACAATTCCACCGTGTTCGTACACGGCCCGATCGCGGCCCGATCAGCTAAATCATCTCACTTGAGACATAACCATATTCACAATTTTATCCACAATGCCACCTTGTTCTTACACGGAGTCCGATCTCGGCCCAACCGGCTAAGCCATCCCAAGTGAGACACATCCAAATTCACAATAATAATCAAAAATCCAACATAAATGCCACCATGTGTACAACATGGCGTCCGATCTCGGCCCGACCGACTAAGCCATCTCACATGGACATAACCTCTTTCAATTATTCATTAAATTCAAATTTCTTTCCATCTTCCATTACATGGCAAAAACAACCCTATTTATTAAGTAGTTCTTGGCACTTGGACACATTTTATAATTCAAATCCTTCCCTTTTTATACGTTCGAATAACAATATCATTCATGTCAATAAGTCCTATCACATAAGGCATTGCACACATAAGGAAAAGAGCTTGGAAATCATAATCACGTTCTCAAATAGCATGATTACATGGTAAACCTTTAGAACAATGACGGAACATAAATCTTTCAACCCAACACATTAAAGCAATCAATTCTAGCATGATCAAGTCAAAACATACACCAATTATTCGGACACCAAGAGTTCGATTCTAAGAAGAAGAGAGTTAGCCATGTATACCTGAATTGAGCTTTTAAGCAAATTTTACTTTTAGAAGTCATTTTAAGACAGTCGAGTCGAGGCTCATTTCTAATTCATATATTTCCCTCATTTCATAGGCATCATTAGGCACAATTATAAACGTTGTCCACACTCTATGTCCACAGTTCATTTAATTCATTTTCAAACATCTTCGTTGTTTACCAACCACTAGATACACTCAATCAAGACATTTAGTACGCATACAGGCGGTTAGGAGTATTAAGCATATCGAGTTTTTCTTACCTAATCGGTAGACCACTATTCATTTAAACCACAACCCAAATCCATACCATGTTAATAAGCAACCCATACTTTAAACATCTATCATTCAATATAAGGCTCGTTCGGAGTGATCAAGTTTATGAGTTTATAGGGGATAACCCGGAATGTAGAAATTAGGGACTTTGAGCCGGTCATACTTAAAGTTACGGAAACATTATGGAATTTAATTCCAAGAGAGAAAGTTTAGCCAAAATACCTTGTTTGAGCTTTCCTTAAGTTACTACAATGCACCAACCCTTCTAGTAGTAATAATCTATAGAAAGATAGTGGAAATCGATTAATAATTAGAAATATTTCCAATGGTGTAACTCTCTTAGGAGTTTCATCAAACACCTAACATGTCAAATAGACTACAAGGTTCTACAATGGAAATTCCTTCTTCCCTCAGCCAATTTCAACAAGAACAACCCCAAAATAGTTCTTTAATCCCACATACTATAGCTTAGTGTCACATGCATGGCCTATTTCTAACCCCTCAATATATTATTTAACTTATAATTATATGAAATCTTAGAAGTAGGACTTACCCGGAAGGAGAGAGAGCTAGCGATGAGCTTCCTTGATTCTTGAGAATTTGAGCAAGATTGGGTGATTGGAAGGCTAGGTTCCCTCTTTCTCTCTCTAAAATGCTTTGCCCTCTCTCTAGATTCAGTAGAAAATAGCCCCAAATGAAGCCCCAAAGCTTATTTATCAAAATGGGGTCGGATATAAAAATTTCCAAAAATGACCCCCGAAGTCAATTATGTGGTGCAATTATGCTATAGCATAATCGTTTTGTGGGAAGCAGAATTGCAGCATATCAATTATGCAACAGCATACTCGACGGCATAATCAATTATGCGACAGTATAATCAATATACGAAAGCATAATAGTTTGCCCGTCTCTGCTCCACTTTGCAATGCTTATGCGGTCCGCGGAACCGTTTTGTGGTCGCAAAATTGATCGCAGATCCGGCCTTTGGTAATTTGATCATAACTTTTTGTAGGAATGTCTGAATGATAAACGGTTTGAAGTGTTAGAAACTATACTCAAAGATTTTTCTTTTGACAGGTTGTTCATCAAATAACACCATTTATATATGTAGATACGCTCGTCCAAATTTTGGACTTGTGCGAACTCATTTCGAATTTTAGCCTATTATGTAATTTTCTATCTTGACTTAGACTTAGGCCTCTCATTAGACCCCACATTACTTATTATATGACTGATACACTTATTTATCATATCTAATTGATATAAATCATTTTAATAGCACAAAAAATATTATCATTGGCCTACCTGGCACCACGAAATCCTAAATTACTTAGCGAAATTTTTCGGGGCCTTACATCGGCATGATTTGTGCATGCTTGTATTGCTTGCCTTGAGGTTTACAAAATTTGATATTGCATCTCTGGCCTGAGATAAATTGATAAATGATAAAATATAGATTGTTGGAAATCTATTACTATCAAAAGAATTGTTTACCTGCTTCATGATTAAATGAGTTTATATACACTTCACAAAATCTATGATTTTCCACATTATGGATATTTTATTATTTGACCACTAGTAAATGTCGAAGTCGACCTCTCGTTACTACTTCTTCAAGGTTAGACTGGATACTTAGTGGGTATGCGTTGTTTTCGTACTCATACTACACTTGCTATGCAGTTTTGTTGCACAGGCACATGTATGTCTAGGCTTCATTGGGCGCAGCGGCATGGTTGACACGGAGACTTAGGTGAGCTGCATCTCTCGAGACGACCCGCAACCAGCAGAGTCTCCTTCAGAGTATTGTACTTTCTTTTCTGTCCAATTTGTATTCCAGACAGTTATTGTAGTACATTTTATTTCCTAGAAATTGCTCATGCATTTGTGACACCGGGTTCTGGGATGACTATGGGATTATTCGGTATTTAAATTTGTTAAAGATATCATTATTTTTCTCAATGAAGTTCATTATTTATTGTTTAATGTAAGGGAAAAAAATGATTTCAAAATACTAAAATGAGAATTTAAGTAACTTCTTGGTGTTGTTTTGCCTGACAGTGGTGTCTGGCGCCATCACGAACCTTAGTGGATTTTGGGTCGTGACAACATGGTATCCGAGCACTAGGTTCCCTTAGGTCTCACGACTCATGAGCGAGTCTAGTAGAGTCTTGCGGATCGGTACGGAGACGTCTGTACTTATCTTCGGGAGGCTACAGGGATGTTAGGAGCACTTCACTTCTTGATTCCTCATCGTGCGGGTTGATTCCTTTGTGGCTTATGCCTTTATTCCCTTCCTATTCAATCTTATGCGACATGTAGCGCTTTTAATCAATTGGGAATTGATGAATCGTAAAGGTACTACAGATGTGGCATGGGATGTTTCTCCCTGCATAGTTGATTGGGATATTGTCGTCACCTTGTGGAAGGATATTCTGTCATTTCAGCTCAGTAGTTGTACTTCTGGGAGCTTTGAAGCTATGCACAGGTTGTTATGATTCTCATGAGCGGTTATCGCACAGTATTGATGTGACGGTAGGATGCCTGCCCAGGTGTCGGGGCAGTGAATGACTTGAAAGGAGGTCTACTCAAAGCATGATTAGAGATTCAGTGTTTTATTTCCGGTAGAGGAAAAGCAATAGGGCTATAATTGTTCAGGTTTGGGTTGATGGAGTAACAAGAGTTGGTATTTTCGAGCATGGTGAAACTTTTATCTGCGATGTGGTGTCGTCGTCCTTGATTAAATGTGTGGAGTTTGCCGGTGTTATGGTCCTCTTCGATTCGCCTTTGGTGCAGGGCGTCGTGAAATAAAGTCGGGAAAGTGGCTATCAGAGATTGCGGTGTGCGGTGATTCAGGATTTAGTCAGTGTTTCTGGTGTCGATGGCTTGATAAAGATGATCTTCGGAAAGGTTTAAAGTTTGTAGCAATCTATTGGTTCAAGTGCTACAGAGATAGATTTTTTATTTAAGGCAACAACTGGGCAGAGAAGGATGAGGAAGGACCTGTGAAAAGTGTCTTGTGGTGATTAAACTTCTAGAAGGCCAAGTGTGGGAAACAGGAGTCGAGTAGTTGCCTAAAGGAGTGATTTGACCAAAGTGGGAGAGTGGCAGAGTAGCGTATGGGTTATGCGGTAGGATGACTACACACCCGGAGAAAAAGTCTAGAGTGATCTGGGATTCAGGGTGGACAGTGACTAAGTCTACGGGGTTAATTTGAATTTTTGGCTATTATACGGCGGGAGATTGGATGCAACAGAAAGGAGTTGCTTGATATGAAGAAGGATACAACATAACTTTGAATTTGAGGATATTGTCGCACATTTAGTTGATGTCCACGAGGAGTGAATAGGTCTGCACAGCTAGTGCATGAGCATGGGCTCAGGACGGGTTACTGATTTCGCGAATGGATTTAAATATGAATATGGGCTCTATATTAGGCCAAATGTGTTCATTTCAGCATGGCGCTCCTCATGGAGGAGTATTCGGACGTTGGATGTTGTTTCATCGTCGGCTATTTTGTGTAATATTATATTATGCCGTGTGAGTTGTGAAACAGCTTGATAAATTTTATATGTGTTGAGGTTCTGCGTAGCGATGGTGTTATGTGAGCAGCATGGCTCTCGAGATTAAGACCATATAACGCACCTTAGTTGTGCTTGAGTTTTGTAGCGTATGTCGTTGTCTGTCTCCCCAGGGATGGTATTATGCACTTAGCGTGCTTGTGGCCGATATTCGGTATTTTTATAGCAATGAGCAATTTAGCTCGGTAAGTATCTTCTTATGTGAATTTTATGTGTGGATCCGGTGGCACGCCACCACGGGTATGTTGTTTGGATCGAGTTGCACGCCGCAACAGTGTGAGGTTGGGTATAGTCCCCTACATCTATTTTGTGTGTTTTGTTTTCCATTTTCTGAGGAAGGTTTACACCACCTTTTCGGTTGTCTAATTAGTTGCGTAAGTTGAGTAGTCCCTTCCAAAGTTCGTTTTCCTTATGTATCACGTTCAAGTTTGTAGCTTATTGGCACATTGTGGCATCATATGAGACTTTTGGTCATGTCTGGGTGACTGTTGCCTGAGCAGCTCATACTGGGTGAGACGAGATTATTGGATCTAGGATCAGTGCGATCGAATTATATGAAGTATATTAAAGAGCAAATACCATTATTTGGTTCAAAATTAGGTAATGGTTCTTGTCAGGAGTATAGACTCAATGATTTTTTTACTCGGCAGTTGGTAATGAATTTCTATACATCTCTTCCGTCGTGGCGGTATTGCAAAAGTTGGGACAAGACTTATATATGTCGTGAGGTGTATTGGGAGCATCAGATTCGTGGAATTTTGGCTATTGTTACCAGAGGATGATATTATGGTCATGTGAGTTATGTAGTGCATAGTGTGAATTCAGCAAAGGTATGCAATCATGTATTGGTGCATCGTGTGGTGATTGATACGGTGTTCGTATGTTGGAAGCAGGCCTAGCAAAGAATTCTGGATGTTGGAATTGGGATCTAAGCTTATTTGCTTGAATAAAAGAGAATATCTTCAAATTTGATCGAGCTAATGTGCTCAACTAAGTTGTGGTAGCACGGGTAGGTGCACGAGGTGTTAAACAGTGATTTCGGATGACTCTAGCGCAGTTCTCAGCACGTTCGAGGATGAACGTATGTTTAAGTTGGAGAGAATGTAGCGACCCGACCGGTCGTTTTGAGCTCTAACGCGTCGTTCGGCTGTTTGAGTCCATGAGCAGCTTCACTTCAGGTATTATGACTCATACGCGTGGTCGGAATTGAATTCCGGGAAGTTCGGAGTTGATCCGGAAAGAAAATTTTTATTTCGGAAGCTTTAAGTTGGAAGAATTGACTAAGGGTTGATTTTCAGTAAACAACCTCGGAATCGCGATTTGAAGGTTCCACCAGGTTCGTATGATGATTTTGCACTTGGGCGTATGTCCGGATCGGATTTTGGATGACCCGAGAGCGTTTCGGCGCCTATTATGGAAGTTAGCATTTTTGGAAGAATTTCAAAAATTTGGGTTGAAGTGCATTTCAGTATTATCAATGTCCGTTTGGGATTCCGAGTTTAGGAATAGCTCCGTACGGTGATTCTGGTACTGGGAGCGCGATCAGAAGTGGATTTGGAGGTCCGTAGGTCAGTTTGGAGTCATTTGGCTAAAGTTAGAAATTTTAAGGTTTTTGAGGTATTTGACCGGAACTGGACTTTTTGATATCGGGGTCGGATTCCGATTTCGGAAGTTGGAGTAGGTCCGTAATGTCGAATATGACTTGTGTGCAAAATTTGAGGTCAATCGGACGTGATTGGATAGGTTTCGGCATCGAATGTTGAAGTTTGAAGTTCTAAAGTTCATTAAGCTTAAATTGGGTAGTGATTCGTGATTTCGATGTTGTTTGATGTGATTTAAAGGCTCGACTAAGTTCGTAATGTGTTTTGGGACATGTTAGTATAATTGGCTAAGGTCCCAAGGGCCTCGGGTGGAATCCGGATGGTAGGCGGATCGAGTTCGACTTGGAAGAAAGGCTGAGGCCTGTTGTTACCTAGTGTAACCGCACCTACGAGGTTTTGGCCACAGGTGCGGAGCCGCAGAAGCGAACCATGAGGGTCGCAGATGCGATTTGGCTGGAAGTGCTAAGATCGCAGATGCGGTCATCTCGCCGCAGAAGGGGGACCGCACCTGCGGAATGGAAAGCGCAAGAGCGAAAGGGGGCAGCTTGCGGAAGATCGTAGAAGTGGTAATTGGGGCCGCACTTGCGGAACCGTAGAAGCGGTCAAGTGACTGCAGGTGCGAAAGTCGGGGCTGGCAGTGTGTCTCTTTAAAACGAGGGTTTGGCTCATTTCAACCCCATTTCCTCCTTGGGAGCCGATTTTGGAGCAACTTGGGAGTGCCATTTTCACCACCAAGCATGAGTTTTGGAGCGTTGGGTATCGGTTTGAGTCGTCGGAAGGGCTTGGGAGCCGGTTATGGAACTTCGGATAGTGGTAAGTCTCCTTTCTAACCCTGTAAGAGGGAATTATCCCCATAGGTGAAATAATTAAACCTGTGCTTCTATTTGTGGGGGCTACGTACGCGCGAGGTGACGAGAGTCCGTGCGTAGCTACTATTATGCTTAAGTCTGGATAGTCTAGGACCCAAAAGCATGCTTTACTTGCAATATTTGTAACTTTATTGTCAACTTGAAATGCTTAAATCATATTGAACTTGGTAAATAGATTTCAAAAAGGGCTAAACATCATAATCTTGACTGTTAAAAGAGAAATTGCCATTTTCTTGGGTAATTGTTCCCTGATAAATTCTTGATTGACTGTTTATATGTGTTTATCTTTGTGGAACGGGCCGAACGCCTCGACAGATTAAAATAGATGCATCTATGTTTCGCGCTATTTGACGCTTTGGCAATGCACAGTTTAAATATTATGTTGGATCGGGCCGTACGACCTCGGCATGATTTGCACATGCTTGTATTGCTTGCCTTGAATTTATAAAATTTGATATTGCATCCTTGGCCTGAGATAAATTGATAAATGTTAAAATAGAGATTTTTGGAAATCTATTACTATTAGAAGAATTGTTTATCTGCTTCATGATTAAATGAGTTTACAGACGCTTTACAAAATCTATGATTTTCCACATTATTGATATTTTATTATTGGACCACTAGTAAGTGTTGAAGTCGATCTCTCGTTACTACTTCTTCGAGGTTAGATTGGATACTTACTGGGTACGCGTTGTTTTCGTATTCATACTACACTTGCTGTGCATTTTTGTTGCACAGGCACATGTATGTCTTGTGGCCTCATTGGGGACAGCGGCATGGTTGACACGGAGACTTAAGTGAGCTGCATCTCTCGAGACAACCCGCATCCAGCAGAGTCTCCTTCAGAGTATTGTACTTTCTTTTCTGTCCAATTTGTATTCTGGGCAGTTATTGTATTACATTATATTTCCTAGAAATTGCTCACGCACTTGTGACGCCGGGTTCTGGGATGTCTATGGAATTATTCAGTATTTAAATTTGTTAAAGATATCATTATTTTTCTCAGTAAAGTTCATTATATATTGGTTAATGTAAGGAAAAGAAATAATTTTAAAAATACTAAAATGAGAATTTAAGTAACTTCTTGGTGTTGGCTTGCCTGACAGTGGTGTCCGGCCCCATCACGATCCTTAGTGGATTTTGGGTCGTGACAAAAGTTGTGGTGACTCTCAGGATGCCCCAATTCCCCTAACACGTTATTTCTATGCCCCTCTTCGTTCGGATGGTTATGAAAGTACGACTGCCATCTTTGCTTAATCTGGGCCTCTTCCATCAATACTCGACCTTCCTTGTCTTTGATGCACCTCACTTGATTCAGGTCGCGAGCCTTCCTCTCTCTCGCTTTGGCCAGTCGAAATAACTTCTTGTCCCCACTTTTCTCCCCAGTTCCTCATACATCCGACCGAACGCAATAGTCTTAGTCTCCATGACCGCTAATTTCGCCTCCTTCCTAGCCTCCTTATATCTTTCTTTGTTCGCTCTCCTCTGCTCCTCGTTGATGCTCTGTACTAACTTAAGGTAAGCCGCTTTCTTTGCTTCCACTTTACCTTGGACCACGTCATTCCATATCAGTCGCCTCAGTGCCCGCCAGAGTAACCCTTCGAGACCCCTAATGTCTCTCCCACCGCCTCCTTTATACAGTCTGTCATCGCCGTCCACATAACACTAGCGTCCCCTCCACTCTTCCAGTCTCCCATAGTCAAAACTCCCCGCCTGATCCTCGGTTGACCCCGAACAAACCTCTTCTTCCTCTTTATCAAGATACCGTGGTCCATCACCAGGAGCCTATGTTGTGTCGCGTGGTTCTTACAATACTCACACAATCCCCCTATCATACCTCCTGAGGAGGAGATAGTCAATCTGAGTCTTAGCCACCATATCCGGAAAGTAACCAAATACTCCTCCCTCTTCAAAAAATTATAGTTCACGATCACCAACTCAAAAGCTCTAGCGAAATCTAATAGTGAAGTACCACCTCCATTCCTATCCCCAAAGCCGAAGCCACCGTGCACCTTGCTATATGCACCAGTAGACGACCCAATATGACCATTGAAATCCCCTCATATGAATAACTTCTCTATAGGCGGAATACCACACACCACCTCATCCAATGCCTCCCAGAAGCGCCTTTTAACCTCCTCGTCCAGACCCATTTTGCGGCACGTAAGGGCTAATGACATTTAGAGTGCTCCCTCCAACAACTACTTAATTGCCATCATTCTGTCATTCACCTGCCTAACCTCTACCACTGACTCTCTGAACTCCCTATCCACCAAAATACCCACTCCGTTCTTGCCTTCACGACTCCGAAGTACCATAATTTATACCCGTCTGCATTTGTCGCCTTCGATCCTACCCACCTAGTCTCCTACACACGCTATATTGACCTTCTTCTTTTGGAGAATCTTTGCCAGCTCTATAGACTTACTCGTCAACGTCCCTATATTCCACGATCTAATTCTCAACCTACAGGCGCCCTTGTTCCCCATAGGGCCCCGTCCTACCCCCTGACCCTTGCCCTACCCCCCTCCCTACCGCCCGCCCTCCCCGTGGACATGACCCTACTCTGCCATTACAAGCCACAGTCGTTATACCTAAGAAAGACTAAAAAAAAGTGCCAACACAGAACAATAAAGGGAACACACAAACAGGGGACTCGAAGGAAATAAATAGTAACTACAAGCCCACTACTAGACTGACTAGACTAGTATGAATTACTACGGCAACAAAGTAACTAACACATGAGATAGAGAAACGGGAGAGGGGAGGTACCAATTCCCGCGAATAGAACCTGGACTTTCGATTTGCTATACTCTCGATGCTGTGGAACCCGACGTATAGTTGCTGCTCTGCTGCTTTTGCGCGTGCACCTCCCTACCATCACCAAACAGCCACAAAAATGATACTTGCAAAACACATAAACACCACGGAACCAAAAAACAAGTTTAACAAAGAAGGAGCACCGGAAAAGGGGGTTGGGAGGTGGGACTACAGCCGGAACTACAAAGAAGAAAGAATGGGCGGCATTGGCGGTGGGATGGTCACCGGAAAAAGTCTGCCGCTAGGGTTATGAAAGGGGAGAGAGAAAAAAGGGAGGGGGTAGAAAGAAAAACGACGTAGAGAGATAATAGGGAGAGAGCAGAGAGAGGGAGGAGGGGGTGGTGCTTACCTGGGTTGCTCGTCAACGGCGGTGCCGGCGCTGGAGGGATTCGCCGGTAGAAGTGGAAATGACCGTTAGGTTTTGAAGAGAGAGAGAGAGAAGAATCGCGTGGTTATTATTGAAAAGATTCCTTTTAGAGAAGCAACTCCGCATTCAGGATTCATAAATGCTAGTTTATAAGTTGTGACAATCACAAACAGTTGTCATAAACAGATTACCCAATCGGAGAAGACACAAAGCATTGCAACATTCACATTCGATCGAGAGATCGAGAGAGAGAGAGAGAGAGAGAGAGAGAGAGAGAGAGAACGTACACAAAGCCAATATCGCCGGCGGAAGGGATCGTGAGGAGTTCGCCGGAGAAAGAGGGGGGTTGGAATTTAAACGGAGTTTATATAAGGTAAAATTTTAATTAATTTGCTTTTAAACTCCTATAGTCAAATAAGGAACAATTTAGTAAGCAAAATTTTAGTTGATTTTAAAGTGCTAAATATTAGAAAGAAAAAAACTTAACTTAAATGACTAATTTGTATAATGTGAAACCTTTTTTAAAGGGTAGAAAAGACAAACGACATTTCGCTAAGGGCGTTCATGCTTTTAATATAGACTAGTATCATGATACGCGCGTTGCGTGTGTACTCCATTTCGACAATATGCAATATTAAAAATTATATAAATATTATAAGCATTATATTTGAATTATAAAATAAAAGTTCAAAAAAAAAATAAGTTCTTGAAAAAAATAATAGTTGGTCCTATTTAGCTAATTTGATAAATAAAGAACTATGCCCCAAATAAGCTCTCAAACATCTCGGTTAATATATTCAACTTAAAATCCGTTCTTATGAATTTTTTTAAAAGTAAGTCCGATTTGAATTGAAAAGAATTACTTTAATCATTTATGTTCTCTCGAAAATATGAAAATTCTGCAAACATACTGATCACGCCCAACTATGCCGTATAAAAGGACAATGCGGTCGCTGCAAATATAATCCGGTTTACAAGTCCGGAGTCGAATCCCACAGAGAGTTAACCTATCAACTGCTACCTTCAGACCCACCAAGTCTTCAGAACCAGCTTCCCAAATATTCAAATTCTCAGTTGATTGTTCTTTAATAACTAACTTGCAAGTAAATAAAAGGCTATAACTAAATTAGAAGGGTTGTAAACAATTATGAAAAAAGGCTAAGGCAATGATTTCCCCTATTGATGAAATCCCTTCTGTTTATGCTCATACAAATTTACCCACACATCTCTATCAATCTTGAACGCTAATCTTACCGCAAATCTCTCCCGAGTAATCACAGTAATCTACTATTGCACTCTCCCGAGATACACTAGCTTGCTTAAATTCGCACAATTCAATTTAAATTGCACCCAAGGCTTCGTTATTCCTAATCCCGCCTTTAAACCCGCAATTATAGATTCCTCTAATAATCTAGGAGTGGTGTTGTTCAACAATACCCTAAATATGCACTCTTTTCCAAGTTATGCACACTAAATAGGCACAGCTAATTGAGGATCCTGTCAATTAACTACAACGAACACGAAGTTGAACAAATAAAGATTTAACTAGCAATTTGTATTCACATAAACAAGAAGTTCATCACTCAATAGGGTCCATCAAAGCCTTAGACAAGGAATTTAGCTACTCATGACTATGGGAGAATAAACTAAGATTGAATTCATCATAAAATCAAAAGAAAAGAAGAAAGATGTTTAGAGTACTTTCTCACAATTGTTTTTCTTGCTAAGAACCCTTAGAAATCAATAGCTGCCTCTTTTGGGCGAAGTCTAGCGTTTTAAATAGGGTTTAGGTCTAAAAATCCCGTGTTTTACACTTAAGTCCCCGAAGTTTACTGTGCCCACCGCGGTTCTACCGCGGTCGCGGTAGAACCGCGGTCAAACGCCTTCGCGGAATCTTCAACCTTCAGAGACTGCCTTCCACCGCGGTTTCACCGCGGTCGCGGTAGAACCGCGGTGGAACTTGTACCCGGGCATTTTGGCCTGTTTTGAATGGGTTACTTTGGAAATTCAACAATTAGCCTCTTTTCATCAATAATTGACTCCAAAACCGCTCCTTAGCCTTCCTTACACCTATTTCACCTGCAAATCATGTAAAGCACTAATAAGAGCATTTTGTTGTCATTTTCCACATTAAAAGTTCACAAGAAGGTGATTATTTGGTGCGTGATTATAGTCAAATTCACCTATTATCAACTAACGTGTACCACAAAATTTAGAAATTTTGTATATATACATATATATANGTAGACAAAAATTACAATTCACTAACCAATTGGCAATTCTCTATGAAAAATTCATATTATTAATTTCACTCGTACTTTATTTCAGCATAGCTACTGTTCCTACTAAAAATAACCTGCATGATATCAATAGTATATTTTTAATATAAATATATGGGTGTGTTGTGGCGTACATGCCCCCATTTAATGCAAACTGCTATTTACTTAGTATGAGTTTTACCAATATATTCGAAAAGTAGGTTTTGATTGCTAAATTACACCATGAATTTCATATCACGTAACCATATCACGATAATTCTACTACCAGTTTAGGAATATATATGTTATACGTTTTATGAAAAAAATCTTGTCCTTCGTGTTACAATGCTTTTGCATTATAAATATGGTTCGAAGTTAATTATTTCTTTTTTAAAATATTATTAAAAGATAAATTAAATTTAAAGTATTAAATATTAGAATTTCCTATCTAATTCAAACAAGGGATGATTTACTAATAAAATTGTTGAAAGACTATGCTTTCCAGTTAAACCTTTAAGAATATAATAATTACTGCATCAAAGTTGTAAAAAATAAAAACTAACTCATGTAGAAAACGGGTGGGAATGCCTAATTAAAACATTATGTCTATAATAGTGAAATATGTCCGAAATCTTATTGACACTGATATATATTCCTTACCCCAAAAGCTAATATTATCCTTCACTTCATCCTCTCTAATAGGAGTTTGAAAAAAAATTAGGGCGCTATGGGCATCTTCATTATTAGTTAAAAACAACTTACCACACTCTATGGCATGAAGAATGATGCCTAGACATGATGCCAGAATTATGTGCAACTAATATTATTTTTAGACCAAAAAAAAAACTCAAATAAAAGGCAAGGAAATGAAGGATAAACTGACATAAATACACTGCAAATAAATAGACTTGATGAAAAAGGAAAAAAAATATATGTTCAAGGAAATCTTCAATTGCGAAGTCGTTTAACGAAGGCAACATACTGGAAGATGTGATTCTTGATTCGTTGCACTATTACGCCTCCTACATGATTCAAATAAGGAATGATGTAACACATAAATTTTAATTGATTTTGAAGTTCTAAATATTAGAAAATAATTATTATAAATGACTATTATATCCAGTGTAAAATCTATTTTGAAAGGGCAAAAAAGGCAAACGATATTTTACTAAGGGGTTTCGTACTTTTAATATAGTATAGGTATAGATATAGATAAATAGATGTATTGTGTAAAAATATTTATGCAATTAAGGTATTTATAAGAAAATCACTATGAAATATATTACGTATATAATAGTATCTGATAACAATGATAAGTAACATGTTATTATATATAGGTATATAAACGACACTAATATTGTAAAACATATAAGTTAAAGCCATTATATTCCTTTTAATAAGATAGCTCAAAGATTACTCCTTCCTAATCCCCCAACTATACCATCTTTCATGTTTCATATTCATACGCTATTGCCACCATCTTAAACGCAACCTCCTCTATATATACCCTTCAAACTCTCCTCAATTTCTCCAAGCAACTCTTATTTTGTTATATATGTATGTTAACAATACGAATAGCAGCAGATCTATTCTTACAATTATTTTCATTTATTATTACATATCATACATAATAGTACGTACTCCTAATAATTATGAATCACAAGTATTCTAGTAGTACTATTTTTATTCTCAATATTGTCCTTGTCATCCATGCCTTTGCATATTCCGGCGATTCGCGGCCACCGTTTGCATGCGACCCCGCCAATGCGGGGACGCGAAACCTGCCATTCTGCAAGGCGTCTCTGCCAATACACGTGCGTGTCCAGGACTTAATCAAACGATTAACGTTGCAGGAGAAGATCAGGTTGCTGGTGAACAATGCTGCACCGGTGGAGAGGCTGGGTGTTAATGGCTATGAGTGGTGGTCCGAGGCACTTCACGGCGTCTCCAGCACCGGCCCGGGCGTTAAGTTCGGTGGTGCCTTCCCTGGCGCCACCAGCTTCCCTCAAGTCATCACTACTGCTGCTTCTTTTAACGCCTCCTTGTGGGAACAAATTGGCCAGGTAAATTTTAGACTATACAAATACAAATATATGTATACGTGTACGTATATATTCAGACTAATATCAACGTCTTTTGCGTTATCCCTTATCTTATCGAAATATCCTTATTCAGCGTTGGAAAACTAATACAAACAAGGATTTGATTTATGTTGCTATCACTAAGGAGAAAAAGAATCTTACGTGAAAATGACTTGATAAATTGTGCCAATACATCATTAATTTATTATCATGGGCAGCTTTAGGTATGAATAGCAGGATAAGATACCAATAATATTTCTCAATTATCTCATATTGTGATAGTATTAAAGTAGATTTTAATTTGTTAAACCAGTATTAATTTTTTTCAACTTATATTTAAGCAAATTGAAAATTAAAACTCCATCATATAAATGAGATGAACTAGTATACTTTTTATTACATATACAATATTATAATCTAGGTCTATTATAGGTATACTTTAATAATCTTTCACTGCAAGAATGGTCACAGGCCACCAATATAGCTAAGTGTTTCCTTTTGTTTGTGTCATGAATGGCAGACCTTTCAGCGGATTAGGTACGCATGTGACTGACTGAAACTGTCCATTACAGACGTTAGTAGTACTTACTAGTCGTATAACTGTCATGTGATATATGATCCGCTAGCTTATTTTGCATTAGCATTTCACATATGAATTCAGGAGCAGATTTAAGGGGCCGAACCGAACGCCCTTCGTCGGAAAATTATACTATACATATAAGGTAAAATCCGATTTTCTCTCTATATTTTATATTTTGAATCTCCTTAATTCAACTCAGAAGCTTAGCTTAGTGGTTAAGGGGGTTCGGGATCTTTATAAGGTTGCTAGTGATCTTTATAAGACCATATGATTATTGGTCTTTAGACCTTTTTTTTTTCTTTCTACAATAGCGCGCTAATTCATATTCTAAAAAGGATAATATTGAAAATGTTCGAACAGGATTCCAAATATCTAAAATCTCTTTGAAAACGTTCGAACAGGAGTCTATAAAAGGGGTTATGGACTATAGCACATGAGATAGTTACGATTATCTGAAGATTGTCCAGACTACATATGTAAAATAGAGCTGTCTAAAATAATGTAATGTAAGGGGTTGTTTGATACGTGGGATAAGAGATAATAAACTCGAAAATAGATGCCACAAAATTATTTTATCTCGCGTTTGATTGAATTTTTGAATCTAGAATTAGCGATCCCCGATTAATTAATCCCAAAATTATGGTATTATTCTATCTCACTTTGAGGGTGAGATAATAATCCCGGGATTAGTTAATCCGGATATAAGCACTAAAATAACAAAGATGCCCTTATTCAAGGCTCTTTCCCCAAAGATTTATAAACAATCCAAGGTCAAAATAAAAATAAATGTTTATCCCAACTTATCTAGTATACACCAAATATATATTTATATTATACTCTTTATATTTCATTTTTCAAGTATACCAAAATTATCGTATTATAATCTTATCATTTTAATTCCAGAATTAATTTGTTCCCCTACCAAACAACCCCAAATAGGTTTAATACTAGAAAAAAAAAAGGGGGGGTAAGCTTTTTCCCATGCCTGCACATGCCTATATATATATGTTTTGTTGGGTGGTCACAACATCACAAAAAAGTAACAGGCCCAAAAGCAACTCCTCTAAGTTGCACTGGCAGTGGGTGGACCATTGGTCGCTTCTGTTTCATGATATATATCTGTGTTTACTAATTTAATGAGTTTTTTTCTTTTTTTATTTCTTTTTACGGGATCAAAAGGGCTGGGAAAGAGGAAAAAAAAGTAATTGGTGAAATCTTGTTAATTAAATACAAAGGCAGGAGACCTAGTGATTGTTCTCTGTCTCTTTCTAGAGTCTAAAACCGGAACAAAGATGTCAAAACTCATCTTTTAAAAATTAGCAAAACTTTACTTTCGGCATATAGATATGAGAAAAGCAAAAGAAGCTAATCCAAGTTCCCTTTAATTGGTTCTCATAAGGACGAAAATGACACTAATTGTTTTATGACGAATTCTTTCTTTTTCTTTAGGCGCACAAGTTTAATAAATAACAAGAAAGAAAACAGCAAACTTGTCTTTCATGCAAGTTGACGAGTTGTTATCATTTTCCTTCTCTTGATATGAGGTGTTCAAGAAATATAATGGTCCACATCCCATAAGTTTCATGTTTTTGGATAATGATATCCATAGAATCTACCCAACCATTATCTATATTCTATCCTACTAGACTAGATATGTACACCACACATATGTACAAGTCCACTTAAACATTAACTTAAATAGTTAAATCACTGTCACTCTGCTTAATTCCGCACAGACAGCGACGCCTAAGGACTTACGTTATACTAATACCTAAAATAGTGAGTTTATAACTTTATATGAAATATGAGGATATAATCATAGGACAAAGGTGTAAACTACGGCTTGATTCTGATGTCCATTTATCTTGCAAATGAAAGTAAATTAAACTGTAGTATACGGAAACAAATAATCTTTATTACGTAACTAAAATTAAAATATTATGTTGAATTATTTATTCTTTAATGATATTTGTTTCTAAAGATGTAGAGCTCTAAAAGTCTATCACTGCAATATTGGCACTGGAATTTAACTAAATTACTACTCCAGTAATGATAATTAGTAATTTATTAGAGCGTTAAGGACAAAAGAAGTGAGCATAAGTTATTATATATCCTTGTGTAAGCAGAAGGGCTACATTGAAAAGCATTATTCGACAAAGAAAGTAACTGAGTGTCTCAAAAATATATTGACGGCTTTTTACATCTCATTATCTCTTTTCCAATTTCGAAGTTGTAATTGCATTGCTAGAGAATATCCTGTCACAATATTAACAAAATGGCAATACATTTCTTTGATGTGGGATAACCTAGTATTGTTTTCCATATATTCAATTAGATGTCGAGCTTTTTCATCCAAGTTGATGTAGTCATATTCTAATATGTAAGTACGTTTCTGAGTTAATAATTCATCCTTTTCCTTGTCAGTGCATGACAATTGAAGAAATTTTAAATAAAATTAGCACCAAAAATGCATATAATTACAGATAAAGTCTGAAGTTAGAGAACTCTACGAATCAAACTGGAAGTGATAGAAGTTCGGGCAAAAGCTTCACACTAACCAACTACTTCCTCGTCCCAATTATGAAACTCGAATTTCGAGAGTCAAATAATTTTTCTTTAATTGTGATATTTTTATATGCCTTTTAAATTGTTAAATCGTGAATTATAATATTTTCATATATAATTTAAAATATGTAAATTTTATTTTAAAAAACTTAAAAATTCTATGTTCAAATTCATGGTAAAATTAAGAGGTTTGATTCTTTGTTTTTTGATCTACTCACAGTTTGCGTGGAAACTGTCGTAAGAGATGTGATTAATAGGTTTGGGTCCCATAAGTTTGTCCAATTGCTAAGTTTTTCCTTATAAGTAACACTTTATCTTTCACTTGCTCTTTTTTTCCTCGAAAATTCAATCATACTGTTTTTTCCACCATTGTGTTTGGTATAATGGAAAATGTTTTCGTGGAAAATATTTTTTAAGAAAATATTTTTTTGGAAAAAAAGTAGTAATCTTATTCGTTTTCTTGTGTTTGGTACGCAAATTAAGTAAAATAACTTCTCAAGAGTATTTATAAATAATTTAGATATAATAAACATGAAGCCATAAACTTTCAAACCAACAATCTTCCGAACCCAGAAATTTCATAAACTTTCGAACCGCTAAACTTTCGAACCCGTAAACTTTATGATTTCTAAATCCGTAAACTTTCAAACACATAAACCTCCGAATTCATAACTTTGGAACTTTAAAAATTTCGAACCTGTAAACCAAAAGATGAAAAAATTAAAACTGAAATTATATTAAAAAAATATTTTTTTCGGGGGAGAGAAAAATTTTAAATTACAAAAAAAAAAGTAAAAAAAACAAAATTTGTGCGGCGTGGGGGGTGGGGGCAGTGGGGGGTGAGGTGGGGGTGGATGGGTGGTGCAGAAAAACGAAAAAACAGAAATTTAAAAATTACTAAAAAAAAACTTTTTTGTGCGGGGGAGGGGTAGCAGGGTGGGTGGTGATGGAAAAAAAACTAAAATTTGAAGAAAAGTGAGGGGGTGGGGTGGGGTGGGTCGGGCGTTGGATGGGGTTGGGTGGGTGGGTATTGGGGGTGAGTTGGTGAGGGTGGGGAAGGTTGAGAAGGAGTGTTGGAAAATGTTTTCCCTTCTCTTGATAAGGAAAATATTTTCTTCCAATTAGAGGAAAATGAGTTCATAAGGAAAATGTTTTCCAAAACATTTAAGCCAACCAAACATGGGAAAATTGAAAAAAATATTTTCCAGAAAATATTTTCCTTCATACCAAACACACCCTAAATTAGTATTTCTTCTATTCGCTCTTACTTGTTAACTATAATAAAAAGTATTTTAATTTTTACTTGTTTATTATACTAAATCACTTTTATTTGTTCACTATACTAAAAAAATATTTTAACTTTTACTAGTGCATTATAGTAAATCAAGAGAAAGACAATTTTTGTTTTTTGTTTTACCCTCATCGTTAACTGCTCATACCCGAAATCATTCCCTAAGACTTTTGGAAATTTTATCGTTGTTATGGGTAAAATTGTGAAATAAATACTTCTTTATTTTTTGTAAAATTAAAAGTGGACGGATGGAGTATTTGGATTGTTTTGCAGTAATTTTAGTATATGATACACCATTGGAAGAAATATGAAAGCATCAAGTCCGTGTAATGAGCTAGACACAGTTGAAGTGTAGGATTGGTCTTGTCCTCCCTACCCGTAACCCGATTCCTGAAAATTGTGATTTTTGAAACTCGTATATGCAATGGTAGCATCTAGTTAATAGGATGAAAATTGATGTAACATGGTATCTGTTAAATATGGACCAGGTGGTCTCTGATGAAGGAAGAGCAATGTATAATGGAGGAGCAGCAGGACTAACGTTTTGGAGTCCAAATGTGAACATATTAAGAGATCCCAGGTGGGGAAGGTGTCAGGAAACACCAGGGGAGGATCCTCATTTGGTTGCACAATATGCCATCAGCTACGTGAAAGGACTCCAAGGCGGCGGCGGCCGTGGCACTAGCCGACTCAAGGTCGCCGCTTGCTGTAAGCATTACACTGCCTACGATCTTGATGATTGGAATGGGGTTGATCGTTACCACTTCAATGCTAAGGTAATTAACTACTCAGTACGTTGTTATTTGAATTTTATAGATATACTTTTTAAATTTTTATTTTATAACTCACAAATAATTTTTTTTGGAATTGAAATTATAGATCAAAGTGTCTGCTTGCACGTTGAAAAGATATGCTAGTTAATTTTTCGTTATCTTGATAAGATAATTAGAGCTTTTTCTGAAAACTACGGAAGATGTAGACAGCTAGCTAGGTGTTTCTTTCATATTATATTACTAACAATATCTTTTTCTCTTGTATTATGTGATGCACGTTTACATACTTTCCCGAATTAAAGAAGAGAAAACTATTGAAGGTGTCATTATAATTTTGTTTTGAAAATGTGTAGGTAAGCAGGCAGGATTTAGAGGACACATACAATGTGCCATTCAAGGCATGTGTGGTTGAAGGGAATGTAGCGAGTGTTATGTGCTCTTACAATCAGATCAATGGAAAGCCATCTTGTGCTGATCCTACACTCCTCCGTGACACCATTCGTGCCCAATGGCGCCTTAATGGGTTAATTTCTCTCCCTATCCTTTAATAATTTCCGATGTCTACAAAGTGCTTGTGTTGAGGTTTTCATAATTGCAATAATTTGTTTCCCAATAAAAAGTATGATATATCACGAATAAATAGTTGCCTTATCTATAGATAGAAATAAGATGTCTATCTCTTTTGGGATGCTATCTCTCTTCTCCTTCACTCAACCATCAAACTATAATATATGATTAATAAATTCTTTTTTGTCACGGCGAAATAGGCGAAAGAAGAAATCCATCAAAATATTTGGCCTAACTCACTAAATTTTGTTGGTTAATAAGATTTACTATAAATTATCGGCTGTTCCTGTTTGATTCACCACTTAAGAGAGCCAGCTATATATATGTACTAATAATAACACCTTAACTGTGAATCATCATTCATTTATTCACTCGTTACATCACTTCATGGAGAGCTTAATTATTACACGCAACAAGTTTCAAATACGCTAGGACAAAGTACCAGTATTAAATAATGTAGTATGGTACTTTTAGGATAAAAGTTCTCCAACAAATTAAATACTTACTGCCAACTTTTTGACGGCGTGCCATAAACGTAATCTAATGTAATTTTCTTCTGTTCATTTGAACTAATTGCTTGTAACGCTCTACGACAAATTGAGGATACGAGACTTTAGATAAGTCAGGGTTATCATAGTTAATTACTATGGTGGAAAAATAAAAAATATTGTCGTTGATTGGTCACATGCTGCCTACTAAAATTTTGGCTTTCGGTTGTTTTCTTGTAAGAATATTTTGGCTGACTCTTTGTTGCCTTGTATAACAGATACATCGTATCAGATTGTGATTCTGTTGGAGTTTTATTCGAGCAACAACACTACACTCGTTTTCCTGAAGATGCTGCAGCTGCCACTATCAAAGCTGGTCAGTTTTATAATAGTAATATTTTCTTTATTGTTGGTGAGCAACTTTTATGTATGGTCATCTGACTTTTAGTTTCATTACACCAAAGTCATTATTCTTTCTTTTGTTACACAAAAGTCATTTAACTTTGCACCGGTAATCACAAAAATCATTTTGGCCGGATTTGACAAGGTTCCCACCTGAAAAGTGACGTGGCAACCTTAATTAGTGTTTTATACTTCCTCCGTTTCAATTTATATGAACCTATTTCATTTTTAGTCTGTGCCAAAGAGAATGACTCATTTCCTTATTTGGAACAATTTACCTTTATGAAATGATTTACAGCCGTACAAAATTTATGTGCCTCATTTTACACCACAAGTTCAAAAGTCTTCTCTCTTCTCTTAAACTCTGTTATTAAACGAAGGGAGTATTGATTAAGGAAGTTAAATATAGTATTAACTCATGCCTTGACCCACAAAATATTTGACGCAGTTGCCCGAATGGAGCTCATTTTTTCTCCATACTCTGCACCTGTCGTGATTTACCTATGCCTTGACCCATTTTAAGTGCAACTTAAGAAAACTTTCAGTTCATTCAACGAAACTATTTAAAATGCAAAAATGGGATACCTTAAACTGCAAAATAAAAAATGGACTAAATAAAGTGAAACCATTTCATAATAGTGCATTCTAATATATGTCAAAATGTTGGCTATTAAGCGAGACCAACCCAAAAAAATACTGCGTTATCATTAAGGAAATTAGTCATTCTTGTTGGCACGGATTAAAAAGGAAATAGGTTCACATAAATTGAAACGGAAGGAGTATAAAACACTAATTAAGGTTGTCACGTCACTTTTCAGGTGAGAACTTTGTCAAATCCGGCCAAAATGATTTTTGTGATAAGTGGAGCAAAGTTAAATGACTTTTGTGTGACAAAAAAAAAAAGAATAGTGACTTTTGTATAATGAAGCTAAGATACATAAAATTTACTCATTGTTGGTGAACACAGAGACAGAAGATATGACTAGTTTATGGTCTTATAGGCTTGGACTTGGACTGTGGGCCTTTCCTTGCGATCCACACAGAGAAGGCCGTTCGTACAGGAAAAGTTTCAGAAATGGAAGTTAACTATGCTTTAGCAAATACAATTACGGTCCAGATGCGTTTGGGCATGTTCGATGGGCCAAATGGGCCTTATGCAAATTTGGGCCCGAGAGATGTGTGTACTCCGGCCCATCAACAATTGGCCCTTCAAGCAGCTCGTGAAGGCATCGTTCTTCTCAAAAACATTGGGCGGGCTCTACCATTGTCCCCACAACGCCACCGGACCGTTGCTGTTATTGGACCCAATTCAGATGCTACTGTTACCATGATTGGCAATTATGCTGGTAAAAATATTAATCTCATTCTCCGGTATTTCCATCACTTATCATAACGAGAATTATTTCTTCTTTAATTTGGTTTGGATGTGTTACATATATAGGTGTTCCATGTGGTTATATTTCTCCATTACAAGGAATAGCAAGATATGCAAGGACAGTTCACCAGCATGGATGCATGGGGGTGGCTTGTCCAGGGAACCAACAATTTGGAGTAGCGGAAGTGGCAGCGAGGCATGCCGACGCCACTGTCTTGGTGATGGGGCTCGATCAATCCATCGAAGCCGAGGCTAGGGACCGAGTTAGCCTTCTTCTGCCAGGATACCAACAGGAGCTCATTTCTAGGGTAGCAATGGCTTCTAGAGGCCCCGTCGTGTTGGTTTTAATGTCCGGTGGCCCCATCGATGTTACATTCGCCAAAAATGATCCTCGTGTTTCGGCTATACTGTGGGTTGGCTATCCCGGCCAAGCTGGTGGAGCTGCCATTGCTGATGTTCTGTTTGGAGCAGCCAACCCAGGTATATATATATATATGATATGCCTCACCTATATATACTTGTAATTACTAGTATTACTCTTCCTATAATACTTACAACATTCATACTTCAGGAGGGAAGCTTCCAATGACATGGTATCCACAAGATTATGTAGCTAAAGTAGCCATGACAAACATGGACATGAGAGCCGATCCAGCAAGAGGCTATCCAGGTAGAACCTACAGATTCTACAAAGGCCCTGTAGTTTTCCCATTTGGGGCTGGCTTTAGCTACACAAGATTCAGCCAGAGCATAGTCTCCGCCCCAGCCATTGTTTCAGTGCCAACTCTAATTCATTCTCTTGATGGAAACAGCACGAGGAAGAAATTAGCAGTGAGAACAACACATACCAACTGTGACTCCCTCAACTTAAACTTGCACATTAATGTGAAAAATACAGGGGACATGGACGGGACACACACGCTCCTCATTTTCTCAACCCCACCTCCAGCAAACGCTACCAAACAACTTGTCGCGTTTGAGAAAGTTCATGTCCCGGCTGGAGCTCAACATAGAGTCAACATCAACATCAATGCCTGCAAACACTTGACCGTAGCTGATCAATTTGGAATTCGAAGAATTTTCATGGGTGAACACAAAATCCATGTCGGTGAGGACATCAACCATTCCATCACATTCCATGCTTCTTTGGAACAGATCAAAGTCTAATATTACTTTTAAAGACTAGATCATAGTGTTTTCGTTTCTATTCTTACAATACTTCTTATTTCTTTCTCTCGAAAAAGACAACAATAGCAAAAGCATTGTTGATTGTGAAGACGGAAGAGTTAAGAACAATAATAGAGATTTATGGGGTATTAAGTGTTTAAGACCGAAAGTTAGAGCAAATGTATCAATTGGGTTAAAAAAAGAAAAAGAAGATGAACCTTACATGTCACATGGAATTTCAAAGTTAAGTACTATATTAAAGGATTACTGTGACCTATTTGTACCTTTTTCTTTTATTTTTAGCAAGGCAAACAAATCTTTCTATGTCAATTTCTTGAGAGTTTCACATAAAGCCAGTGAGTTAGGAACTAGGGCAATTGGGCAAAAGATTTTGATTTTTAAAAAATAATTGCTATGTCATTTGAAATAAGCATTGAAATAATTGATAAAATTCTTGTAGAGCCTATAATAAGATTTTAACACGCATTCGCACATGTACCTTCCTAATGATGAGAAAAAGGGTAACATCTACCGAGAATATAGAAGGGATAAAAGGAGAAAGAAACAGTACTAATTAAAACAAACTACGGAAAGAGAAAACAGTACCGATTAAAACAAACTACGGAAAGAGAATTGAGTTTGAAGATTTTGATTTTTGAGGGTTGGGCATGTGATGTTTTATACTTCAATACCACACAAGAGGGTGATTTGTGTGGTGACCAATTTTTCGCTTAAACTGATTATGGAAGAATCTGGTTCTTCTATGAGTTCCTTCTGCTACTGTTGCGGAATAATAAATGTAGAAAGTAAAGAACACAAGTATTTTTACGTGGAAAACACCCGGCTCAAAAGGTGAAAAAACCACGACCTACTACTCAGTAGGATTTTCCCCAACACTTCACTAAATCACTGAGTCAAAACAGCATTTACAAAACTCTTTGTAAACCTAAGGATTACCTCTAACCCGTTGTAGCACACAGCCTCTAACTGTTGCGGCAACTTGAAGTTAACTCTAACTTGAATACTCTGAGTACCTATTACAATTGCCTCTAGATAAAGTTGAAACGTACAATATAAAACACCTACTACAATTGAACTAGAAATAAAGAAAGACACATAAAATTCTTTATGGAGCTGGTTATTCAATCTGGTTCATGTAGCTTCAGGTTTGCACACTTGAATCACACACGAACTACTTTCAAAAGCCTTGCTATTTTGCTCTCAATTCACGTTTAACTTCTGTGTTTTTGTGCAACACATGTAATATGAGAACATCCTGCAATTTATAGAGTTAGTAGATGAAGAAATAACTAGAGTTCTGATGCAACTCTTCCTTGGTGGAAGAGTTCTAGTTGATCTCAACTTCTAACTCCTTCCCTATCTTGGATAATGTTCTCTTTGAGTAAGGAGTCCTTCTCCTTATCAATTATGCAACCTTTTCGATCAGGAGATATTAAATACACCAAGTTAAGCTTATCTCCTTCACGTGCATCCCACATGCTCGAATCTGCCCGTTTTTGTGCACCTGAGGAATGGACCCGGTTCATGCCGGAGCTTTCTTTATCAATCTTCAAAACTAACCTTCACTTGGGCCAACAAATTTCCCATTTTTGATGATGACAAACTCTGTGCTTTTCATAAGCTTAGGCCCTATTTCAACTTAGCTCAACATCAACACAATGTTAGAAACATTTTTCCTTTTTATCACTTATCATCAAGGACCAGGTACATTAGGTTATAAACATCACTGTTCAAAGTGTAAAGCACAACCTTTTTCTCCCTTTTGGCATCATCGAAAAGTTGCATAAAATGTGAGATAACCAGATTTTAAAACTTACTCATGGCCACTGGGGCTACTTCAAATGCAATCATGAATTAATCATCACAGATCAAGCTAAGAATTTTAACTATCAAAGAAATATAAACAAACAGTTAGAGCAAAAGACAGTGAATTTCCTTTATGATTGATAAGATTCCACCACAGAGCATAAGAAGAAATAAAAATATTGGAAACATGAGCAAAAACAACAAAAAATCCCGAACTGGGTCAGTGGTTGATCTACACTAGGTTAGGAGGCTTAAGGCTGGGAAGAACTAGGTGCTTGGTTTTTGACTTGGAGGAGTTTCAACATATCTTGAAGAATGCCATCATTCTTCTCTTTTTCTCTCACCAGCTCAGTTCTGAGAGCATCTCTCTCGGTCTCCACCTCAACCAACCTCTTCTTCAGCCTTTCAATCTCAGCACCCTTAGCCCCACTTTCTTGCACCAAGGCTCTGACCTTTCTATTCACTGGTACCTGTTGGATGAACTAGGTTCTTTAGGAGTGGCATTGACTTCATAATCGCAAGCAAGCAGAGTATTAACCCCAAAATAATCCTTGCTTGTACTAACCACCCACTTCTTCATAGGTACCTTGAAATGTGCAAGTACAGTTGTGAGAATAAAGCCATAGGGAATGGTATGAGTCTTCGAGCCATTTATAGCCCTATCAGTAGGTCCGCGAGGGTTTCCTATTCAATTGGAACAGGTTCATCTACATTTTTTCCCAAATTGAACCAACCCCTCAGCAGCTTCACCACTTCCCCCTACTTTGCTCATGCTCTCTTCTATTTCAGTAAATTTCTCTCCCCATACAACCATTGCACCAGTTTCTTTTGTTAGACCAACAAGAGTGGGTGAAGAATCAACCACTCTTTTACCCTTTCCCCTCACATCACTCCTAGCACCCTTGCTCTCTTTTTCTTTTTCCTTTTTATTTTTACCACCAACTTCTCCAGATTCTGTAGTCTCAACGCCTTGTATAGATCCTACCAGTACAAATCTATTATCTAATTTGCAGCAACTTCAGAAAATTATCTCAGGAGTAACTTTAGAATCAGAAGATACATGTTCAGTTTCGAAAGAACTAATTTCTTCCCCCTTAGTAGCAGACTTAAATGAATGTTCAGATTTTTGGGATTCTTCTTCACTACCTGCTTTCAATTTCTTGTTATTTTCTTGATCTTCTCTCCTTCAGCGACAATCTTATGAGCCATCATCTTTACTCTACTTTTTTTAGAGATTGGTATGGTTGAAGGAGTGGTAAAAGGTGTGGAAGTGGTTTCCTGTGGTGGTGATGAAGGATTTTTCAGAGGTGTTCGACATATCTGGGCTAGGGTATGGAAGATAAGAGAATTAGATTGTGTTTGGAAGATGAAAGAAGAGTGAGAGTTTTGTTTTTTTTACGGCTTGAGAGAGATGAAGTAAGGAATACACTAAAGCTGATCAATATACAGAGGACTAATTAATGGGGTAACGACAGCTTTTCAGACTCTTAGAAGTCTAATCAAACTGAATTTCAGTTTTGAAGAGACGTTGGAGTGTATCCCTAGAATCTAGGTACTTCCATCCGGTTGGGACTCTTTTGAACGGAACTGGTTCACTTGTAACGGATAAGTCCAAAAGGAGTTTGGAATTAGGTAGGACTCTGCTTATGATCCAAATATAATTATTTCAAATTATGCAGAGTGTAGAAACATACCTATTTATCTTGATGAACCAGGTTCTTCACTAAAAATTCTCTTATGTAAGTCTAAATTTGCCAAAATAGAGAAAATATCATTAGAGATTAATGAGTCATTTTAGCACATGGCACAAGAGTATACTATGGAAAGTATGAGACTGAGCAAGATTTAATCTAATTATACACAATTTACAGACTTTCCAACCAAATTTTTCCAAATTTTTTTTTAATTTTTTTTCGTTTAACCTTGAACTAGTCCATTTAGGTGATCTTAATCATCCCTAATTCCAACCCGTTCCTCTCAAAGTGATCTCTACTTAAGGCTTTTGTGAAGATGTCAGCAATTTGCTTGTCAATAGCACAAAACTCCACAGTGATCAAGCTTTTCTCATAGTTGTCCCTCAAAAAAATGGTGCCTAACATCTATGTGCTTAGTTCTCTTATGATGAACTGGTTTCTTTGTCATACTAATAGCACTAGTGTTATCACAAAAAATAGGGATGCAACCAACATCCATTCCAAAGTTCAATAATTGCTGTTTGATTCACAGCAATTGAGCACAACATGAAGCAGCAGCAACATACTCCGCTTCAGCAGTAGATAAGGCCACTGAATTTTGCTTTTTGGTAGCCCATGACACAAGACATGAACCAAGGAAGTGTGTCATACCTGAGGTGCTCTTCCTATCCACAAGGAAACCTGCATAGTCAGCGTCAGCATATCCCACTAGGTTAAAATTACTACCTTTTGGATACCAAAGGCAAAGGTTAGTGGTGCCTTTCAAGTATCTCAATATTCTCTTGACAGCAGTCAAATGGGACTTTTTTGGATTTGCCTGAAATCGAGCACAAAGACCTATATTGAAAACAATGTCAGGTCTTCTAGCAGTAAAATACAAAAGAGAACCAATCATTCCCCTATACAACTTCTGATCAACAGATGAACCAGGTTCATCTATATCCAATTTCGTGGATGTTGCAATAGGAGTGTCAATTTCTTTGGATGTTCCTTCCTGGTTTTGTTACTGAGGAATAGGTTCATGGACAGGTTCCCTCGAGGTTTGAGGATCAGTTCCTCTCTAGTCAGTTCCTCTTGTCATGTTGCCCTGGGTGGAAGGACCTGTTCCATCACATGTTCCTTCCTGTGATGCATCTTCAGGCTAGACTGTGGTTTCACCATTTGAATTTCTTATCAGCCCAATCTCTTCATTATCTTGTTCCCGCCTCTCAGAAAGAATGTTAGTTTAAATAAAGTAACATATACATTTTTTCTACACACATAGTTTTTTTACTGTATATCTTATAAGCTTTACTATGTGAAGAATATCTCAAGAATACTCCCTCATCACTTCTGGGATCATACTTACCTACGGAGTCTTTGCCATTATTGTGCACAAAGCACTTGCATCTAAATACCCTAAGATGGGATATATTTAGCTTTCTCCCTTTAAGTGAGTCATAGGGAATCTTCTTAACAAGAGGTCTAGTCATGCAACTATTTATGATGTAGCATGCAAAAATTCAGCAAACTTAGCATTTTCAAATTCAGTTCCATGATCAGACCTAATTGATGCAAGTTGATTACCTAGTTGTTTCTGAGTTTTTCTAACAAAAGAAGTAAACATGTCAAATGCTTCATCTTTAGATGTTAAAAATAATGTCCAAGTAAACCTAGAGTAATCATCAACAAGCACCATCACATATCTTTTACCACCTCTGCTTAATGTTCTCATTGGACCACAGAGATCCATATGGACCAGTTCCATCGTTCTGGTGGTGCTTACCATTTTCTTGCATTTAAAAGAGGATCTTACCTGCTTCCCCCTTACACAAGCCTCACAAACTTTGTCTTCCTTGAACTTGATGTTAGGCAGCCCTATCACCAGGTCCTTGGAGACTAATTTGTTGAGTTGACTCAGACTTGCATGTCCAAGTCTCTTGTGCCAAAGGAGGGGATCATTGTCCAACACACTTAAGCAAGTGAGTTCATTTTCTGAAAGTGTGGACAAATCTACAATGCATGTATTGTTTACTCTTTTTCCCTGCAAAACAATCTTGTCAATGGTAAGATTAATCACAAAATATTTGGTAGTGGTGAATGCTACCAAGTTACCTTTATCACATAATTGTGATACACTGATTAGACTGTACTTTAGGCCATCTATCAAGTAGACATTCTCAATAGAGTGAGAGTCAGTCTTACCTACCTTTTCAACCCCAATGATCTCACCTTTCTTCCCATTTCCAAAGGAGACATTACCTCCTTTGAGGTCCTCAAGTGAAAGGAACTGGTTCTTCCTTCCTGTCATATGCTTTGAACAACCACTATCCATGTATTATATTTGGCTGCTCCCCTTCACTTGGAACGCGAAAGGAAATCAGGGGTTAGTCTTAGGAACCCAAACTAGTTTGGGTCCCTTTCTATAGGCAAAAGGGTGAATCAAATTCTTTTTAGCCCAACCTGGCAGCCTATTTTTCCCTTGAACAAATTCTTTATTCTTTTGACTAGCCTTTTCTTTTGCAATACATTCACTTTTATAGTGACCAGTTTTATCACAGTGTGTGCAAATTTTGTTCTCAGGAAGTGTGAGGTACTTGCTTTTGGGATCCCACTTAGGTGCAGGGTCCCGTAGCCAAGTCCTCTCTTATTGCTACTATGGTGTTCATGTAGCCATGAAAGTGCATCGGAGGACCTATTCAATTTACAGGTTCTGTCTAGCTCGTGCTTAACCTTGTTTAGATCCTCCTTAAGGACTCTTATCTTCTCATCTCTTTTGTACAACTCATCTTTCATTTTTCCTACATTTTCTTCTAAAGTGAGTTGTGTGTGATCATCTTTCCTTTTACCAGTTCCTAATTTCAATTTTAGATTTACAGATCTAAGCTCTAGGACAGTGGTGTCAAGTTCATGAACCTGGTTCTTTAACTCAGCATTTTTACTTTCACTTTCACTAGCCCTAAGTTCCAGATTTTTGCACTTAGCTTTCAAAATCACACACTCCTTAGACAATTGTTCCTTTTCATTGTTTAGATCCTCAGATTCATCAATGAAATCCAAGAGTAACTCAGATAGCCTTTCTTTAGACAAAAATTTAGTCTTGTCTTTGAGATGAATTATACTTACCTCAGATTCCTCATCGGATTCTCCAATTTCCATAAGTGCTTGTTCATCTCCATCTTCACCCTCTGAGTCCTCATCTGCACTTTCCATAGCCTTTGTTGATCCTTTGTTCTTCTTGGGTTGAACCTGTTCCTTCTTCCTGTTCCTTCGTTCAGCTCTTTCCTTCTTCCATTCAGTTTCCCATTGAGGGCAGTTTTTGATGTGGTGATCAGTCTTCCCACATTTGTAACACCCCTCATTGGTTTGTTTTTTAGGAACCCTTGGTTTGTTGTAGCTTCCACTTCTTGAAGGACCCTTTCCTCTCATTAGGTACTTCTTGAAGTCCTTTGTGATCATGGTCATTTCATCCTCCTCTAGATCAGCACCTTCAATGATTCTGAATGCCAGGCTTCTTTCCTTCTTGGGTGCATCCATCTTCATGGTTTTACTTCTAAGTTCATAGGCAGTGAGATTTCCAATTAGCTCATCCAACTTAAGAGTTGCAATGTTCTTTGATTCCTGAATAGCAGTGATTTTGCTTTCCCAAGAGACTGGCAGAACCCTTGTCAAAATCTTCTCAACTTTGTCTTCTTCGAGAATAACCCTTCCAAGAGACTTAAGTTCATTTGTCAGTGTGGTGAACCTTGTATACATCTCTTGGATGGTTTCCCCTTCCTTCATGGTGAAATTCTCATATTGAGAATACAACAGTGTTCCTCTGGACCTCTTTACTTGAGGTGTTCCTTCATGAGCCACTTGCAAAGTGTCCCAGATTTCCTTAACAGTGATACAGCTTTGAATTCTAATGTACTCGTCTGGACCAAGTCCACACACAAGCCATTTCTTGGCCTTAGCATTCTTTTCCCATTTCCTCAAGTCTACGGCATTGCAGTCAGCTCTTGTTTTTGGCACGTCTACTCCTTCAGCATTCTTCTTCATGGTAGCCAGGGGACCATCAGTGACAATGTCCCATAGCTCATAGTCTTCTCCGATGATGTGATCTCTCATCCAGTTTTTCCACCAAGAGTAGTACTGGCCATTAAAGAGTGGAGGCCTATCAGTGGATTGCCCTTCCCAGTTTCCAGGCGGTGCGCTCATCTTGATCTGTTCCTAAGGTGTTAGCCTCTTCAAGGATAACCTGCTCTGATACCAATTGATGTTTTATACTTCAATACCACACAAAAGGGGGGGTGATTTGTGTGGTGACCAATTTTTTGCTTAAACTAATTATGGAAGGACCTGGTTCTTCTATGTGTTCCTTCTGCTAGTGTTGCGGAATAATAAATATAGAAATTAAAGAACACAAGTATTTTTACGTGGAAAACACCCAGCTTAAAAGGTGAAAAAACCACAACCTACTAATCAGTAGTATTTTCCCCAACACTTCACTAAATCACTGAGCCAAAACAGCATTTACAAAACTCTTTGTAAACCGAAGGATTACCTCTAATCCTGTTGTACCACAAAGCCTCTAACTGTGGCGACAACTTCAAGTTAACTCTAACTTGAATACTCTGAGTACCTATTACAATTGCCTCTAGATAAAGCTGAAAGGTACAATATATAATACCTACTACAATTAAACTAGAAATAAAGAAAGACACATAAAACTCTTTATGGAGCTGGTTCTTCAATCTGGTTCATGTAGCTTCAGGTTTGCACACTTGAATCACACACGAACTGCTTGCAAAAAGCCTTGCTATTTTGCTCTCAATTCACGTTTAACTTCTGTATTTTTATGCAACACATGTAATGTGAGAACATCCTGCAATTTATAGAGTTAGTAGATGAAGAAATAACTAGAGTTCTGATGCAACTCTTCCTTAGTGGAAGAGTTCTAGTTGATCTCAACTTCTAACTCCTTCCCTATCTTGGATAATGTTCTCTTTGAGTAAGGAGTCCTTCTCCTTAAATTATGCAACCTTTTCGATCAGGAGATATTAAATACACCAAGTTAAGCTTATCTCCTTCACGTGCATCCCAAATGCTCGAATCTGTCCGTTTTTGTGCACCTGAGGGATGGACCTGAGGGATGGACCTGGTTCATGCCGGAGCTTCCTTTGTCAATCTTCAGAACTAACCTTCACTTGGGCCAAAAGCATGCTTATAGGAAAAATGGTGAATGAATGTAAAAAGTCAAAAAACTAAATAAATTGTTACAATTGCGTTTTGAACTCAGGTCCACAAGAAAATAGGTGGAAAAAGTTGAAAGTTTTCTCAAAGTTAACACGGGCCCATATGCCCGTTATTTCATTCAGTAACTTTCACAACAATCGGAATTTGACCTCCTGTGCCTGTGAATTAAAGAAAGGAGGAGGTCAATCAAAAAAAAAGAGATGTTAATTAATCAAAGGTCCAACTGATCACCATGCAAGCCAATCTTGTATAGGAAATGCATCAGCTACCAGTCGTGGTTGCCCGTGCACACACAGTCCCAACACAAAGATTTGATTTACGGCCCAAAATCCCATCTCAGACTGTGATGGCGCCTGACCCTGCTTGCTAAGCAATCCAACTCAAAATCAACCGAATACAATCCAAATTCCTTTAATTAACAGAGTCATATCATAAATAAAGACAAGAATGATCTCGAAACGGTATAATATCTTATACAATCAGAACATGGTCCAAACATAACCAAAACAGTTTTACATCCAAGAACTAAATGACACAAGTACACGAGTAACTATTGATTAAGTACAAGTCTGAGAGAAACAAAATAGACAGAAGATAAATAAGTAAAGGGACTCGGGCACTGCAAAACAAATCCATGTGATGCAGCTTGCCCTATGTCTCTGAGTGAATGCCTAGGCTTAACAAGAGGCTTCGCTAGTATCACCTAAGAATCTGTACAAAAAGATGTGCATAAGCGTAGTAAGAGTACACCATAGTTGGGACCTAGTAAGTATCATGTCTAACCTCGAAGAAGTAGTTACGAGGCTATAGACATGAAGATACTTACAACACAAATATAAACAATAGAGCATGGAACCAAAACAGTAAATATCCTCATGTACAACAGGTATCAAAGATATAAAACAGTCGAAAGATATAAATTATGCTTTTCCAATTCAAGAGATAATCATAACGTTGCTCAGATATGGTATTTAAAGATGGCATGCTTCAATCAACGGAGTCGAGACTCCCAACTAGTATATATTGGTGAGCATTCAAATGAATGCTTCTAAAGGAATCAAGAATGTCTATGCATGCTCAAGAATCTATCTTTTACCATGACTGGTACAAGATCCATGTACCCCAATACAAAATTCATGTATCACTGAAATTCGATAACAAATTTATGTATTGACCCGAAACACAATTCATGTATCGACCGCGCTCACAGGGCCCAAAATAACATGGGTAATCACCTGACTTCGGAAAGATGGATCCTTATCCAAGCGCAAAAGGAGCTTGATTAGCTCACTTATTTTCAAATACGCGCTCATCATGTCTTGTGCTATAACTGTTTTTAACAGTACGACATTACCTTTGCCACAATGTCAATCCAAATCAAGTATCCAAATATAATATATACGTATATGCCCAAGAATTAATAGCTAAAAGATGCACAAGGACATAATAATAATCATGCAGATATGTGATCATGGAATTTCTATGTAACTATGGATGATTCAGATTCAAGCAATTCACGTATCAAGAATAAGTTCCCATGCATTCATAATTTATAAAAAATCTAGGCATAATATCTAGCATGAATATGTGAGAAAATGTAGTCATATATGCCAAATAATTCTTGAATCAGGATGAGTACATAATCAAAACAAGGCATAAAATATCTCAATTCTACCTCTGACATGATATAAACTTGGTGCGTGTATATACGCTTGCCACCCTAAATCCTAGGGGTTTTCATCTTAATATGGTTAGCCAAGAGACTTACCTCTCCTCGGGCTAGATTAAATCTAAAATCGCGTCAAAACCTCGTCTAACCCTCCAATCATGCAAATCCCAACCCAGAATCATCCAAGGAAGTCAAACAATGCTAGAGGAAGCGATCAAAACCATAAAACTTCGATCTTTGATGAATTCCCAAAAAGTCAACAAGAATTAACCCAGGCCCGCGTGCCCGAAATCTGAAATCAATTGTCACGCACCAAACTCGGGGAGCGCGATCGGTGCTCAACCGAGTGAACCCGGTCAAGCAAGCATGTCAGATACTTTCTACCCAAACTCGCTCCTGAATAAACAGAAGACATATTTTCGTTAATTAGACCATAAGGAGGTCATGTATACAATACCAAATCATTCACATTAGTTACTTCATTTTAATGTCTCAAAATACGCACATTTTCATAGTTTAAAGTAGAACAAGTGATTCAAACACAACACAAATTGTTTAACTTTTCCAGCACCAATATACAATCCACACTATGTCTACGGAGCCTCTAATAGATACAAAAGAGTACTATGATAGTACCGGCAACAAGGGCCCGGCTATATCTCAAACACAATACGTAAGGAACAAAAGATACAAGACCCCGGAATGAAGTGGGGCTCACCAAGTCAACTGGGAAGAGGGTGTACTGCTATCACTGATCAATGCCTTCTGCTGTGGAACCACCTGCATCCATTGAAGATGCAGTGCCCCTGACAAAAGGGACGTTAGTACATATGGAATAGTACTAGTATGTATAACTAAACACCCTCTCAATAGAATGAGTAATAATACAAGGAGGAAGAATCATAAAATTAATAGAAGCCTCAAACAATACCAAAACATCAAGTTAAGAACCAAATAATTTTTCAAGTAAATTTCCATATTTTTAGGTTAGGAGATCTTTAGTACTGATATACCATCGTTCACAATACCGCCGTACTTTTATACGGATTCTGATCACGACCCGATCGGCTAGGCCGTCTCATTTGAGACATCAACCACAATCACCATTTCAATTATAATTTCCAGCACAATCACCACCATGTGTGCGGCATGGCGTCTGATCACGACCCGATTGGCTAGGCCGTCTCACCCGAGATATCATCCTTTTCTATCAATCATCTCATTTCATACTTCTTTCACATCTTTTCAATTCATTGGAACTAGTGGCCACAATTATAATATCATTCTTGGCACTTGGCCGTATCTCATATTTCATGCTCACCCTTTTCACTTTCAAACATCATCATCATTATCAACAACAAGACTTTTCAATTCAAGACTTTAAGTAGACATGTGCAATTAAGCGTCTTAGACATATAGAGGTTTTTCACATAATTTGGCATAATAACCTTCATTCAAACATGACTTGAGGTCGCAACATTCTTAAAACACAGTCCGTACTTTGAACACATTCTCAAATGATAACATAGCATGATAAAAGCATTTGGAACACACATTTAACATATATCTTTCAACACAAGTTTACTCGGAATAGCCAATTTCATAATGATCGACTCGGGTCTTACATAACTTACATGAACACCGTGGGATTCAATTCTAAGAAAGGAGTTTAGCCAACATACCTCAATTGAGCTTTTCTTAAACTCTAAAATGTTCCAGAATTCTTAGCAACTCCAATCAATTTTAGAAATATAACATATTTTACCAAAATTAGGAAGATAATCATGGTTCTAACTCATTTAAGCATTTTGTCAAACACTAGGTGTGCATTAAGGTTTTAAAGTCCTTTTATGGTGGATTCCATCATCCCACAACCCATTCTTTACCATTTTAGCTCAACAATCTTCCTACATCTTTTGATAACACATAGATGCAATATAAACAACTCTCACACCTAAGAATTGTCTTGCTAATTACCCATTTCTAGTTAAATTTCGAAATTCAGGGTTAGGGTGTAGAATCTTACCTTTTGTTTGAAGACCTACTGAGTTTCCTTGTTAATCTCCCAAGAGTTGAGCAAGAATTGAAGAACAAATTGTTGAGGAACTCTTTCTCACTCTAGGGCACTCTCTCACTCTTAAAAATATCAAATTTTGCAAAAAAAATGGTACATATCATCTAATTAACGAGGTATGGTCGGGCTATAAAAACCCAGAAATGAAGCTCCGGAACGGGACCAGCTCTCGCATATGCGACCGCACAATGCTTCTGCGGACCGCAAAATGGGTCGCAAAATGGCCTCCGAAACTGGGCAAAAACTGACTAGGTATCCGGCCATTATGCGACCCGCATACCTGTTCTGCGGTCGGACAATGCACCGCAAACCTGTGGCATCCAAACTTTCCCGTTTCTGATTCACTCTGCGGCCCGCACAGTGGTTCTGTGGCCGTAAAGTGGACCGCAGAAATTAATTTATCTGCCAAAATTTTTCTTTAACTCACCCGCGCATTGTTCAACCCGAAAAGTCCGCACCACGATCTCTACAATCAAGAACACGTAAGCCTACCTCGGCACCACGAAATCCCGGATTTTAGGTGAAATTTTACGGCCCCTTCTGCCAAAGGTTGTTAGGATAATCTCACCTTGCATCATCTCGCCGGAATTGCTCCATCGAGAGAATAAGTGCGTACTTGGGATAATTTGATCTGCCACTTTCATCTCTTTGACAACTCGTGGTTGAATGACATTTGCTTAGCTACCCAGATCAACCAAAATTTGTTTAACATATGTGTTTAAAACTCGTAATGTAATTATCATGTCGTCGTTATGTAGCATCAAAGTCCGTCTGCATCTTCATTGTCTAAAGTGATACTTTCTCCGATTAATATTTCTCACTTGCATTTTTTTATGTTTGATTTACATTTAAGAAACCTTCTTTGTTGTTGTATATTTCACTCCATGAAATTCTTGTCCTCCAAAAATGACATTGACCTTCTGTTTGGGTGATGAGGGCCCTGGAGGTCCTTTCTAGCTCTGATTCTTCATGTTGTATTTCCTGCCTTTTTCACTAAAGAATTTTGTGAGATATCCTTCCTTCAAGAGATGATCTACCTCATTTTGCAAGACCTGCAGTCTAGGATTTTATGACCATGTTCGTTGTGAAATTCAAACAAGAATTCATGGCTTCTTTTGCTTGGGTTTGACCTCAATTCTCTAGGTCATCTTATCTTGTCTCCCACTTCTCCTGATACAGTCACTAGTTCGGAGATACTTACATTGAAGTTATAGTCTTCAATTTTAGGCGCATCTAATTTTTTTCATGTGTGAAGATCCGTCATTTCTGTTTTGATTGGTCCCTCACTTATCCCTATTTGACAACTGCCTTCTTTTAATATCACGCCTTGAGGGTCCAGAGTAATGCTCATAACGGTTTCTCGAATTTCTCTTATCACACTTTGTTCTTCTTGATGAACTATCCGAGCATTCGGTGAACCTACTTCCAAACAAGTTATCATTTTTAGAGCGACTTATTGTATCTTCCTCTATTCGAATCTTGGTGTTGTATTCGTTGTACACATCATTTCGGGTTGTTGGTGGGAATTCTAGTAAACTCTCCTTCAACCTTTTGATGGCTTTGGAGCTTCTTTCTTTCAAATTCTTCTCAAATGCTATTGCCTCCCAATTGATAGGAATCAGAGGCAACAACATTCTCTCTCTCTCTCTCTCTCTCTCTCTCTCTCTCTCTCTCTCTCTCTGTCTCTCTCTCTCTAAAAATGCTCAATGAATTCATGGAGTTTCTTAGTGTTCCCTTGCTAGATTTGAAGATATTTTCTATTTGTTCTTCGACTTTCTAGGCTCTGGTTTGTGCCTTAATGAAGGCCTTTGCGATCTCGGAAAAAGAGCTGATTGAATTTTCAGGAAGGAGAGTATACCAAGTTAACGTTCCTTTGATGAGTGTTTCTCCAAACTTATTTTTGAGTACTGATTCAATCTTCGATTTTGTCAAATCATTTACTTTGGTTCCTATCGTATATGCTATGACATAATCCCGGGGATCTGAATCCTGTCATACTTTGGAATATTCGGCACCTTGAATTTCTTTGGAATTGATAACGGAGTGGCACTCTCTTTCCAAGATTGTTGCGAGAATTTGTCTGTATCGGTACCATTTGGCTATGGGTGGGATTCTGGGAATTTTCTCGATACGTTCACCTTGCTCCTTGAGATGTTTCTGCAGGAATAAAATTAAATATTATAAATCTACATTATCAATTGTACTTGAACCTTCCACTTCGACGCCATATGGAGCCCCACAGTACCAGAATTCTGGGGTGCAGTAGTTAGAGTAGTAAGATCAATTCGTGGTAATGCAGTGACGCAGCACTCATAGTTACCTTTAAATTCACTATGTCCTTATTATTTTATTAGTATAGGCTCTCCGTGTATGTATGAATTCCATCAACTCTGAGGTTTCAAATGCTTCTCTAGTTACTCGTTTAGATGATGGTTCCCTAGAACGATATATGCAGAGAGGAATTCCTTAGAGAGGGTTGGGGCAATGCCCTCCATCATTTCATTCTACTCAGTAGAGTCATCTCCAACTTGGTTATTCTTGGTTGTGTTGATTGGCAAATCTCCAGCCATATTGAAAGTTTAAATTGATAAATAAAAAAAATTGTTAGTATCCTTGAATTGTAACTAACCGATAAGTCGTTATGAGTATTATCCCCCATCCCCTTTATGTTTAGAGACCTTCCATAGTTCTATTTCATGATTTATGACTTGCGTGCATGGTCTCTATCAGTTTCCGAAATGTTTAAATGTGAATTTTTAAAGAAAATTTGATTTTTGACTTTGAAAATGACTAGAGTTAACCGGTCAATAAATTTGGTAAACGGGCGCGGATCGCTGCTTTGACGATTCGGGTATGTTCATATGATAATTTTGGACTTGTATACATGTTTGGTTGGTGTCCTGAGTAACCTGAGGCCGTTTCGGCGCTTTATGTAGAAAATTAGAAATTTGAGCGTGAACTTTGAAAATCTTGAGTTTTGATTATCGATTCTTGATTTCAGATGTTATTTTGAAGATTTGAGCTTGCGACCGAGTTTATATGATGTTAATATACGTGTTTGAATGATCGGATTGGAGCCTGAGGGGCTCGGATGAGTTTCGGATGGGTTGTAGACTGTTTTTGCATAACTGAAGGTTGTTAGTGTAATTGGGTTGTATGTCTCGCATTTGCGAGGTTTCATTCACAAATGCGATCCTCGCATTTGCGAGGACCTTCTTGCATTTGCGATACTGAGAAGAGGGATGTCTGCAATGCTAAGTTCGCATTTGCGAAGTGTATAGCCGCATTCGCGAAGTTCAAGTCGCAATTCCGACACTAAAGGAGTATGGGGCAACTTCGCATTTGTGAAGATGAGTTCGCATTTGCGGACAACCCATGATCACAATTGCGATCAGTGCATGTTCACAATTGCGATACTTGCAGCTGGGTAAAATGTGAAAATTTCGGGACATAGCTCATTCTATACCATTTTTTAAACCTAGGCTCCATAGAGGCAATTTTTGGAGAGCAATTTCTTCCCAACTTCATAGGTTAGTAAGTTTAACTTGTTTTCATTCAATTTTCATTGCTTTTTCATGAATTTCACTATCAAATCTTAGATTTCACATGGAAGAAATTGATATTTTGGGTAGAATTTAGGAATTTTATAAAATTGAGATTTAAACCTCAAATTGAGGTCGAATTTCGAAACAAATCACATATTTGGACTCAAGGATAAATGGGTAATCAGGATTGGTCTTTTTCATATTTGACCACGTGGGCGTGAGTTGTTTTTTTGTTGACTTTTTCAAATATGATAAAAATCGAATTTTTTCGTACAAGTGTAGTTTCTAAAGCTTGTTTAAACAATAATTGATTAGATTCGAGTGGTTTGAAAGCTTGTTCTAAAGGGAAAGTCGTGTTGAGTTGTTGATCTTGTTCCGAAAAAAGGTAAGTATCATGGTTAACCTTGATTTGAAAGAATTAGGACGTGATTGGTCTATTTACTATGTGATCCATATGTGAGGACGGCATATATGCAAGGTGGCGAGTGTATATCTATTGTCTGGGTTTAAGCATGTGGGGGTGTATTACCTTATTTTACGTCTTTAATTATACCATGTCTTTGCTTAATTCATGTTTTACTTGTTAGGTGCTCATACTTGATACATGTTTTACTTGCTATATGTGTATTCCCTTATTACATGTCTCTTCATTGTTACGTGCTCTTATATGATATTAGATAGATGCTTTTACCTGTCTCATGTCTTTACATGCCTTATTGCCTTTACTTGTTTCATGTATCACTCTACTATGTTATATCGGATTGACTTAGAGGATTATGTGTTTTAGTTCCCTTTTATGCTATGTTGTGAGATTCGCCGTATTTGGTTGTTACGATATATCGGATCGGGTTACGCGCCGCAGCAGTATTATTATATATATTGGATCAGGTTGCACTCCACAACAGTATTATTATATACTGGATCAGGTAGCACGCTGCAATAATATTACTATATATATTGAATCGTGTTGCGCGCTGCAACAGTATTGATATTGATATTTAGGATTGGGTTCCGAGCCGCAATGTAAAGAATGTTATATAGTATTCTTGTTGTTATGCTCTGTTACCGTGTTGTGTTTTGAGTTTGCAATGTAATGTTATTCTGGGGCCCTCCGATATCTATTTATTTTATTTTGTTCATTATGTTGTTATCCGTTTCTCTCCATTGTTATTGCTTCTCTACTTATTATTCGTACAGGTTTTCAATGAGTGTCTTGTCATAGCCTCGTCACTACCTTGTCGGGTTTAAGCTCGATACGTACTGAGTACATAGGATCGGTTGTACTCATACTATATTTCTGCACTTCTTGTGCAGATCTTGGTGTTGGTCTAGCAACGTTCAGAGGTGATTGCTCGGATTTATTCTAGGAGACTTGAGGTACTGTTGTTTGGCGTTGCAAACCCTGGAGTCCCCTTCTTATCTTTTCTGTTGTTTACCTTGTATCAGACAGTTTTTGCATCACCTTTCAGACTTTATATGTAGTATTCTAGTGGCTCATGTACTTGTGACACCAGATTCAGGGAATAGTCTTTTTAAATTGTTAAACTGCATTAATCATTTAGTTAATATTTGCTTGCCTAGCAAGTGAATGTTAGGCGCCATCATGGCCCCGTGGTTGTGATTTTGGTCGAAATTGCTTGAGCTCCACGGTGGGTAACAAATTATTTAAACTATGATTTGATTATTAGATTAAATCAATTAAATTTATATTAGTTAGGCTACAAGCAAATGATTCACTCTAAAAATAGCTAAGGAATTAGGATAAATATGAAGATGAACAATGAATTGACAAAAAATATAAGAGAGATGATTATTATTCTCTTAGTCCTTGAATAAAATAATTGCAAGAACTGTTTGAGCAAAGCATCAATGAACAATGATGAAGATAAAAAGAGAGCAAAATGCTAAGAATAGTTTTTCTCGTGTATTGATTGCAATTCGAATGCCCTGCCAAAGTGGCAATACTAGTATTAAGTGTCTGATCTAGGCGTCATAGTTTATTTGCAGTTGCACAATGATGTATTTCTTTATTTTCAGGCGGAGATAATAGAATAAGATTGAATTTTTCCTTTTGACCTTGCTCAATTAAGTGGAATTTTGAACATCTTCCAAGATTGCAAGAGCAGAGGAATAAATTGCACATTGCTTGCAATTTTTCAGACAATCTCTATGGCAAAAGCACGAATCAGTAAGCAAAATACAGCAGCTATACATGAGGATACTCAAAAATATACATCGGATCTGGCCACCACTGTCTGTCTATCTATGGGCTCTATTCAGTACAATAATGCTGAAACAAAAAACAGAAGAGTGGGCACAAAGAAATGCACTCTACCCAGGTGACAACCTGCAATCATGGCAACAATACATGTATCATATTTTCAGCTCAAAATAAAGAAATTGGTTCCTACAAAGAGGTGAACTCCGCTAATCGACCTTGAGACCTTATAACATTATGGCCTAGCTAAACACCATCTGCAACCCCTCCCCTCCCTCGTGATAGGGATGCGAGAGTATCCAATGGCTAACATTAACTCACTTTCCAAGGCAAAATAAGTACACCACTATCCACCCCCCCCCCCACCCAAAAAAAAAAATATAAAGGAAAAGAAAAAAGCCATTGGCAACGAATAGCATAAAGAACAAGCTAGGAACTGAAAGATCCTCACCAGAAATGCCCAATGTCTGTGATGTTGGTAAAGCTGGCAAAGACATTTCTGCAAATTCAAGTGATTCAGTAAAAGACAGTATTTAGCCAGAGACACTAGCTATAGAGTATTCTGTAAAAACAAGCCTCATTTTATTCTCCTGACTTTTGTGGAATCAGCAAAAAAAGATAGCCAATTTTCAGTCAGTTACCAGGAGCACAAAGAGACAAGGATGTCACCGATGATGATGAAGGCCATGGAGCAGCAATATTGTCATTTAAGTCACAAGTAAAGCTGAAGCCTGTTGAATTGTCATACACCAGATCTGCTGGCAAGCTTCGAAGCAAGCACCCTGCTTCATTAATTTGAACAACTTCATCAGTATAAACTAGACCAAGAATATATAAGCATTGTGCTTTGGAAACACAAACTGTTTCCATCAACAAAATGCCAGTACAGTAACATGCAGTTCCATATAAATCTAAAGCCAAAGAGAGTTATAAACTTTAAGTTGTTTCTCATTAACAGCAGATACATACATAATTTCCAGATCCCAAGAACCTAAATCAGAACCTTTAAGTTCTCATGACCGAATATGTGCAAATAGTGTGTGATCCTAACTTCTTATGCTAAGGGGCATGTACATAACTAGAGATACTTATAGATAAGGAAATGGCTCTGTTGATTTTATGGCTAAACTCCGGACATCGAAAACGACATTCTGATATCACAAATAAGCCTCTTAAAGAAATTGTTAATCTGATTAGACTAGATCCGCCCTGTTAGGATGATTCAATCTCTACTCTCAAAACCCCTCCCCCCCACCCTCCATCACACACAACAGAAGAGATGTGGATAGAGAACATTTCATAGAAATTATGGGGAATGCGCATCAACTGAGTGTTAGATCCACACTGTTAGGGATGATTCAATCTGGTCTCAAACCTCCTCCCCCCCCCCCCACCCCACCCACGCTACTCCAACAGAAGATGTGGACAGAGAGAACATTTCATAGAATCTATCAGGAATGCACGTCAACTGAGTGTCTTTTCTCATATCAGACAAAAAGCAGCACTAGAGCACCAAGAGGGGGTATCATTAAGCTGTACAAGACACAAAATTTCATAAGTTATTTTCAATACTATTTCTCAACCTAAAATTGCAAATCTTCCATTTGGAGATATGCACTGATATCCGGACCTCAGATGTTCATGGGGTCTCCACAACTTATATCAATATCCATGTTAGTGCATAAGTTTCTTAATCAGTTTTTAAGCTTGATGAACACCCAGCCAATTTTATTTTATTTTGATTGGTAATACCCACCCAATACTTACTTAATAACACATTATAGTTACAATTCAAACTATAGCTCATTATTCTCTATTTACACAACATGAATCAACTTCCAAACTCGGACTCTAAAAGAGAATCTGTACCTTCTTGCCCATACGCTGCTCCACAGCAAACAGAAGCCAAGTGAAGAGAAAACAAATGTCAGCTCGAAGAAACAAGAGACGTAGATACATGGACAAAATCACAAAATGAATAATCACCTTGGAGACTAAAATCTTTCAAGTCAACATCACAAAGCTCATAAACGTTTGTCATAACTCCAGCCTTCTGCAACATAGAACCAAATGCAGCAGCACATAAAATTGCTTGCCGATTTGTGATCAACATTTGCTTCTGTATCCCTGTGATGTAAGCATTTAACGAGCTACAACATGAAGGACTTGGAGCAGCTAAATTTCTGCATGCATTGATCACTTCAGATGGCTGCTTGAATTCCAGGGGACAAGCTACATCCAAAAGACAACAGCTTAGAAATAAGCCTCTAAGGCTTGGAAAACATACGTTAAAAGGTTAGTACTCTGCCAAAAAGAAAAAAGAAACTTGATCAAAAAAATTACTTGGGCATAATAGAGGAGCAAATTACTGAGTTTATCCTCCTCACTTAATTTAGGGAAGAGATGAAAATATCATACAAGTTGAAGGCTGAATATTTCTATCTCAAGGATAATTCCCCTTCAAGGACTACATACAACGTTAATACATTAACAAAGTTCCCCCCCCCCCCCCCCCC